>NW_017295861.1:3419521-3428364 GCF_001594075.2 Trachymyrmex cornetzi | reverse complement strand
AAAATAGATTTTTCATTTTATATATGATTTCTCTTTTGAATCATATAAGATTGAAAACGCTAAAAATAATTTTAAATATTCCTCAAATTCGATTGTAAAAAAAGCAAATCGAAATTCGTCTTATAATTAAGAAATGTATATATGTTTGAATGTAATTGGATATTAACTAAGGTGTTATAATCTAATCATAAGTATAAAATATCTCTATTTATTATATTTTTTTGGAAACGGCAGTAATAAAAGTTAAAAGAAGACTAATAAATATTAAAATTGTTAGAAAGAAATATATTATTTTTCTAACAATAAAACTGTTTTTTAATTTATTTTTTGTTGAGTATAGAACGTTTACGTCAATTTGAGAAGATGTTTTATGTATTTTCAATTGTATTAATTAATTTTGGATCAATTATATTATGTAACTAGATTGCTTCACGTAACCGGATACACCCAACGTGACAGCAAAAACTGAGATTCCTCCGAGCGTTGTGGTAGGTTCGGCACGTGACCAGATTCGCGACGAATGTCACGATGATGACTCGCGCCATGCCTCGGCCAAATGTTCGCACGAATGCCAGAAATGCCTCAAAAATACCCGAGCGAGCGAGTCTGTATTTCGCATCTCTGTCGGACGCGCAGCAGCATTTTCTACGCAAGCAGATGCGCTTCGCGTGCGGCTTCAAAAACGGCGCGACGCGCGACGGCTCTTCTCTCTAGGACACTCCTATTTCGTAATCGTGCCTGCTTTCTACAATCTTCTCAGAAAAATCGTAACTACAACATGCAATCTTTGACATTGAAAAACATTTATTCTCGTTGGAATTAGATTTTTTGAAATTGTTATCCGTAAGGATAGAAAAAAAATCTAAAAAAGTCTTATCTTCCATAATAAGAAGTCATCAAATATTGCAAGTTGTAAATTTGAGATGTAATATGATAAATGGAATTTTATAATAAATATACGGTTTTGCTGGTATCTGAGTATCTAAAAATTATCTATAGATACAGATCTAAAAATACATTTTATTAGACCATGATCAAAATAATTATGTAGGACATTCAAGCTGGTTGCTAGAATGTTAAAATTTTTTGCAGTATTGCTCTTATTATGTTTAAGTGTTCCACATAATAATTTTAGTAGTCCAATAAAATTATTTTCATATCTGCATTTAACTAAATTTTTAGATTTTTCAACAAAATCATCCCTTCCGTGTAAATAATATATTTAACTGCAAAAAACTAACCACATAGTCCGTTTTTTGCGGGTCAGTATAGACAAATAAACAAGTACAAATACATAAATAGAGATATATGAGACAAGAAACAGTAAAAAAATTAAAAAATGAAATTATTACACGGAAAGAATTTTCTTTTAGAACTTACCCTGAAAATATGGTAGTTGTGGTATAATATAATATTTTTTAAAGATTTTTTTATCATGCACTTCAGTGAAATTAATCAAAATTATTTTATTGTATTTTTTTAGTTTTATTAACGAATGAGAGATATTTATATAAAAGTTTTCGAAATACAATGTTATTCCATGATAATCATATTTTCAGGATAAATTTTTACAAAAAATTCTTTCCGCGTACCTAAAATTGTAGCGTCCAAAGGTATACTTTAATTCAGTTATAATTAGTCAAAATTGACTTCTTAAGCGTACACGGAAAAAAGATTTTGCTGAAGTGCATAAAAATTTAATTAGATCAAAAATTAATCTTGTTGGACAAGACAATTATATAGGTAACTATTCAAGTTAATTGCTAGAATGTCAAAATTTTTTGCAGCATTGCTCATCATGTTCGAGTTTTCTACATAATTATTTTTATGATCTATCAAAATTATTTTCAGAACTGTAACTATACCTAAATTTCTAAATACTTTAGCAAAATTCTTCTTTCCGTGTATTATAATTATATGAATCGCTTTTGTGATAAAAAAACCGTTTAAACAAACCAATGAAAAGGGGCTCGATATCAATCAATAAAATATATATTAAAAAAGCCAATCAAAGCCAAAACCAGCTGTTCGGGTGCACATAAATATCTTTATTCTCGTGTGAATAACTATAGCGAACTCATAAACGTTTCAACCCTTCTTTTTGGGTCCTTATCAATATGAAATCTAATTCTAAATTACATAAGTAAGCCTATTAAAAAATATAATTAAACTCGGTGCAATTATCCATTTAAGGTGGTGATTGGTGAAGTACAACAAACTCGCACGTTCTTTCCTATCCAAATGCCAATTTAGCTATATAAAGAATAGCCAAATGAACGTCATAAATGCAAAATTTTTATGATGATATTATAAAAACTTACACAAATAAAAACGACTTTAATTACATTTTTGAATAGGCTTACTTATGTAATTTAGAATTAGATTTCATATTGACCCAACAAGAAGGGTTGAAACGTTTATGAGTTCGTTATTGTTATTCACACGAGAATAAAAAAACATTTATGTGCACCCGAACAGCTGGTTTTGGCTCTGATTGGCTTTTTATATATACATATTTTATTGAAAAAACCGTTTACTTTCGCTGAAGGCGAGTTCGAGAATAAAGTCTTCGCGACGTTTCGCGTTGGACGACGAATCGACCAATCCTTCCCTTGACACTATTACGACTAATTATTTCGCACTCGCGTCTCGCGGGCGCGAAACCGATCGTAGGATGGAGAAGTATTATTACTTCATCAGAGCATAGAGTAATCTCTGCCTCTCTCTCTTTCTCTCTCTCTCGCGGACGCTTACATTCGTCGGCGAGAATCTCAGGAATTCGAGCGGAAAACTATTTAAAAATCGCGACTCGAGATCGATACCGATCTTGGGGGCCACGCGTGCGACGGCGGCGGCGGCGGCGCGGCGGCGCGCACTTATTATCGCCTCCAATTTGATCGGTCGGCTATGCCGTGTAATTATCGCGCATGAATTGTTACCTCTGTTGCTCTCGGAGGAAACGAAAGCGCTCTCGGCAGGAGAGCCGGTGGTGCGAGCGCGAGCCCGCCGTCGAATTGCGAGAGACTTGCGAGCGTCGAAGTCTATCAGAGCGTGTCTGAGGGAGTTGCAGTGATTTTTCATCGATTCCAGTTTCCAGCGGCCGGCGGCTGGCATTAGCAGCCGGCGACCGTCCTGACAGTCTCGATTCATTTTTATACGGCTCTTATATGCAGGCTGTTCGGTAATAAGCGTGTTCGGCGAGCCGTATGTTCCTTATCGTATCAGAAAAGTTCCCTTATCGTCAAATTAAAGAATCTTTTCCCCCTCCATTGGAATTGCCGTAGAATTGGAATTGGTTGTAGAGTTCCGCTATTAGAGTATTTTCGTCGTTATGTCGATTAGGATCGTTGAAACGAAGCTTACTTGAGGTTCATTGAATCGAGGCTATTATTTATTTATATTTATCTATTTTTCTATATACACCGAAAACAACTTTGTTGAAATGTCTAGAGATTTAAGTAAATACAGATCTGAAAATAATTTCGTTGGGCCATCAAAATAATTATGTAAGAAACTTCAGCATGAGGAGTAATGTTGCAAGTTTTGAGCAACCAGCTTAAGCATTACATAATTATTTTGACAGTTCAAGAAAATTATTTTCAGGTCTGTATGTATCTAACTAAATAAATTTTTAGATTCTGGTAAACCGTTCTAATTCGAGCCGTTCAAATCCTCTTTGAACCATTTGTATCCAGATATTCTTGTTAAGGAGAAATTGTCTTAAACTTATCTCACTCGTGGTACTCATATTTCACGACAGGCGTAACAGTAGGAGGTCTTTTAACTGCTTACATTAAACATATCAACCTGCTCCAAGCTGAGCCAATAAATCAAAAAGCTAACATTGTTCTTATTACTTTGCGTTCTTTAGCATAATTATTCATTTCGTACCTGTGATCTTGCAAGAATGTGTCCTAGATATCGAAACCTTCTTGTTATTGTACAGCATTTACGTGCTCGGGCAGAGTTTCTTCTCTCCCCTCTCCCTTGCTAGATCGTATCTACTTTGTAAATGGCAGAATATGATAATATTGAGAAAGATGAAGACTTTTTAATGTCGAGTCGCAACTCGCGTGGATATGAATAAAAATAGAGATAATACGTTGCAACCGGGCATATAATTAGATATCATGGCGCTAGCCGGTTTACAGTGGACATTTCACGTTATGGCATTGCGGTTGTTTTCTTATTTTCAGTAATGAGCGACCGGCCGGCGGTAGTACTCGTCACGCGAATGGCCGCGCACGCGGCGAAATATCGGAAGTAGACGATTTGCCGAACCAGTTTCTCCCGTGGATTTTATACGGCGCGCTCTTTAAGCCGATCGTTTCGCCATTGGCGAACATGAGCGCGAACGCGAACGATAAACGTGATTTTATTGTCGCCGCTTCTTGTTGAAAATTTTCGTCTCCCGTCGCACATCGCTTTATTATCTCACACGTCTTTAACGGCGATCTGTGATATAGCCGGTCGTTAATCATCGTCTCTCCCCCAACGTTGTCGCCTTTTATTGTCGCTTGTTTTCTTCCGCTGCTCGTTCCTCTTTCCGATCGAGATCGAATTATATCGCGGATCATAATTTATATTATGACCGTAATTTATCGCGTGTAACGTATCTTAGACTGAGATTTTATTTCGGCTACAGGCGCCGCGACTCGCGGAAATATAACTCGCGATAAAATCCGGCGATCGCCCGAGCAGATAATATATGACTTGATTTTACGATGTGCTCAGCACCACGCCGATTAATTAGTTTACACGAAACACTGCTGATGCTATCAAAGCGAGACAATTGGCCTCAAGGTCCGTCCGCGTGTTGCGTTCGCCAGTGACGACGACAATGATGAGGTTGCCGTTAAATAACGTCGCGTTAAATAACGTGCGCGTTAATTCGTCACGCCTCCTTAACTTTGTTTTCTTTTGTCATCTGAATAACGATGTGAGGAGCAGACTTTCAAAATGTGTTTTGTCCAAAATTTGTAATTTTCAGAAAGATCAAGAAAGAAATTACGCACACAAGAAAACGCATTTTACAGAAAATAACAATCAGTAGAACGTGAAATATTAAACAAAATTGCTTTAACAATTGTTGAAAATGTTAAACAAATGCATTTTGTTTGTTTTTAATTAAAAAACATAATGCACTTCGAAACGTTTATGTTTCTTCAGATATAAATTAACGATGAAGAAATGGTTTCTGAACATCTCAAAGTAGCTTATGATATAAGTCTTTCAACATTGAACACTACGTCATCTCTAACTCCAAAAATGAAATTTTGGACAAAACGCATTTTGAAAGTCTGCTCCTCATGTAACTTTTTCGGCAAGGCGAAAACGTAAAAGGTGAAAATTTTTATTATATATATATATATTAAAAGGGATTCATCTAGAAGTAAAAAGAAATGCCTAAAAATTTTATTTTTCTAATTTCTACCAGACTCCCCCCTTCAAAATAATTCAATGATAAAATCGAGAAATTTTTCATTTCTCACATAATCGTTCTAGAAAAAAAAGTACATGATCGTTATTTAGAATATGTTGGAGGGTTTTCACGAACGCGATTCATTAATCTTCTAATTGACTTAGCACGACAATCTATTAATCTTTCCCGATTATGAAATGATCGTAATCTCGCGTGATCCTCGTAGAATAATGCCTCGTGATGCGACGTATCTTACCAGTTATGCACATACAGACAGTAATGAATATAACGAATTGATCGTTAAGTTTCTCATCGAAATTTGAGATGATTCACCATCAGCTGTTTCGTTGCAGACTTATCGTTTCTTTGCGATTTCTGAAACGTTGGCATTAAATATGCACTAAAAAGTAATCTGATAATAGTAATACTGTATATAGCTTGAAGTAAAATATATTTAACAATTTTACCTATTTGTAATGTATTTTTGCCTACTAAACACGAATCTGTTTTTTAAATTTAGCTGTCATATCACAATTTGGTACATATAATAAAGTTGTTATTATTATTATTATTATTATTATTAATATAATTTAATATAAATGTAGTCAAAGAAGCAAAAACGACGAAGTATAATACATCATTTCCGATGAAATGGGCTCCACTTCGCTAAAGAATTTTAAGTTGCAATATAAAATTCTTGAGTCGCATGAATACAAAAACATGCGACGCTTGTAATCGCTTGATATAAGAGTCGATTCGTCTGAGAGTGCAGGTTCACAGCTCAACGAACAAGAATGTTTCTGTCGGGTCTGGAGAAGGCGCCGGGATATTCGTCTTATTTCTTACATTCCGCGAGCGTATTCTGAAATCCGAATTTCGAAATCTCATATTGCCGTTCATTTATGACGTTATATTATACGAATGAACACAAATCTATCCAGGTTGAATAAATTATTAAATACTTAAAGTTATTATTTTAACAATATAAGAAGAAATGACCAAGGAACGAGCAACAATTAGAAATGATAAATTTAAGAAATAACAAATAATTTATCCCCCCTCAAATAATTTAGAAAATCAAACGTTTCAATTATTTAGTTTTAATCAGTAAGATAAACAATAATCAAAAGAAAAACAATGATAAAGGGATTGACATTGTAACGTCAAATTAAATGAAAATTTTTATTATTTTAATAATTATATTAATAAATAAGTAAGTGTTAACTTGTGATTAACAGTAAAATTAACAGTTAATCATAAGCTGGTGCATAATTATTCGTTGGTCTTCGCCGAGTGATACTCTTATTTCGTAATAACCTCGTAACGGCACAGTTCGATGTCGGTTTTCTGCGGAATCGCGTCGATCCATGCATAAGGAGTCCCATATAAATGCAATCCGCTGCTCCAAGTTGGCGTAGTAACGGAGTCTCATTTCTACTTTCAATTTGCCTTGAACTTCTTTGTCTTCATTGCTCGCCGCGGCCCGTTGAGCCCGATCACTTGTTCACCAGAGCTTGCATAATCTGAATACCTGCCGCGAGATCTTTGCCATTCGCGGAATAATCGAGATATCGTTAAACCACAAAGTGAAAAGTTTATCTGCTTCCCATAGACCATAGACGATAGAAAATGTTACTAAAAATCACGGTACTCCTAACGGTATCATACATATAGAAAACACGTCCCCAGTGTTTATTTCAATTCAATTCGAAGAAAGAATTTCTCGCGCAGAATCTCTAAATTCATAATTTTTAATATTTGTAGAGAAAACAATGGTAATGAATACTTAAAAATTAAAAATATATTTAATACTATCAATAATATTTTATTATTAATTAATATTTTTGTATGAATTTTTTGTAAAATTTAGAATCAAAATCTGGTAAGAATAGCACCTTTAGTTTTTCTCTTATTTGTACTTTTATTATAATAATTAAAAATTATTATCATTTTATTTTGCATTCGTTTTGATCATTTAATAACAGCAATGTAAAGTGAAAGAGAAACTTTAATGATCTTTGGCAGAAAAATGGGCCTGATGGAATAATTTCCGCGAGTCACTTCATCCATGTAAGTGGATCTTAAAAACCACCAAGCTGTCTCGCACACTTTTACAAGTCGCCGCGTCTCGATACTTCCTATCCTGTCATTCGAACAGGCGGTGCGCCGTTGAGATAAAGAACCCTGTCAGAAAGGTAAAAAAAGCTGCGTCGCGGTCATATACAGTGCTGAGAAAAAGACATTTGATCCTAAATATAGCTGGTTGTCGAACGAATTTAGAAATCCGGTTCGTGCTCACGTTTTTAAGCAGCATGCATGATGGGACAAAGGAATAGACGTTGGGTTTCTTGTCCCCTTGGATTCCAAATAAGTGTCATTTTCTGCGCTTCGCTGTTTAACAAAACTGTTTTTGCCCCAACCTGAAGGATATACTTTCGACGGGACAATGGTAAAAACGTTAACTTCAGTAACTGAGATTAGCACGATTCTCGCGGGAAAACAGCGGGATCCGTTATAGCAGGTTCGCACGAAAACGAGAAGACGAGTCAAATGGACTAATTATCTGCTTGTCTTTTTCAACAAAAGAGAATAAAGATAAAATAAGCATGTGTCATGCTTCTTGTATGTACCTGTCTCATGCGTCGTCTTTTTGTACAGGCGGGCTCTGAATAGGAAGCTAGATTGAGCGAACAGAACAATACACAATTTTAAATTATCATTTCAATGTATTCTTAATCTTCCAGAGCTCGGTGGGTCTACTATTGGACCTATTTATTTATAAAAGCTCTCTCTTTGTCCAAAATGTCGAATAATTCAATTTTTTAGGCTGCATCTGCAAATTTATTTATATATTTGGATTATTCTTATTAAAATATAGAGGAAGGTCACCGATATCGACATACCACTTTGTTTTTAGACAATATTTCTTAAACAAAAGGTAAAAAGACAACTTCAAAAACATAAATACAAAGTAAAAAGTGTTTTCTATCAGATAGTATAAGCAATTTTTATAATACTGTTTGCAATTTTGCAATAATTAAGTTTTTCATAAGTTATGCAAAAATGAGCGTCTGATAAAATGGGCTCCAAAATTGACATAGTAGGCAATAATACCAACATTCCTATTTTATAAATAAAGACATATCCTATTCTGTAAAGAAAATTAATTTATGAAACTATAAACATTTCAAATGACATAATATTATCAATAATACAATCACTATTATTTTAATTATGCAATTTGCAAAAGAACACCGTAAGAATTTTCTTCTCGTATTCATAGAATTGGTTTTTAGCTGATTTGGTATAGAAATAAGCCACAAATATATGAATTATGAGTTTGTACTTCTTTAATTAGCTAAACAGATCATGATTTTATTAGTATTAATAAAGTGCAATAGTTAGTTTCTGAGAAATAAGG
>NW_017295861.1:3413474-3418896 GCF_001594075.2 Trachymyrmex cornetzi | reverse complement strand
AACCAGTATCGCAGAGGAGAGCACGGATCCATCGCCAAAAAATGAAATAGTAGCTCAAGAAGTATAACAAGGTATAGAATCACTATTGTATGTATATCCGACATCGTTATACCATACTGCATTTTTGTTCATCCCGTAACGGACATTGTTTTATACGCAATGTCCCAGATACGATGGAGAACAATGAACAAATAGGTAGGAATAACGAATAAAGTTGTAATTGACTGGCTGTTCCAAAGGGATCTATTGTATGTATATCCGACATCGTTATACCATACTGCATTTTTGTTCATCCCGTAACGGACATTGTTTTATACGCAATGTCCCAGATACGATAGAGAACGATGAACAAATAGGTAGGAATAACGAATAAAGTTGTAATTGACTGGCTGTTCCAAAGGGGTAACCACTAGCTGAAATATTGTCCCACAGATTACATGATTTCATCTGATTACAAATAATTTTTTTCACTACTATGAAGTAATTTGGTAAAATATACGATTTTATTTAATATTATATACAATGATTTCTCGTGGTTGCATATATAATTATCGGATTATACCTAGAGATTTTATATAAATTTTATAATGATTTTTCGAGAATTCTGTCCCACGATTACATTAAGTGGTTACCCCCTCGGGCTGTTTTTTCTCCTCGTCACAACAGCATCTGTCAGATATATAAATTAAAACACTTGTTGAATCGGTTGTGAATTAGCGCAGCTCATTAGGACGCTCAAGATTACGCTTTTACTGGTGTCTTCCCTACTTTTTATTTCCGATAGAAAACAAACGCGGTTTCTCGGTTAGGAAGAGCAGCGAGCTCGACGACGTGGAGGCAAGGTGTAAACGTTATCTGCGGCTCGTATTGTTTCCTGTCAGTGAGAAACGTCTTCGTAATGCATTCTCCAAGCTGGAATAACGCTAGACCTTGCAGGATGCACCGGCAGCCGGCTGACACGTCGTAAATCCGGCGTCGGCTGCGTACTTCGCGCAGAAATAGTGTGACAGCAATAAATAAAGATGTTGATTAACGGCGGATCTTCGATACTCGCAAAAAAAGAACGATTTTTCTGACTTCTAAAAATTTAGCTAGATGTAGATTTGAAAATAATTCTATTGTGGACTATCAAGATAATAACGTGTTTAAAATGGTTGCTAGACTATTTATAAATATTAAAGGATCAATGATAAAAATCTAATTCCTTGATTTAAATTTTGTTATTTTTAACTTTTATGTATGTCAAAATGTAAATCAATTTTTGCGGTTGAATCGTTCAGTTTTGAAGTCCATATTAACTTAATAAATAAACTAAAGTTGAGTTTTTAATATATTTTTCGAATTAAATTGTTTATTTTCAGTGTTTTAATTAAAACGACACACTGAGTCAATGGCTATAGGAATAATTAAAAATACAATATGCGGCATAATTTGACATTATTTTCAATATATATAGTGTAAAATTTAATAATATAAAATATTCAAACTTTTTGCACTATTACTCATCATGCTTGAATTTCCTACAATAATTATTTTAATAGTTCAAGAAAATTATTTTCACATCTATATCCATTTAAATTTTTTTATACGTCAACAAAGTCATTGTTTCCGTGTGATATTATTACACTCATTCAAAACGTTTAAAGAGCATTAATTTCAACTGCTGAGATGCTCTGGAAAATTATTCTTTCTCTCTCTCTCTCTCTCTCATCGTTACAAGAGTAGAAATATAGACATTCTGAAAATGTGTCATCAGGAAGATATCGATGCCAGTTTTAAACGTGAGAGGTAATTGCTGACTCGCACGACGAAGATGATTGCAAAACGTGCATGATCGGCGATTTACTAGCAAAGACCTCGGTTTTTCAAAAACGTGCAACCATTTGAAGAAGGCACGTACGCTCCCAACCTTGGAAATGATGTGTCTTCGTACGATGATGTAGTTTCTTATAATTCTCATAAATCTTCTGATGTTAAAAAATGCAAAAAATTATTGTTTTAAAAGAAGAAATGTATTCGTCCTTTAATTCACAAATATAGTCTATAAACATTGAGATTTCCATGACTATCAAAAGGTTTTAATTGTTTGCTTATATCCAGTGATGATCCGAGGGAGTGATTTGCGCATTAAGAGTTTTTAATAAGAATTGATCCAATATTTGCTGTAATGTCCATTTCTAAATACACTTCTAAATAGATTTATGCACTGTCGAATTATACTCAATTTGAGTTTTAATTCCATATTAGTAAACGAATATAAGTCAGCTATTTATTTTTAAGCCTTTCTACAGGTCGCCTACTCAATATGTCGTCAATTTAACGAAAACAATGGAGTTAAATTTATTCTTAAAATTAATAGTTTTTGCTTTTATATGGAATTAAGCAATTTAACTCAAAAAACGTGTTAAATGTGATTAAAATTTAGTTTATTATTTACTAAGTACATACGTTAATGTGGACATTCTTCATTTTGAAATTAAGCAATTTAACTACAGTAATTATTATTCGATTTATATTTTGACACATATGAAAAATAAAAACAATAAATCATTTAACGCAAAAATAAAAAAATTGAGTTATCATTGTTCCTTTAATATCTAACAGTGTAGATTATTAATGTCAACCTTAGTTTAATTTACTCTTTATCTTTTTCTAATTATTAGAACTAAAAAAGATAAAAAGTAAATTAAAGAAAAAACCAAGATTAAAGTTAATCTATATTGATAGAAACGGATTTAAGTCAGCTTTGCTACCTGTCTACGTCTAGATTCATGATAATACAGCTTACGCCCCGCATAATTTCGAAAGATCCGATAGCGAGCGTGAAAGAGCTTCGGCGCTCGGAGGCTGGCGTTGAAGGCGAATTCGATCCGATCTCTACGGACCAACGAGAGATACGGCGACGTCGAACCGTAGCGATAAATTTCGGCACGCTTTTTCTTTTCGGTTTGTGTATTTCCAAGCGTCATGTAAACATATCTTTATAGCATATCGGCGATGGTAAGGGGCGCCCCGTGTCGATGCTCGGATTTAACATCTTTGCTGTCTGCAGAAAAAATTTAACATCGAGAACAAACGTTGTATCGAATTATTGTGTCTGTTTCGAGAGAGGAATCGATATTTTATATATATTTTTCCTTTGAATAGTTGAAACATTGCTAACATTGCATTATTATATCGGTAGAAGAATTTTCTTTTAAAAGTAAATTAAGAAAATATAAATTAATTTTATTTATGACAAATTATAATATTTATTATGTTAATATGTATAATAAATATTTACAATTATATTACTAATTATATGTATAATAGTTACAATATAAACATTAATAATATATATACTGTTAAATATCAAAAGAGCAATGGCAACCCAATTTCTTAAATAACGTCTTGTTATTTTTAACTTTCATGTGTGTCAAAATATAAATCAATCCGTGGTTTCAAAGTATACACACGTTCATATTAGCATTATTAACATATATATACTTATTAATTAATAATAAATTAAACTTGAATTTTTAATACATTTCTTGAATTAAATTGTTTAGTGTTTCAGTTAAATTAACGACATATTATAAAATAGAAGTAAAGGCGACCTGCAGATATTATTAAAAATAATACAAATAGGATATAATTTGACATTATGAATTAAGTGTAAATTAGCTTTATTTATGACTAATTATAATAATATTTATTACATTAATATTTATAATAATAGGCGAGAATTACACACAATTCTTGGCTACTACACTGTCAGATTTTGTTGTAAAAGAAATCTTTGCTGAACGGAGTTGATCGAGAGGTTTTCTTTATGAGCATTTTTAATTGAACTGGCTGTTTGTACTCAAAGCTGAGAGAGCCGCGAGGAAAGAAGCCACATGATCCAGCAGTCCAGACTCATAAGTCAGTCTCGGGAGCAGGTGTCTGCGATTAACGTTATCGGAGGCAACGTCGATTTCTGTGCGTAGCGGCGAGTTTGGCGGCTCGCCAGAACCTCGATTCTTACGGCTCGAACGAACTTTCGGCCATGCCGATTATTACCGGTGCGTTTTCCAACCTCCTTGGACGATAGCCAGACATGTTGCAAACAAGTACTGGAATTCCCGTTGCGGACCTTCGAGTCGCGCACGCGATATGTCATGGACTCGCGACTCGAAGCTTCTGCGCGGGCGGACTCCGGCACTGTTCCTCCGAACGCAATTTCCGCGACGAGCATGATAACGCAGGAAATATACAGGGTGTCCTGTTGTGTAAACATAGAATATGGTTGTATCTGTCATTTTAGATTCTTTAAAGTTTCTCCTGGGTAATCAAATAAAAATTGTAAAATAAGGCTTTACTAATAAAAACAATTCAATATTAAAGAGCATAAAAAGCCAATGCAGGAAATATTTTTGCGAAATTATTCTAAATTCTTACGGTAATATACGGTAATATATAAAATAAAAATTCTTATAGACACTCGTGGAACTTAATAGGTGGAATTTCAAATATTTAAAATATCGAGAGACATTCTTTCATCTGTTACAATGTAATTGACATTATTTTGCTGACAATGAGACGTGTATTTCTCATAAATTCTCTCCAATGAATTTCACATGGAAAGAACGGTTTGTTAAAGTATCTAAAAATCTAGCTATACAGATCTGAAAATAATTTCGTTGGACTATCAAAAGAGTTACGTAAGGCGCTCAAGTTGATTTCTAGAATGTCAAAACTTTTTGCAATATTGATTGCGTTCAGTAGAAAAAGTAGCTTTGCAGCTGTTGTAAAATTCTTTAGTATGAGTGGTTCTTGCCCTTATTTTCTTGTTGGATCTAAATGTATAACCAACCATATTATAAAAAGAATTTTATAGCAGTTGCAAAGATGCTTTTTCCGCTGAACGCAGACTGCATGTTTATCATGCTTGAATTTTTTACATACCCACATACTTTATCTGAGGGACATCCTAGGAATGTCCTTGGAGATCTTCTAGACGTTTTAGAAACGTCCTTTGAAGATCTGTGCTGTATGGATAATTTATTTTGATGGTCCAACAAGATCATTTTCAGATCTGTACTTATCTAAATTAAGACGTCTGTTAGAGATTTGTGTTGCACGGACAATTACTTTGATGGTCCAACAAAATTATTTTTAGTTCTGTATTTACTTTTAGATGTTCATCGAAATCGTTTTTTTCCATGTAAGCACCTCTTGCATTTAATGTTGACCCTAGCTAGGAATCCCCTTTGAGGACACACGAAATGATGCTCGTCAGCGAGTTCGCGAGCATATGATTTCATCACAACACGACGGCGGTGAGAAAAATGAGACGGCGGCGGAGAAGAAGAAGAAGAAGAAGGAGAAGAAGAAGAAGAAGGAGAAGAAGGAGGAGAAGAAGAAGAAGGAGGAGAAGAAGGAGAAGGAGAAGGAGAAGGAG
>NW_017295861.1:3404877-3413431 GCF_001594075.2 Trachymyrmex cornetzi | reverse complement strand
CCGCGAGTGTACACCGCCGCTTTCCAGATCAGATTCATTGACCCCGCTGAATCTCTTGGAGCGGAGACTCGGCCGCTCGGTACTTTTTCCTCCGTGACACAAACGCAACCGGCCCGCGGCGGCGGCGGCGGCGGCGGCGGCAGCAAAGCTAGAGATCAGAATGAAAAATGTATATGTATGTCTTTATCCGAATGAGCGATACGTAGTACGCAAGCCCGTACAGTGTATTAAGTTAATGCACTGAGTAGTAAATCTAGCGCAGACGAGATTAAATGAGAGAAGAAAACGAGGACGAAAGGAGGTGATCCCCCGCAATGATGTGGCTCGGCGTCTCGTTTCCGAGAAGCGAGACGCCCAGTACAGAAGGAAGAATGAGAAGAGAACGGAAAGAATGGGAGATAATATGATATTCCTCTCTCTGTAGAAAAACTCAGTATTTTAAGAACGCTGTGAAATAAAGCTGTTAAATTTCGAGCTCAGGAGTTTCCGAAGGTATTTGTGACTGAGATATTTTACGATTTGAAACGTTTCTTCGAGAGATATTTTTTTTTCTCCAGCGATAGAGACTTTAATTACAGCTGATAATAATTTTGGATTTTGAATAATGAACGCGTTAATTATAAAAATATTATTATCTCAATGTTTATACGCAAGAGATACACGTACGCAAGATACCGAGATGATGCCCCCGGATTTTTGTTGTGATAGCTTAAATGAAGGTCAACGAGAGAGTGGAAATAAATTACGACAGATAATAACTAATGTGTTATAAACAGGAAGACAGCGTTCTATATTCCAGGCGCGGAGCCAACTTTGATTTTCGATTCGGGGTGAACGCACCATCAGAAAACAGACAGAACGGTAACTAAAAAAAATTTATTGTCTCATAATTCCGACTACTATATCTACGAATAAAAGTGTCTCGCGCTTTGGGAATCTAGCACTACAAGTAGACTCAGTGTGACGTTTCAATAAACTGCCTCCGACATTGCGAGAAAATAATACTGAGCGCCTCAAGACGTGTACAAAAATGACTGTACTTTCGTAAATTTGTTGGAAGAGAAATTATATCAGGATTGAGAAATTATATCCAGATTGTGCCACATATATATCTAATTTTTTTGTTTAATTTTTTCTTCAAAATTATTGAATTGTACTTAAATAATGCTCGTTAATTTTCATCAATTCTTCATAAAATTCCTATAGAATATACTGAAATTTTCTGTGAAATTTTTTATTTATTTTTCAGTATATTTTTTCAAAAAAATATCCATTATGCGTAATTATCGACTGTTCGATGCTACTACACACTAAAAATATTCATGTTAACATCGGTCCTTGTTAGCTTTTTTGTTGAATTTTTAATATATACCCAAGTATTAATTTAGCACGATGTGATTATGTTATTTGAACATTTGTGTTAAATCGATACTCAACATTTTTTAGTGTTAAAATAATACAATTTATGAATAAGCGTGCAATTAACATAAAAATAATATATTTTGTAACATAAATTCTAAGATAAATGAATAAAATATGTTAATTTAACATATTATAAATGTTAATTTTACTGGAATATGTCAATTTAACATATATTATAAATTTTAATTTTACTGAAAGCATATTTCACAATTTACTTACAAATTATGTCAGTGTTATATTTTTTATGTTAATTTTTTATATAATATGTATGTTACTTTCTAACATATTCATTTTTTGTTAATTTTACTGAATTTCATAGTTTGCTTATAAATTGTGTCAATGTTATATTTTTCACATAATATTCGTGTTACTTTCTAACATATATTCAAATTTTTCCATTGTGTAGTCATTAGTCATTACGAATACAACGGATATACTGTAGGATATCCTGCATCAGAACAATTTTCAACGCCAGATTCTAATCGTCTTCGCCAACATTGATTCGCGTATAAGTGATTATTAATTATCCCTTAAATCGATAACCGCTCATTGTCTCGGGACGCTCGCTCGTGGTTGAGTATCGGCCAGAAGTGTGTCACATCTGCTCGTCGCCTCGAAGGAAATCCCGCTCGCGTCTTATTAAAAGTCTACAGTTCGGATCGCCGGGCGAGGCCGTCCTGTAGCCGGCGAATTACGGTATCGCCTTCGCTTTAAGCAGCGTCGAGCTTAATTCCTCGTTTAATCGCGCGCCAATTACATTAGCAGAGCTGGCCGCGCCTGCTAGGATACGATCCTCTCACTGACAAGCCGGTCAGCCTTCGCGGCGATATGACGAAATTTCGGATTCGTAGCAAAAAGTCGAATCGCGCTCGGCGAGTTTTACATACCTATCAAGTTCCAAGATATATTTTTTCACAGCTGAATAAATACATGAATCAATCTTCTTCTTTTTAGATTATTTATTTTGACAGGCTAAGAACGACTGACTTATTCTAACCTGTTTGACACGTATTATTGGCAACTAACAATCCTTGTGATAGAAGTTGTGAAAAGTTTTAAACGTGTTAAGTGCGAAGGATACTTTTACATAATATTGAATAAATCAGAATTTCTATCCGTTTTTATCAACGTGTTTCGACGTTTTACCCATTTATCCTATTATCGATAACATATATATATATAAAAGACTTTAATAGAAATCATTTTAAAAACATAAATAATAACATCGAAGATTATTTTTTGATAATCCGTTTATCGTATTGTCGATATCGTGTATAAAAGGTTTTAATGAAAATCTTTTCAAATAAAAATAAAGCAGTGAATAATAAAATAAAATAAATAATAAAATAAAAAATGATTTTTTGCTAACTCGTTTACTTTATCATATTATTGATATTGTATAAAAAAGATTTTAATGAAAACTTTTTCAAATATGAACCCATACAACTCAAAGTTTAAAATTGTGACTCAAGACGTTTTAAGACGTATTTTAGACACAAAAACCGTCTTATGATCCGATTTTAGACGCTTTTTGTTGTCTGGGAAACATAACGTGTTAAACAATAAAATCAAACATTATTTTTTGATAACTCGTTATCGATATCGATATATAAGACTTTAATAAAGCGTTTTTACATAAAAATACAGAGCATTAAATAATATAAATCAAAGATAACTTTTCATAAATATAACTTTGGCTACACAACATTATTATTTATTTATCAATATGCAAAACTAAAATAGCTGACCGGTAGATATGTAGGTCTATATTTATAATACCTTTACCTCATAGTATGAGATAACGCGTGATCTAAGACACCGATTATCCCCGCATGGGTATCCCGTAGAAGTCCGCCGTGAAAATTCAGTCGCGCGAGAAAAAGCGAAAGCTATCTCGGTTGAACAACACTCATGCAACAAGTACTCAAGAAATGGTGGTTGTTCGGTCGGCGGAGTACATCGGACGTGAGTACGAGGTGTATAGAATGCAGTTATGTAGCAGGACCGAGACGCTCTGAAATATGTATGTATATGTACGGCCACGGTCAAACTGCACTCACCAGATAAACTCGGAGCCAGGATGCACCGGGCTCCGGGATACGTAGTACGAGACCAGACAAAGTGCATGCCGTCGGAGATGTAGGGGAATCTTAGCAAAGATACACCTGCTGTGCGACTCTTCGACTACGGGGTGTCTCGGAAACGCTCGTGTCGCACTTTCAAGAATTCTACCTCGCGATTTATGACCTCGATACACGCTTCTCTCGAAACTTTAATCGGGGAGCACTATATTTCCCATCTGAAGCCTGTCTGTGTACATTTCTATCAATGTACATGGAAAGAACGACTTTATTGAAGTACTTCAAAATATAGGTGGATCTAAAAATAATTTTGATGAACCATCAAAATAATTAGGAATCTCAATGATGAGCAATGTTGCAAAACATTTTTGACATTTTGGCAACTAGCTTGGGCGTTCTACATAATAACTTTGATGGTCCAATATAATTATTTTTTTATGTATATCTATATATATGCAGGGTTGGACATGTATTTTAAATACTTTTATTTAAAACATACTATTTACAATACAAGCGTATTTTGTATTTTTTATTTTAGCTGATCACATAAAAGTATTACGTATTTTGTATTTAAAATCGAAAGATTGAAAGCTTTTTGTATCTTGTAATTTAAATAATAAGGTTGAATAACAATGTTAGTATTTGAAATACAAAATACAAAATACTTTCATAATTTTTGTTATTAATACTGAAACATAAAATACAAAATACTTTTATATGCTCCCATGAAATACAAAATACAAAATATTTGCATGTACTCTAAACAAATATAAAATACAAAATATAATTGTCTTACCAATATTGTTTTTCAAATAAAAGTATTTCAAATACATGCCAGCCCTGTATATATCTATATATATCTAGATAAATTTTTAGATATTTTAACAAAACCGTTCTTCTCGTGCAATGGAAGTTCAAGTGCCTCTATTTTTAACCTGCGATATGCAACGAACCGATAAATGCATATCGAATAAAATGCATTTTAGATAAGACACGTCTGGAATATCAGTTTATTGCTTTTTAAGTGAAAAAACTGCCTTTATCTAGAGGCTTAAAATGTGAGATAGTTACAAGTAGATCACTCACTCGTTGTTGATATCAAATTTTTGATAGTTGAATACAAATAGGCAAAGAAATATTTGATAAAAGCGGTTCTTGATATCTAATAATATTTTTTCGTGAATCTCTACACAGTTTAAGCAAACAACTTTAACAGTTGACTTCTTTCGGAGTGCTCTGCTGTCGATAGAATTTGCTGCAGGAGAAATCAAGAAAGACGCGGATTTACTAATCACCCGAGAAACGCCGAGATTACAATCCCGAGGAATGCGCATAGAACTGTCGTTTCGAAAGGCCGCTACTCTCACATTCTACCTGCACCGCATTATATTCATCCACGCGTACAGAGATTTGTGGTTTCTGCTAGCACCATTTATTTACCGCGAAGTCGGACTCTTGATTTTAGTAATTTAATTGCACACTCTCAGTTTTTCATCTCGTATAATTGAGATTGGATTGAATTATAATAAAATAATTCATCTAAAGTTTTCCAAAAAAAGAATATCGAAGAGAAAAAGAATTTTTGTGTTGTACGAGCGCGATTATTGTACATACGCTGAAATATTTAGCTATTGAAATGCAGCGTCTCTCAGTTGTACCTCGGGATAATCTGAGCACGAGGATTCATTGCTTCGCGTTATTGAATTCGTTCTGCTGGCGTTGCGTTATTTAGGGAGAGGTCAACTCCCAGTGAATCATCGTAGATTCGAGGCGTTCGCGAGAGGAACGACGAAAGCTGAAGAAGACACAGGTCACCATTGGTCATCTCGAGGTCATTTAAATCGAGAATAGTAACTTAAGATAAACCCTTGCATTCTCCGGCTATAATTTCTTACAAGATGCATCAAATTTATCCTTTCAAAAAACTATCATATTTCTTAATACTAGGAGGATACCGCTGATGGTATCCCCCTAGAACTGCCGAGAGAGAGAAGTTGCCAATTTGGTAATTTTTTATTCTTATTTTCGGTTGAAATGAAAAATTATTTTGGTATTATTTTTTTTAATATTATATTTACATATTCTGTACTGTTTTTATATAAAAAAGAAAAAAATTTGTCTATTTGTAGCCTAAGGAAAATATTAAACATATATTTTATGCTGGGCAACTTTTTGTCGAAAGAACTTTATCTATTTTGGCTATTTTATACAAGTTCCGAGCTCCTTGTGTCTAGTAACGACACTTGTTAAAATAAAAGTTTATTGTTCAGGATCAAAAATGTTGGATAAATATAATTCTGAGTTCATGCCGAGAAATAATCTTTGAAACATTATATGGACACGATAGCATTTTGACATAAAATACAAAATATCTCATTTTTTGATAACTATACCTTAATACTCCTCTACACTAATAATGAAATGAATCTGGAATGGTGTAAAGAAAACACGTAGTTGCTTTTCAAATAAACAGCAATTTTTATTTGTTTTATTTTAATTGTCTTATTAGGTGATTTGCTGATTTTGACTTTTTTACTAATGGATATCAGATTCAACCTAATCGACACGAACTAAAAATAACGTAACATTATTGTTATAATTTTGCACTAAATAATATAAATATATTATTCAGTAATATATAACACATGGTGTTATAAAACAGTTACATTGTTGAGTACGAAATTATAACATTGACGTTATGTTACTTTTAGTTGGTGGTTGGTGTCGATAGGAGTAGTCTAGTCTATCATTTTTCTATTGATTGATATACCTTTCATTAAAATCTTATCCAAAATGGGCAAAATTCTTTCATTATTTTCATAAAAATTAAAGATAAGCTGATCAAGAAAATAAAACCTCGGTATTTTAGTTGAATTACAAAATGAGTGAGCGCGAAACTTTTCTGGATAGTATAGCTATGTTATATCGTTTACAGCACACCGGGTTAAAAATCAATGTCTGCGTTCTACAAAAAAATCCGCAACGTATCGGAATACGATAAATAATATACGCAGTATTCTTCGAAGTACGTACGTACGATACGACGCAATCGCGATTCGCTTCGAGTAACCCGAGCAATTGATGCATTTGGAACATCCACTCGATCTGTAATCGTGCGCGTTTGCACAGCCTCAAGAGCGATTGCGTCATAACATAATGAACCATATTAAGAAAATGCAGATACTTTATATATCGCTCCTTATCGACGAAATATGTACAACAACGTGAGTCAGGTTACGTAAACATCGAAGATTTTTTGCTAAAAATTGTTGCTTTCGTATTTAGTCATTTTGATAAGATTTATGGGTCAAAAAGATATAGTTTCAATTTGCCACAACTTCTAAACAAATCTTCTTTATGTAATGATAACGTTGACATAGTCGATTGCATTTCATTATTTTTTGATCAACTTGTGATATTTTCAAAGTGAAGAAAATATTAATTTTATTTCAGAAATTGATTTATTGACTGTACCTAATTATCTTGTATATCTTCGTAAGTTATTCCATCTTTGAAAAATATTTGGAAAAAAAGCCAACTAATCCAAACGGGAGAAGTTCGGTATGAGCGATAATTAACGCATCTGGAGCGCCA
The DNA here is from genome assembly GCF_001594075.2 of Trachymyrmex cornetzi. NCBI lineage: Eukaryota > Metazoa > Arthropoda > Insecta > Hymenoptera > Formicidae > Trachymyrmex > Trachymyrmex cornetzi. Next base: position 3,406,334 of record NW_017295861.1, on the reverse strand, counting down.
AAGTGTAAATGTTAGTGTTATGGATTATGAGAGCAGACGCAAGACAAATACACGATGTTTTCTGTGTCGGTGCCGGCAGGAAAATTAAAGCTGATGGATCTTTATAGTCGGCTTGTCGCAAGATACCAAAGCATGTCTTTAACCTTTCACGCGGTCTTGCATCAAGTTAATTATCGCTTATAAAATAAGCGATGATAATAAAGACATTTATTGATTATATTTTTTTACATATCGTCATATATTTATTTTTTCATTTCTTGTATGTACCATGTAAATTTAAAGCGGTGAGTTATTATAAGTTGTAAATTACATACTTCAGAGTTTAGGTTTATTTTATTAAAGCTAAACTATAAGAATAAGAAAAATTGTTACATTAATTGTCACATTAAACAATACCAATGACATTCAAGTAATTGCAGAATGCTTCATATCGACCTATTTCTCAATGTTATCTCGGATCGCGAAGGGTTAATCGTTTTCTTTTGCCAGCTGTGGTCAGATTCGCTAAAGCAACAGACGTCTCTGCGGATCGGAAAAATTTAATGGTCGTATCAACGCGGATAATGATGAATTGCATCATAATGCATGTTGGAAGAAATCTTTGATGCTGAACTGCTCTTATTAATCCTCTTTCACGCTCGTATATTTCAAATTCTATTCTATCTATCTTAATTTCTTGTTATAATAATTATTTAATCTGAAAATCTTTTTTGTTTAGGTAATTATTTTTGTACAATATTTTATAATAGATACAATATTTATATTATATTATATTTTATACATTATTTATATTTTTGCTAATTAAAATTTTAATATAACTTTTTATTTAAAAAGAAAGAAAATGTAATTAACATAACGCGAAATTCTTTGCCTTTAACTAGATTGTTTCTGTTACACTTCCTGAGAATTTATAGAAGCTTAAAGAATATCCTAAAAAAAATCTTGAAAAAATGTATAAATTATATATTTAATTTCAACACAATATCCCTACAGCACAAAGTTGCACAAAAGTTGCAGTAATACTGCTGCAAAATTGCAGCAACATTGCATGTTACAACAATATTGCAGAGATTTTGCAGCGATATTGCTGCAAATTCTGTGCTGTATGAGTAGGTTTAAAAATGCTTTTATATGAGAAGCATGCATCTACAAAAAAATATCGCAGTTAAGTAACTTATTAATCTTCTTCAATTCAATAAGTTTGATTGAATATCTATCTGACTGTAATTACGGCTCAAAAGATTTAAATAGCGGAATCCATAAACGTTGAATAATTGAATCAATTTTCTACCAGCCAATAACCTTGTTGGCCAGTCAACGTCACGTTGAAATTAACCTTTATCAAATTGACTATAGCAGACGTGCCCACGTTATCGCTTAATTATAATCTCCTAAACGTTGAAACGTAATTAACGGATTCTCTGAGCGTTTCTCCTTGTTCCTACCCTCTTCCTGCC
>NW_017295861.1:3403096-3404302 GCF_001594075.2 Trachymyrmex cornetzi | reverse complement strand
GAGCCAATAAACAGCGAGTACAAAAAGTATTCGTATAAAGAAATTTTTTATAACTAGTTCACTTTTGATGATTAATTATAGAATGTTTACTTAACTCATTCATGATAATAATTCAAAAATTATATTTCTTGAACTGTATCACTTTTGAAGTAAGGGAGTGATATCTTAATATAAAAAGATTGTTGAAATAAAAATCTAAATTCTCACTCTAATATCTTCATTTTTATTTCCTAAATTCATTAAAGAGATATAATTCGGTAAGATCTTTCTTGCGCGTATTAACATCCTTCGTGTATGACGTTCACAGCGTACCCGCGGCCTTTTATTAGCGCAAAATACGCCGAACCAATTTAGCGATTATAGTTGAAATAGGCTATAGAGGATAAGTACCCTAGTTTAGTGATCTTACCGCGATCGGCTGCAATCGAGCGTCCTTACAGCTCTCTTAATAGAAACGCTTCCACGTGCTTCTACCATGCGTAGATATCGCGGGATAGAGTCGTTCCGAAAGAAAAATCTACGCTGATATCTCACAACGGCGATCTCGGATCGTACTACAGAGTACTTACATAAATCGTTCTCACATAAATCACACACCAATAGTCCTTTCCCCGTCGTGCCGCAACAGTGCTTCTGATGAGCGATAACGATTATACAGTAGAATAAATTTTTATCGACTTTTTATTTCGCGACAATTAAGGGATATTTCTTGTAAGTAGGTTTTTTTTTACGTTTGTAAGTAGAGGGTCTTTTATACTGCAAAAGTGTTTACAATTTTCTTCAATTTTTAAAAACTCGACTTTAAATTTTTTATGTAATAAAAATTATGCAAATTTGTAATACATGATAATGCAGTTATAAAAAATTTAAATATCTTTTTATAATATATGCAAACAAATATAATAATATAAAATCTTTTTTAATGTCTATGTATATAATTTAAATGATATATTAATCCTCCGTCAGAAATCAGAATCTTTAAAAGCACCATCGATATTTTAACTGTTAAATATCAAAGGAGCAACCCAATTCCATGATTTAAATAACAGTTTGTTATTTTTAATTTTTATTTGTTTTAAAATATAAATCAATTCATTTCTGTGGTTAATTTAAAAGTACATAACGTCTATATTTAACACATGTACGTTAAATAAACTAAATTTGAGTCAAATTTAATATATTTTCTTAAATTAAATTGTTTAACTC
>NW_017295861.1:3367810-3402331 GCF_001594075.2 Trachymyrmex cornetzi | reverse complement strand
CTCTCTCTCTCTCTTTGCTCTCCCTTTGAGTCGAAAGTGACAACCTTATCGGAGAAAGCTTCCGATACAGAAACGCTTGGTGGTTGGTACTCGAGCAATAAAAGCCGCTGGTCATTGACAAACGCGGATAATGAATTGCTTGCAGGCTCGCGTAGGAAATACTCTCGCTATCAGTGAAACGACTTAAGTATTCGTCGGAATGTACGAATAATTATGGTTAAACCATTCACTGCTTGTGTCCCGGCCTGTAAATATAAAAACTTTCTCGTGCTGAGCCGAGTCGGTATTTTTATTACGCTACGCATTCGAAATTGAATGACAAAAACAGTTCACGAAAATACATCCAGGAGGTTATCGAAAAATATATACGATATAATGAGTGATAAATTATATATCGTTATATGAATATTACATATGTATTGTAATTATATATGCAAAAATCGGCACAACGAGAGAAAAAAGATTCAATTCTCTATAAGTATAACCAGAACTCATATCATACTCATATTTATAAAATCAGGTGATAGTCCGTAAATGAATTTATTTATAAGAGGACTTTTGATCGATCATAAATATCGCTCCGTTATCTTTTTATATTTCTGATCTGACATTTCGTAAACATTTTCATTTGCATTTGTGCCGGAAGCTATTAATTAATGTACCGCATGAATTAAATTTACGCCATAAAATTCTCATTAATTCCTCTCATTAAATTGTTTGGGCTACAAAGCTTTGCTCGGCAGCAAAGATACACGGGTATAAAAATGTGATGAACGGAATACACTATTATAAATATCGAAGGAGAAATGGTAATCCAATCTCTTGATTATAAAATATAAAATGTTATTTTAAATCTCCATGTATGTCAAAATGTAAATCAATCCGTTTCTGTGGTTAGTTTCAAAATCTATATTAATATACTTACTAAATAATAATTTAAATTCGAGTTAAATTTAATACATCTTGCATTAAATTATTTTCAGGAGTCAAATTGTTTAATTCCATTGTTTCAGTTAAATTAACGACATATTGAGTAGAAGCAGTGACGATTTAAAGAAATGATTAAAAATAGCAAAATTGGAATATAATTTGATATTATGAATTTTAACGTTTATACTCATATTTTGCGTAAATTATAAAATCAGGTGATAGTCTGTGTGTAAATAAATTTATTTATAAGAGGACTTTTGATTGATCATAAATATCGCTTCGTTATCTTTTTATATTTCTGATTTGACATTTCGTAAACATTTCCATTCGCATTTGTGCCGGAAGCTATTAATGTACCGCATGAATTAAATTTACGCCATAATACGGTGTAGCTTCGGCGTAGCTTGGATGAAGGACGATCGGAAAATTTCGAAAAGGTTGTGTCAACGTCTGCAGAGATCCCTTTTCTTGTGGCGGGCGTGTTCGATATTATTAAGCCGTATCTTGTAACGTTCTTTATATATAGAAGTATGTATTTTTGTAAGATAATGCTCTCAAGATCCTTCGTGGCGCCACGCATAAAATGTCGCTTTGCGTCCGGTTAATTTTCTTTCGGTGACCTCGAGCAATATCGTGTCCGGCAAGTAGCGAGATCTTTGGATACGCTATATTTTATTTCGCCCTGTCCCGAATCACTGAATTTACAGCTGGATTACACGCTCGCGTTTGTACGCGCCGCGTGGAGTTAAACGTGATATACTCGCTTTTACATGCTTTTTATTTTCCTCCTCGACTACGTGTACTGCACGTTTTGTTTAGCAAACGCGTGCACGCAACCTCGTCGGAGGAAACCGACGAAGATTCGGTTTTATTATTCGAGTGAGTTTCGACCTTTCGCGAAATCACCGGGGAATTATAATGCGTGAGTACCTTCATCGTTCTTCTCCCCAATAATTGAACATAATCGCTCCCTTACTTCAAAAGTGATACAACTGAAAAAAAAAAAACTAAGTTTCCCAGAAAAGGCTTAAAAAAAACTATTTTTTTAATTCGACAAGAATTATTAACTTCGAATATCAAATAATATCGGTAAAAAGAAAATACTCTTGACGTGATCTAATGTCATTCTTGTCTCACAATTCTTAAAAAAACCATCTTTTTCAAATTGTGATAGTTTTAACGATTTTTTTGCTCTAGGAGAAATTTATTGACGATACATTGATTAAATGAAAAACCGACGGTTTTATTATTCGAGTGAGTTTCGACCTTTCGCGAAATCACCGGGGAATTATAATGCGTGAGTACTTTCATCGTTCTTCTCCCCAATAATTGAACATAATCGCTCCCTTACTTCAAAAGTGATACAACTGAAAAAAAAAAACTAAGTTTCCCAGAAAAGGCTTAAAAAAACTAAGTTTCCCAGAAAAGGCTTAAAAAAACTATTTTTTAATTTGACAAAGAATTATTAACTTCGAATATCAAATAATATCGGTAAAAAGAAAATACTTTTAACGTGATCTAATGTCATTCTTGTCTCTCTCACAATTCTTAAAAAAACTATCTTTTTCAAATTGTGATAGTTTTAACGATTTTTTACTCTAGAAGAAATTTATTGACGATACATTGATTAAATGAGGATATATCGAGCCAATAAACAGCGAGTACAAAAAGTATTCGTATAAAGAAATTTTTTATAACTAGTTCACTTTTGATGATTAATTATAGAATGTTTACTTAACTCATTCATGATAATAATTCAAAAATTATATTTCTTGAACTGTATCACTTTTGAAGTAAGGGAGTGATATCTTAATATAAAAAGATTGTTGAAATAAAAATCTAAATTCTCACTCTAATATCTTCATTTTTATTTCCTAAATTCATTAAAGAGATATAATTCGGTAAGATCTTTCTTGCGCGTATTAACATCCTTCGTGTATGACGTTCACAGCGTACCCGCGGCCTTTTATTAGCGCAAAATACGCCGAACCAATTTAGCGATTATAGTTGAAATAGGCTATAGAGGATAAGTACCCTAGTTTAGTGATCTTACCGCGATCGGCTGCAATCGAGCGTCCTTACAGCTCTCTTAATAGAAACGCTTCCACGTGCTTCTACCATGCGTAGATATCGCGGGATAGAGTCGTTCCGAAAGAAAAATCTACGCTGATATCTCACAACGGCGATCTCGGATCGTACTACAGAGTACTTACATAAATCGTTCTCACATAAATCACACACCAATAGTCCTTTCCCCGTCGTGCCGCAACAGTGCTTCTGATGAGCGATAACGATTATACAGTAGAATAAATTTTTATCGACTTTTTATTTCGCGACAATTAAGGGATATTTCTTGTAAGTAGGTTTTTTTTTACGTTTGTAAGTAGAGGGTCTTTTATACTGCAAAAGTGTTTACAATTTTCTTCAATTTTTAAAAACTCGACTTTAAATTTTTTATGTAATAAAAATTATGCAAATTTGTAATACATGATAATGCAGTTATAAAAAATTTAAATATCTTTTTATAATATATGCAAACAAATATAATAATATAAAATCTTTTTTAATGTCTATGTATATAATTTAAATGATATATTAATCCTCCGTCAGAAATCAGAATCTTTAAAAGCACCATCGATATTTTAACTGTTAAATATCAAAGGAGCAACCCAATTCCATGATTTAAATAACAGTTTGTTATTTTTAATTTTTATTTGTTTTAAAATATAAATCAATTCATTTCTGTGGTTAATTTAAAAGTACATAACGTCTATATTTAACACATGTACGTTAAATAAACTAAATTTGAGTCAAATTTAATATATTTTCTTAAATTAAATTGTTTAACTCCATTGTTTTAGTTAAATTAACGACATATTGAGAAGGAGCAATGGCGCTTTATAGAAATGATTAAAAATAACTTAAATTATAATTTAACAAATATAATTTAACATGATAAATTTAACAGTGTGAATTTTGATAGAAAAATTTAAATCTGTAAAAAATAAGAAATATTCCAACTTCTATTATGGTAAAAACTAGTTGCTAAAACTTTTTTTAAGACTTTAACAATATCAGATTTTTATCGGATTTTTATTGGACTTACTAATATAGTCCGGAACAAAAAAAAATTTGCTCTATTTCTTGAAGACCCCCCCTATCACTGATGGAAGAGTTAAAAGTTTGCCGGTGGAAGATTAAAATAATTATGCAAAGAAACATGGCCTGTTTTACATCATGACATGTCGCTGTATTTGTCTCAGCGCCAAAACGCTACCTCTAGATAAAATTTATAATATTAATATTTAACATAAAAAAATTATACTGATATACAATGTTTCTCATTAAATCTATAGTGTCAAATTTAACCTAATTTAAATCGCCGCTGCTTCTTAGGCTGTAATTAGATTAAATTAGACACTATAGATTTAACAGTGGTGTTTCTCGATCAATACGATTCTTATGTATTTTACTCCGTAAAATAACAGAAAAAAAGGTTTGTATTATAAATTATTTAACCCTTACCGTATCATCTACAATTTGGTGCCTTATCCATACCATCAAGGGTCACTAGAATCTCTTCGTTTTTCTCTCTTTCTCTCTCTCTCTCACCTCTTCTTAATATCTTCATTTTTATTTCCTAAATTCATTAAAGAGATATAATTCGGTAAGATCTTTCTTGCGCGTATTAACATCCTTCGTGTATGACGTTCACAGCGTACCCGCGGCCTTTTATTAGCGCAAAATACGCCGAACCAATTTAGCGATTATAGTTGAAATAGGCTATAGAGGATAAGTACCCTAGTTTAGTGATCTTACCGCGATCGGCTGCAATCGAGCGTCCTTACAGCTCTCTTAATAGAAACGCTTCCACGTGCTTCTACCATGCGTAGATATCGCGGGATAGAGTCGTTCCGAAAGAAAAATCTACGCTGATATCTCACAACGGCGATCTCGGATCGTACTACAGAGTACTTACATAAATCGTTCTCACATAAATCACACACCAATAGTCCTTTCCCCGTCGTGCCGCAACAGGCGTGCTTCTGATGAGCGATAACGATTATACAGTAGAATAACTTTTTATTTCGCGACAATTAAGGAATATTTCTTCTAGGTAGGTTTTTTTTACGTTTGTAGGTAGAGGGTCTTTTATATTGCAAAAGTGTTTACAATTTTCTTCAATTTTTAAAAACTCGACTTTAAATTTTTTACGTAATAATGCAAATTTGTAATACATGATAATGCAGTTATAAAAAATTTTAATATCTTTTTATAGTATATGAAAATAAATCTAATAATATAATAGTAATAAGGCTCAATAAATTAAAAAAATTAAACGCTACCTCTAGATAAAATTTATAATATTAATATTTAACATAAAAAAATTATACTGATATACAATGTTTCTCATTAAATCTATAGTGTCAAATTTAACCTAATTTAAATCGCCGCTGCTTCTTAGGCTGTAATTAGATTAAATTAGACACTATAGATTTAACAGTGGTGTTTCTCGATCAATACGATTCTTATGTATTTTACTCCGTAAAATAACAGAAAAAAAGGTTTGTATTATAAATTATTTAACCCTTACCGTACCATCTACAATTTGGTGCCTTATCCATACCATCAAGGGTCACTAGAATCTCTTCGTTTCTCTCTCTCTCTCTCACACACCTCTTCAAAATAATTTTAAAAATCTCTAAAAATTCGCCAACATACTTTCAACTTTCTAGAATAAATATTGACTCTTTATTTTGGAAAATAATAAAATGTGTAGTATAATTTATAATTACCGAAAGACTCAAAGAAACTTGCACGAACAGGAATCGCTCGGTCAATAATTACCCATATTGGTACGGTAAGGGTTAAATTTATAGACTTTTTTCAAAACTAAAGTTCTCAATTTTTCAAAATCTGTGGGTGATGGAATTTTTTTTAACCTTATACATATACTCTTTTTCAATAGCTACATAAGAATCACCATTCAGATGTCGAGAAATAGAACCTTGTAACACAGTGTTATCGGTGTTTCACATGTTCAAAATATTTCACATTTCCATTCCGAACGTATCGCCGATAAACGGCGATACCGAGCATTAATCCAACTTCGGGCTGTCAATATATCGTACTACGCGCGGAAAATCGCGTTTTCCGCGCGAGCGTCGTTCAGCGAAATTATTGCGCACGCGACGACGACGTGCATCGTAAACGGGCAAAGCCAGACGATGGGCGCTTCCTGCCGCTGTCTGACATTTACCTCGATGTTAACGCATCGACTTTCGTTGATTGGAAAGGCTGATAAATACGGTCGCGCGAAAGACATTCAATCTCCCTCTGGTCGTTACGCGCGCTTTATTTACGGCGTCAATTTCAGTGCCCGCTGTGGGACGCGTTGAACTTTTTGGAATGCTAACGGGCTCGCTTGCAGGAAACTGTATTTTACATCTGCATCGGGGCATGTTCATAAATTGAGTCGTTTGAGTTTATCTCCAACGTGTGATGTGGACACGTCGTATCAATTTGTATCCGCTTTTTCTCTATTCTTCGTGTTTCCCGTCTAGATTTGTGTTATCCTCAGAACACGTTGCCCGAGAAATGAATTCGTTTTTCTCACCGGAAACAGACAATTTACAACGTGTATACGTTTCTTACGGTAAAAATTCTGCATTGCACGCGGTTATATTTGAATCGGTCATATCAGAAACTCTATATAAGTAAAAAAATCTAATTTTCACAGAAAAAAAACGTTCTAGTTTTTATAACTGTAGTATTACCGATTCATTAATTTTGTTGAGAATTACAAGCAGAAAAGAATTGTTCCAAAGATGTAGTTTTAACTAAAAATAATTAGAAATATGTAAAAAATGTCTCGTTAGCTCATATATTAAATGAGTGGATTATATCATTTTTAAAATTTATTTTTAAAGACAAAACTAATTTTGAAAATATTGTTGACTTATGTTGAGTTTGAAAAAAATGAGCGTTTCGTATAAATTACATATCTTAATTACGAAATTCTGTAAATGTAATAAGACAGACTTCTAAAAATGTTATAGAATAACATCTTCAATTTTGTAGTAAAAAAATTTGGTAGAAAAAGAAATGCTTGATTAATGCGATTTTTATACGAAATTGTGTATTTGTCTCTCATGATTCTGAAATTAATATCTCAGTTTCGACAAAAATTGATTTATGAAACTTCTGAAATGACCGATTCATTAATTTTATTCAAAACCATCGATTTATTTATTCCGTTAAAAACTATCGATTCATTGATTTTGTAGAATTACGAAAAAAGGAAAGGATCTCTAACTATATGATATATTTCGCACAAATTTGTCTCGTACTCGAGGTATAGTCAATGGTAAGGATTACTCTAGTATAAACTAAGATGTATATGACATTTTGCGGCTTCTCACTCGGAACGCTATAAAGTATCCGTTACTCCTGTTATTGCTGCTGAAAATAAAAGAGAGCAGCCCCCTGAAATAATCCCTATATATTCCGCGCGATGCGACGACACATAAACGATCGGGAAGTCGATTTTCGTATTTGTACGTCTTACTCACGAAGCAGACATAATCTCGGCGTGCCTGCGTAACGGTAAAAACAGATCGGCGTGCATTCACTTTTCCTCGTTGTGTGTACGCACACTCGGCAGGCGCATTATCCAGCCGCATATGAGGCACGCACTTTGCAGCACGCCTTTTAAGGATATATGCGAACGGTAACGTGTCAGTGCCTAGTAACAACCCGAAACATATTGTATTTCTCGAAACTCCGAGGAACACAAAGGCGTATATCACGCAACGCAATTGCATACGTTTAATTATCCTTTTACGTGTACTTTATACGCGGAAGCCTCGGTTAAAAAGCGAGATATAAAAGTAATTGAAGAGCGGAAATGGGGGACGTCAGATGAGCGCCACGTTCTGATTTTTCTTCTACCGACGCATAGATTGTGCAATAAAACCAACATGTACAATTGTTTCTAGAATAAAAAAATAGTTACATTAAATACATAAATATTTAATGTAACTATTACTGTAATATATAATATAAATATTTAAATCATTATTAAAGTTTGAAAAACTTTATTGATATTTATATATTTATTAATAAAACTATTATTATATATAAATGTACATATATTTAATTAAATACTTTCAGAAATTAATAAAAACTCTTTATTCCGAATTTGTTTTTGTATTATATGTGAAATTAGATGAATTTTTAGTTAGAGGGTAGATCTCTAAATTATAGCATAATTCGACTATATGATTCACATTCAAAATTCGCCATCGGTTTATATGTGTTCCCGCAAACCATCATGTTCGTCTGATGGATATACTATTTCAGCTGTATAACTCTTCCTTTCTCGCGTATCATTCGCAGCTATCACAGTAAACTTGACGATTAATTGGATGCTTGTTCGGGGACGGTCGAGTAAGTTGATAAAATCGACAATCGATTTATGGCACGTATTGCTGCATGATATATGTCACCGAAGGGAATAGGAATGTATACCATGATTTTTCTATTACCATACATTTTGCTCCAAGAGGATCCGAAACAACTTTCACTTGATAGATAATAATAGTCGATTTATTCTCTTTTTCGCGTGTCACGCTGCGTCATTATATGATTACCAGCCACGCATTCGAAGTTTTCTTTTCTAATTATTCACATCCGTAAAGACAGATGAAAGCATTTCTAGGAGCATTTTAGTTACGCTCAAAGCAGATGCGCAACATTCTGAGAAATTCCGGAGGAAACTTACAGCCCTAAATTACCTCGGGGAACGATGCGTCCGGTATACGTACACCGCCGGCTAAGTGGTATCTATTAAGATTAGAAACTGGGTTAATATTGCTCTCTGGGATGAGCCGCTACTCAAGTGAAAGCCCCAGCGGCTGAAGTTAATACATCGCCGCGTTGCGCAAACGTATTGTTAATTTCTCCGCTCGACTGCATGCTACACGCGTACCGCGTACATAGAAAACGATTAATTTTAATTAGTCCTCTCATCTGTTGGCAGACTGATCCGATGCTTCCAAAAACGAGGGACAGGTGACAAGCAAGATCCAGACAAGCGTCTTGAGATAACTTCCTCTTTCTCCGCGAAGAAGCTTCGATCAGACGAGGACGAAACGATGTTGAGCTTACGGCGAAGGCATTCTCGATGGAGAATGTTCCCCATCTTGTTGTTTCTCGGACTGATCTGCAGCGCCGAACTGGCACCTGTCCGCTTACCTGAAGAAATATCGTTAGCACCATCATCGTCATCGACACCCAAAAAGAAGGAGATTGACTTTCTGGGCGACTTCTGGCAAGCGTTGCTCCTGGTGGATCCACAAAGTGGCTTTCAACCCAGTCTGGACTCTCGAAGGATAACGCCGAAGAGCGTGTTCATCGCACCGGGGGTGTTACCTGCCTGCGCGGAAGGTTATCACGCGGACAAGATGGGTAGGTGCGTTAAGAGCATAAGCATTAACGCGGCCGCGCATAAAGATTTCCTTCTGGAACGACTCAAGCTTATGTTCAGTAGTGCACAAGCTGTCAAGAGTGATCAGAAAAAGTCGACCGGTCCCCTGCAGCTTAATATCCCTCTGCAGCTTAACATCCCTGCGGTGTCCGACATCGATCCTCAGCCGACGGAGATCGAAATCGAAGAAACGTTCTTGAAAAACCAGCCGGTCGAGCCGCCGATTCGCAATGAAACTTACTTCTCGGCGGGCGAAGAGAAGACGAAGTTGCCCATGACATTGTACGAATTGAAGAACGACACGACCGTGAACGAAGAAGAGTTCTTTTTCGGAAATTCCAATGTCGACGATATTGGAAAGAAGCTACCAGCGACACCAGTAACGGAATTGGTCGAGGAAACGAACGACACTAATTTCTCGGAAGTGGTGGATTACAAGATTCCAGTAGATCTGAGGACAGCGTTGAACTCCTCGAGTGTGAAGAGGATCGACATTAGTGGTAATACGGAAGAAAGCGTCTTAATGACGGAGAAGCGAGAGAGCTCACCGACCGAGTCGTCACCCGCACTAGTGCTGCTGATCTCGCCTACAAAACTGACGAATGTAGTGGACGATCTGTTGCTAACGCAGAACGATACCGCCGAAGAGGTCGTGCAGATGTCCAATTTCACCTCAAACGCCAACGAGAGCGTCACTATTGGTACACCCGATTCCGCGCTTTCTGCGAAGCAAACGACGTCGATCCCGATAGACGAGCAACGAGACAACGAGACGTACGTGAAAGACGAGTTGGCACCAGAAACCTCCAAGCCGAGTGAAACGGACTTCCTCTATGACGAAGAAGAAGGCGACGTGGATTATCCGTATAGCACAGACGTGCCGGACGAAGACGACTCGGGTGAAGGTGAGGAGATCCTAAAGCATGGAGAGGCCGGCATGACGATTCCCACGGTTCGAGATATCGAGCGCCCGGATCGCGATCGTCATCAACGGCAACAGGATCAGATCGCAGAGCTAAAGAAGCTGTTCAATACATTCAATCAGATAGGTCACCATAACGATTCCGCGCCCACGGAGGATTGACGATTCCCACGGTTCGAGATATCGAGCGCCCGGATCGCGATCGTCATCAACGGCAACAGGACCAGATCGCAGAGCTAAAGAAGCTGTTCAATACATTCAATCAGATAGATCACCATAACGATTCCGCGCCCACGGAGGATAAAGATGAGGCGGGCAGCAATGTCTCCAGCGAAGTCAGCATTGACGGTGACTTCATTGTGGAGACGACGCTCTTGGACGTGAACACCGAAAGGCTACAAGTCACCACCAAGTCGCCGGACACGACGGAAAAAGTTAAAGACAGCGAGGACGAATCCAAAAATTTGTTCAGCCCGGAGACTAAGAGTTCCCATGTTATATTCCCTGATGACGTCCACGACGTGGTGACCGTCAGCTCGCACGGACGCGAGCCAACCGAGCAGTTCTCCATGAGGTTCGAGAATGAGAAAGACAAGGAACTGGAAAGTGTACCTTCTTCGTATGATCCGCCGGAGGAAGACCCGATAACTGAAATCCGCACGATCAACGATAAACGATTGAAAGAGAGCATACTGCAAAAAAGTTCGAAAGACTTCGAATCAAGCGTCCCGAGCAGTTCCTTACGGACCACGATGAACTTGGACTCTGCTGAAGATTTCGTGAGATTTCCCGATTACGTGAGGCGGCCGCAGCAAGCCGGTTACGTAAGGTTTCCGGATAGCGGGGAGATAGCCAACAGCATACACAGTTTGAATTACAAGCAGAACTCGCGCTATTCCGCGGGCGACGTTGGCCCTTACGGCGGTACCAGCACCAAGAGCAGCGTCCCCGTCCGCCAGAAACCAGTTTATCATCTGATGGTGTCGAGTTGGAAGTCGGACTTGGATCGCGTCCAGGCGACACCCAACGAGAGGCAGAATCAGACACCAGATTTGATGCATTTCTGGAGTAAGCTTCCGCTAATCAAAGATCCGGCTATCTATCCCGTCGATCAGAACGACGATCAGGAACAATCCTACAGCCGTTCCTTTCGGGCGCGATCGTCACGAAGGTTGAGTCCCTTCACGGAGACGTCGCCGGGGAACAGGGTTTCGACGCAAAAGCGAAAGACACCAATTAGCGTTTAATCTTCCTCACATCGCTTTTCTTGGAAGAAAGGTTTAACGAACTGTGTACGGAACTGTGTCAAGTGACTCGAGAATTCCAAAATTGCGTCAAGGTAGTTTGCGAATTGTCGCCGCGTTTAGATCGCTACTGTACGAGGGACTTTATAGTAGATAAGATCGACAAGAAGGATTGTTTGACAAAAGACAATCTGCGGTAATCTGTTTGAGAAGTTCAAGAGTCGGTGTTGCATGTATCGCGTTTAGTATTTTTTTTTTGCTCAGCGAATGTGTTGCAAATCGTTGGAAACTTCGACGATCTCAAGAGGAGTGATCTGGAATCCAAGTATCTTCCCGGTATTGCCTTCCCTTCGTGTGAGAAGAAAACTGGACTCGCCAAAAGCGGAGGGAGATTTAAAAACGTACTTAGACGTTTGTTTATTATATTTGCGTTACGTCGTGTCGGTGATTAAATTCGCAAAAATCCGAAAAAAGATTTTCAAGGAAAATCTCACAAATGCGTTCTGATATTTTATGCTGTGTAATTAATAGTGATAAGCATCGAACAGAGAAAGTAGCGAGGAAGTAGCAAGTAGCGTGCTGACGCAAAATATTTGCGCAATCGATGACAAATTTTTTCACGTTAACCAGATGCTTTCTATGGAAAGTTCAAACTGCGTCATGCATTTCAAAATAAATCGCTGAGCGTCGGAATCACTTGTAAATTCATCGCGTCTGATGAGAGATATTAAGTTGCAAAAATAAAGCGTCGCTGTTTCAAACATCAAGATTGATGAGGATAGATTTGTTTGAACTGACATTAACTAGGCTAATATTTACGAAAGCTAAAATTTTCTACAAGAATGCGCTAAAATAGAAGAAACACTGCCCGAAGTAATTTTTAAATTTTTTTACGAGTGATTTTTTTACATTTTTTCGATTATAGAAATTAATAAGGATCCGCAGTTTCGTTACATATTTAATTTTATATGTGATACTTAGCTCCTTATATTTTTAACAGTATTATTTTAATAATATAATCGCTTTCTAATAAGTGAAACTGTATTTGTACTGACTGTTTTATTCATAGACATAATAGGTACTTATTACACACATTTACAATTTTATTTAATAATTTATTCAACGTTATTTTAACAATAATCATTTTCTAATCAAATTTTATTTCTAACGGAATTTTATTTGTATTGACTCTACTTTATTCAGATATCATAGGTACTTAGTCTGTTTATAATTTTATTTGATAATTCTATTCAATGTTTTTAACAACACATAATCATATTTTAATGAAATTTTTACTTATACTGACTCTTTTATTTACAGACAATTTCTATTTTATTTATAATAAGTACTTATTCGTTTACAATTTTATTTGACAATTCTATTAAATTTTACTTTAAAAATAATACAATTATCTATTACTTTAATGTGACAAATGAACTTAATGAAAATATGACAGAACAATCGCAGTAAATTTTAAATATATAACGAAAATGCGGGCTAACAAATTCTTGATAAAAAATATATCGCTGATTAGGCTATCGTATGATGAAATAGTTATTAATTCAACCAAGTTTCGTGTGAAACGCCGTTGATAAATCTATATTCTCTGTGCAGCAGAGAGATAGTTATTAGACTTGTCAGTGTTAACACTAATTTCAAGATAAGAACGTATGAATGGCGTATTTGCAAGCTCGCGAGCGATTTGTTGAGCTCATTTACTAACGGAAGTGTTAATGAAGCACAGACTGATCTTTAGAGTTATTATACAGTAGTTGATTTTCGGTCGTACGAAATCTTGGGAATCGTGTTGCTTTCTTCAAAAAAGAAATACAATCGTGCAGCATCAATTTCGTCGTTGTAAGATTTGCAAAGAAGAACGTACAAAACCGTTCCGGTTACACGATCTCTTGCAAATTTTTAAATAACCCGTTTTTATAAACGGCAAGCGTGCGCGGTCGTGTTAGACCACTTTTTGCAGATCAATCACAAATTACACCTACATTAGCCAGCCCACAGCGTAGAATAAGTGTTTTCGGTGTGTGATCCAATCGATCGTTGTTTCACGTCGATATAGCTTCAAAGGTGATTTCTCTCAAAACAACCATTGAAATCAGTCGAAAAGTTTCGATGATCTTCGTTGTATTCGCTTTAACTTTCATCTAGGAAAGATAATTACATTTTGACGGCAACATTGTCTCTGACATCGCTATAATAAACGCTCCGGCTACATGTGACATATAGTAAGCAAGAATATTTAAAGCTTTTATTTATTTGAGTTGTGTCTGTGTGTGTGTGTGTGTGTGCGTGTGTGTGTGTGTGTGCGTGCGTGCGTGCGTGCGTGTGTGTGTATTAGTAATATAACAAATCGATATAAAATATTTTCAATAAGTTCTATTAATGTAAATTGCAAAAGTCTTCATAAGTTAATTTTTATTAGGCTAAAACATACAGAAAATTATTTTCACTTTATTAGGCAAATAATTTAGAACAATTTAAAATTAAATGCTGTTAAATTTTGTCATTTTATAATACTCTCCTGAAATATTATTTTCTATAGCTTTCTTTTAAAGTGAAAGAATTTAAAAAACAAAAGAAATCATTGTATCATTGATAAATATAATATTAAGCAGTACTCCATTCAAGTAATATTTAAATTATTAAATCTTATTAATATTCGTATAAATTAAAATTTTTTTAGTAATTTTCTTCCTGATTTTTATCTGTTGCGTACAATGTTACTAAGAAGCCGCGGCTTTTATTGTAGCAGATGTTATCGAGTCATCACTCAAAGCATCGAGACATTTCGAATCAGCTTTCTTGCGCGTGTTTCCTTCTACGAACTCGATAATTAAGCCGAAAGATTTTACGATACTTGACATTGTGTGGCTAGTAAATCTACTGATCTACATACGTTTCAATGTGGTGTGTAATTTCTCCCGTACTATTAAATGTCGATTCGTGTACATATTAATTATATCATTGAGGAATGTATATATGCATAGAGGCATAATGTAGGCATAATATAAATAAATAAGCGTTAACAGCAGCACAGTCCCGATTGCGTATTAATCGTGTACTAAATCTTCTTGTATTATTTATAGCGAAATATATCGATGTATATTGCATTTGTCGTGTTGTGCGAGGCCGCCTGTTAGATAACGGAGTAAAGGAGTTATAAAAAAGAATCGCATACGACGCCCGTATGATATAAAATGATCGTGCTCTTTTATTTGTACAACCTGCCCAACACATACCTTTTAAATATCTTACAATTGAAATATTAAATCCGTTCGCGTTGCTTACAAAAATATTTAATTTCACGACAATATATGATATTATTGCGTATAAATATACATTTTTATCCATAAACCATTTTATATAATAATAAAATTAATTTTGTTTACTCATTAACTCTCGTTTTAAGTGCAAAAATTTGGGAGATTTCAACGCAAACAAATCTATTGTACCTATGAACTAATCAATTACATCAGCTCGTCTTGAGACCTTTAAACCCCCTAGCCAAGAAGAATGTCTCAGTGGATTCGTCTCTCGTCGCATTAGGCCTAATTGCTCTGACGTTATTGTAAAACTTTAACAGATTCTGTTCAAACTGTTGCGTCTTACCACCGTCCCAGATTTTTACAACAAACATGCTTTGTGCCTTACTGATTTGTAACGCGAATCTCAGGGCAGCGTAAGCGAGTAACATTATATTATCATGGTCTATCTCTCTTACGCCGGACGCATTTGGAGCCATGTCGGACAAGACCACATCAACTTTGTCCCCTTGCAATAATTTGCTTAGAGTCTCCTGCGTTTTGGCGTTCGTGAAATCCATGTTTCCCAAGACGGTCGCACCTTCCACGGGATAAAATGGGAGTTTGTCGACAGCGTACACTCTGCCGACAGGACCTTCCTTCTTGCCACCAGCGTTGGTCAGATTGGTGGCGACCTGAGTCCAGCTGCCAGGTGCTGCCCCGCAGTCCACGATGGTCTGACCTGGGCTGAGGATCTTGAATCTCTCATTGATCTCCAGCAGCTTGAATGCGCTTCTGCACCTGTACTTCTCCTGCTTTGCCTTCTCCACGTAGGGATCGCGTAGCTGCCTCTCCAGCCACAGCTGCGAGCTGTGCTTCTTGCCCTTCAGGTTTCGTGGGGTTTCCTTCAGAAGCGCGCGGCCGGTGTGCACGCTTCTCGTCAGCGAAACGTTCCTGCAGAGAGAATTCATCCCGCATGTAATGCAAATGTGATCTAACCTGTGGCCAAGCGCGCGTCGCAAGCACTCAGCGCAAACGTTTCATTCAAGACTTCTGGTGAATTAATATTTATCTGTCAGCAGATTAGCCTCATACACTCCCAGAGAATTGTTAGTATGTACAAGTTGCGTTATTAAATGGAGAATAAACGCGTGTAAAGGCAAACTGTCGACATCGCAAAATTAAAATCCTGGACGCGGCCATGTTGCCTGATCGCCATTAATCCATTTTGATTGTTGATCAGCTGATTATCATCTGTCGGTGTGGTGGATTTCTGCCAGCAACTCGGCGAAGATTAATTAGGGTTTTCTCTCTGATTCTATGATATTACATATATAATAAAAATATTATTCTCAGAACTTTTCATATAATTTTTTAGAAAGTTTCTTAGATTTTTTTATACAAATTGGAATACTTTTCGGACGAGAAAGTCGAGAAAGTCTACACATCTTTTCTAGAATTCTTCATATATTTAGATTTAATAAAAATAGAATTGATGTTATCCGCTTGGAATATTACGATTGTTTTCAAGACACCTATTTTTCTACAATTATTACTCGCAGATAAACCCGGAATGATAACAATAAAAATGCAGCTTTAAATAAAAATCAAACGTTTGAGTCATAAAAATATTAGTTTATGAAATATTATTATCAGGACAATAACAAATCAATAAATTAAGATAAAAATAATATTATTGAAAAAAAATAATATTAAATAATAATGAATAAAAAAACAAAATTAATATTTTAATCGTCTAATTTTTAATACCATAAGATTATCATCAGTCTTCAATAATTCCTTGTTAGTGCCTGAAGTAATATAACTTTTTGTAATAAAAGTATATATAATATGTATGCATTGTGTGATATTAAATAACACGCATATATGAGGGAAACGCTCGACGTACCCACGCACACACACACACACACACACACATACGCGACACATGCTCGTGTGTATAACCTCTCTCACGAGTGAGAGAAAGAGAAAGAGAATAAAAAGCAAAACATGCGAAAATTGTTCTGGATCTTAGGCCCATCGCACATGAAATGCATAAAAGGGTATAAGACTTTATGCTGAATGTTCATTGGTCTCTAATGGTCTTACCAAGTCCTATATTGACCAATCACAACTATTCCTTTCTTCAATTGATGCGTTCGGGCAGACGCTATTAACGCTGTTTCTGTCATTTTATCTTCGTCGTTTATTAGATGTAAAACAAGAAAAGAATGACAAGAAATAGCGTTAATAGCGTTAATAGCGTCTCCCCGAACGCACCATAAGTATGTTAAAATATCGGTGTAAAATAAAAGCCAATGAGCAGTGTGCTTCAGAATATACTCAGTACCTAGCGTAAATTGACCAATCATGTCAAGCAATAGGGCGACTTGTTAGAAACGACGAATGAAATACAACAGTTATAAAATAACTGTTATTAAAGAAAATTGGTAACTAGTTACAACGTTACCTTTCGATAACAGTTACAAAGTAACAGTTACGAAAATACCGCTCATCACTAGTCGTGTCGGCGAACCGGCCAACCGGCGATGTTACCGAGGAGCCGTGGAGCGAGCTATACACACGTTTGAGGTTCCGGATGTTTTCGTTGACGGAGTGATCCACGATGAACCTCACCGCGGGCAATGCGCACGGCAACGGCCTGCTCTACGCCGGCTTCAATCAGGACCAAGGTACGTCCCGTGCGGCTGTGCCTAACAGCGCGTGTCGATAGCGGAACATCCGTGGCCGCGTACCTGTCAGATTTGCCTTGCTTCCGCGTTCTAACCTAGCCTAGTTTTGCCGCCCGCGCGTCCACGCAGTGTTCGTCAATGTTCGTCTCCACGGTGATCCGCGCTGATCCGCGCGATACCACATCTCATCCGAGCTGCACTCGGCGTTCTCAATTTCGTGCTGCCGCAATCCGGAGCGTCAGAGGACCAATTTCGCCGATCGATCGACCGCGAACCTCTTCGCCGAGGAACGTCGGTGACCTTTTGACGTCCGCGCGATTTGGAGCAGATTAACGATTTATTCGGATTTACTTCTGTACGGTCAGATCCCGTTGGTGAATGATTTTCCCATATTCTTGTAAAAGTGTGCAATGAAAGAATAAAACAATTTGGCACGTTTATTGGCATCTTTCTCTCGTTTCCTTCCGTCCCATCTCGAAGTGATACCGTTGTACGTAATGCAACTCCGACGATTGCACGCTTGAAGTAAGTTCGCGCGATATCGCGTTTCCATGTATGAGTTTATCAGGTCGAGTCATCTTCTGCACTCGTGTCGACGTGTATGTATCGTAAATACACACGATAGTCGATTAATATTGCTAAGGAAAGAAAAATGTATGTATAACAGATAAAACTGTATCGCTATTGCTCACGCATTTGCAGGATGCTTCGCCTGTGGCATGGAGAACGGATTCCGAGTGTACAACTGTGATCCACTTAAGGAGAAAGAGAGGCATGACTTTAGCGATGGAGGCCTTGGATATGTAGAGATGCTTTTCAGATGTAATTATCTGGCGTTGGTTGGAGGTGGAGTCAAGCCAATGTACCCGACAAACAAAGGTTTATTTACTTTCTATATATTTGGTATATCATTAGGTCTGTTCTTTGTAGTTGAACTAGTATACATTTGTTGTACTTAAAATAAAATATATGTTGTTTTCCAGCAAGAAGCATAGACTGTTTCACTTGCCAAACTCTTCGAGTCATTCTTGTTATTTATCAAGTTAAACAAGGATAATACTGGCGAGAGCATTAAGTGGAATGAACCCATAGTGTAACACAGGGATCGTTTTATCTTTGTTTAACATTGGCGAATAACATGGATGCAATAATTCACTGTGTGTTATAATGTGTTATCTATTGCTGGAAAGTACCCATATATAATTGAAGTTTGATGAAAGCAAAAAAGAAAGTTTTAGCAGTCCAGCGATAAAGAACAGGTTTATTATCATAGATACAGACTATTTACACTTTATGATTGCAGTCATGATATGGGACGATATAAAGAAATTGCCAGCAATTACCTTAGAATTTAACGCACCTGTGAAAGGGGTGAAATTACGAAGAGACAGGATAGTAGTAGTGTTAGAGGGTGTTATAAAGGTTTATACGTTTACACAAAATCCTCAACAGTTACACGTATTTGAGACTAATCCTAATCCGCGAGGGTTGTGCGTTCTGTGCCCGAATAGCAACAACTCCTTACTCGCCTTCCCTGGACGAAAGAACGGTCACGTTCAAGGTAAGAGTTCAATAAAAAATTGATATCTCGATTTTCTACATCAAATATATTATTTTCTACATCAAATATATTATTTTCTACATCAAATATATTCTTTTCTACATCAAATATATTATTTAATACCAACGGCTTGTGTATTTCAGTTATAGATCTGGCTAATACAGAGAAGCAACCCTTAAATATAGAAGCACATGAAACGCCTTTATCTTGCATAGCTTTAAATCTGCAGGGCACCAGATTGGCCACTGCCTCGGAGAAGGGTACTTTGATAAGAGTATTTGATACGCAAAACGGTAACATGATTAACGAATTAAGGAGAGGAGCGAATCACGCAAATATCTATTGGTAAGTGTAGTAAAAGGAGATGTGACAAAACACGTGACATGAAATATTAATTTTTATACATTTAATTCCAGCATAAACTTCAATCATGACTCTACGTGGCTGTGCGTGGCCAGTGATCACGGTACCGTGCACGTATTTGCCGTCGAAGATCAAAAACTGAATCGCCAATCTAGTTTAGCGTCCGCCACGTTCCTGCCAAAGTACTTCAGCTCGAGTTGGAGTTTCTGCAAATTTCAAGTGCCGAGCGGTCCTCAATGCATGTGTGCGTTTGGCCAAGATAACAATAGTATCATAGGTGAGCGATGTTTGTAAATTATGTATATCTGTTTTTATCAGTATAGATTAACTTTAACCTCGGTTTAATTTACTCGTTATCTTTTCCAATAGGCTGGCGCAGTAGTCAGTTCTTATTTTTAAAATTGTCTTGAATATCTTAAGATATTATAGTCTTAGGATATTATAAATCATTTACAGAGCCGTATTAGCGTCCTAAAACATTGTTTAATCTTGTACAATAAGAATAGACTATAAATACTGGTCTCAGAACTAGAAAAGGATGTAAGTTAAACTGATAATGAAATTAAAGTTAATTTATATTGATAAAATTACAAGATTTTTAACCGAAAGCCATTACATATTTCGAACAATCTCTCACGTTTACAATCTTTTATGCAGTGATATGCGCAGATGGTAGTTATTACAAGTTCGTGTTCAACAACAAGGGTGAGTGCACGAGAGACTTTTATGCTCAGTTTCTCGAGTTAACCGACGACAAAGCGTGATTGGAGGATACATACCGGCGGTGAATTTCTAACCGCGCGACGAGGAACTTGACTTTCGTGTTCCTTCGATATTTTCACTCATATTTCGGCCGAGTAAAAGAATTCAATGGCTCACAGGTACATCGCAGGTACATGGAGATTGTAACACTCGAGCTGTTTATATAGGGGCAATAAAGTTCGTATCTAACGTTACGATAGAGGACCAAATGAAGAGTTCTATTGACTGTTGGTGATATCGTTCGTTGGTGTATTGTGCGCAGATTTTTGAAAACAAAAAGAAAACGATAATTGACAAATTGAACAGACAAAACTATCTTAACAGAGATTATGTCATAAACTTGTTACACGAGCCTATTCGCTGACGCCTATTAATAGAGAGACGAGAGCAAATTTTTAAATATAACAAACAGAAGGAATACTTTCCCAGGTGATAACGGGAGACTTCGCAAGTTACTTGTTGGCGTGATACTCACGTTTTCTTACATTTTAGATAAGAATGTTGCTGCAGCTAACTAAAGTGAACATTGGCCATAAAGCCTAATCTACAATGTATTCTTTGCTTCCTGTTTCTTACTTTTTCTCTCTGCCGTTTCATCGACAATCGCGGCGTTTCTTGTCACGTGTTTCTTGTCTCTTCCGAAGTTCGTCAACCTTTATCTTGGATGACGGAAAACGAAGAAATAAAATAACAGACAAAAAGATAAGAGGTAAAAAGCAATAAAAACTTAGAAACAGCACGGGAAAAAAATAATTATGGACGTAAAAGGTTTGTAAAATTTAATTGTCCAATTTGTTTGCTATTTATAGCAAATACAAAATAGAATAAATATATTTGTTCGAATAAGAATAAGTATACTTGCAAATAATTTGCGATCCCTGTATAATGGAATTTATAGTATAGGATTAGCGGTCATAGCAAATATTTTCTTTCCATGAAGAAGCAAAGAGCACATTGTAGATTAGACTTAAAACATGTTTGTGACAAAAAGCAAATAATCATTTGCCGTAGCTTCGCGGTAAGCGCTTTGCAATGCAATTATATATCCTTATTGATCATGTGTTTCGTAGCCCAGCAAATCTTTTCATTATATATAAATGCATTATATATAAAAGTGATATACATCCTCTTCGACGATTTTGAAACGATATTTAAATAGATCGTTGTTATAATCGCATCCATTTTTGGCGATTCGTTGAACACGACTTTTGTTTCGTAACCAAATCATATCATAGATACATCATATACATATACATCTACTGAAGTATTATAATTTTTATTTTTATGTTCTCATACATTTAATATAAATAGATTGTTGTTATAATCGCATCCGTTTTTGGCGATTCGTTGAACACGACATTGTTTCATAGCCGAATCATATCATATACACGTCGTATACATATACATCTGAAGTATTGTAATTTTTACTTTGTTTTTTTCCATACATTTAATATACATATATGCAAGAGAGATTCTACACTTTATATCACACGGATATTGCCGCAGATTATGAGGTTGTAATTTCACAAACAAATTGGGTTTAAATATAAAATAAAATTGATTATTCCACGATTCAGAGTCCTGCACTACTATTTCTCTAAATAAATTAATCTATATATAGCGTTTTCGATGTCACTCTATCGAGCGCAGATCCCCCGAGAAGACCTTGCTCGTTTATGCTAAAAAATTAAATTCAGTCTTGCGCTTGAAAGAAAGTGCGCATTTGTTCACAGCACAAAGAGAGATATTACTTTTGGAATTGTGATATTTTTATCCATTAGAATCTCGACAGATGGAAAGCCAAAATGTATGTCACACGTAAAGAGTATGGTGCATAGAAAGAACGATTTTACTGGAGTATTAAAAAATTTAATTAAATATAAATCTGAAAATAATTTTGTTTGGCCATCAAGATATGTATAGAACACTCAAGTATAAGCAATTGTAATAAGTTTTGACATTTAAACAAGCAGCTGGGGTGTCTCACAATTATTTTGGTGATGTAACAAAATTATTTTTAAATCTGTATTTAACAATAAATATTTAAATACTTTAGCAAAACAGTTTTCTTCGTAATAAATAAATACTAGCATCTGTGCGTCGCATTAAAGAACCATCTTAACGCACGAACGTAAAGAAGTATGCAACTGTAACAAGGAAAAACAAGGAGAAACATTCAAATATGAGAAACGCGTTCTTTGCAGATCTTCTTGAGCTTTACTTTCTTTATCCCATACGTGCGATACACGTTTTTATTACCTTTCGTCAGTTTGCAATCAATTATTTCACTTTCGAGATGTACTTTATTTCACGATTTTGTAATTACCTCTAACTTGCCATCCCGATTTCCAAACTTGTCCAAAAGTACATGATTTTTCAAAATGTATCTACGTCATTGAGATCTTATCGCGATTGAATCTTGTGGTTTTACGGAGTAAATTACGAGGTTTCCTCATCTTCGTAATTTACCCCGTAAAACCGCACATTGACAAAGAAATTCTCCATTGCTATTTCATAATATTTTTAAATTTCGTAAGGCTTGTTCACCGAAATCTGGACCGCTTTTGGTACCTCCAGCGGTACGGGTACTGCGTACTTTTTTTTCATAATGTGTACTTCGTGCGTAAGTCCCTTCTTTGTCTCGAGGCTCTTATAAGTACTGTACACCACGAACCAGACATAAAAGCTTGCGATTATCAGGAAAAAGACGATTAAGCCTGAAAATATCACATCGTCCTTTAATAAAAACACGATAAACATTTTATAAATAAAATTAATGTAAGATTTTTCAGCAAGCGAAATAACATATATATCATTCTACCGTTCTCGTTTCATATATTTTACGTAGTGTTTTTATAAC
Organism: Trachymyrmex cornetzi; assembly: GCF_001594075.2. Taxonomy (NCBI): domain Eukaryota; kingdom Metazoa; phylum Arthropoda; class Insecta; order Hymenoptera; family Formicidae; genus Trachymyrmex; species Trachymyrmex cornetzi. Next base: position 3,379,251 of record NW_017295861.1, on the reverse strand, counting down.
AGCGACGTAATAAGAGCTCAGTACTGCACGAATTTCTTTAGTTAAATTTTTTTAAGATAGAAGAGATATAAAATTTAACCAAAGAAATTTGTGAAGTACGGAACACAAATTTTCGATTTTATATAACTTTAAAAACACAAATAAGCGAGAAAGATCTATTCAGTTAGAGCGGAACTTCGTGCTTAATAATATTTTTGCGTGAATTTTACAATTTTCAGGTCAACAAAAAAATTTAAATTTTAACTTACGTTGACAAATATCAGCTTTACCACCTAGACTAGCAAGGAAAGGACAATCCTCCTCTACCAGGAATAATGAGATCGCTAAAGCTGCTATAATAGTGATCTTGACTATCATCCATGGCGTCATAAAATGACGATTGCTCTAAAAATAGAATGTATATTGTAGAAAAAAAAAGTACTTTGTCCAAGCAGAACAAATCACAATAACGTCAAAATGACATTAAAATGAATCAGAAATGATTGAAAAATAACTTTTAATGATCATTTTGGAATTATTTTGACATCATTTTGATATCATAATGACTTGTCGTTCTGTTTGGGCGAACTTCAATTATTCTTTCAAATGATTTCGATTACCGTCAAAGCCCCATAGAGAAGTAACACGCTAGAGATGAAGTGGACAACTGTGATGACGAGGCCACAATACATCGCGTATTCCAATTCTGCAAATACATAAAATTGCTGTAACAAGAGGAACAATGATTGTTTTGTCGTATTTTTTTTTCGTGCGTGATTTTTGTGCGTCGCGTGAATGCAAGTATTAATAACCGGTTGCGGTGTGATGCGCCAGTTCCAACTTTTCTTTGTTGAGATGGAATGATGATATCTCCTCCAAGGCCTCCCTTTCGAGTGCATCTTCGGTATCTCTCGCCAACATTTCTTGAATCCCCAATGCGTGCGTCACACCCAGAATGAAGAATATCATACCCAACCCGGAAGTTAACTGCGTATGAACATTTATCAAAATTATGCTCAGCGAATTAGATCAATTGTTCGAGACAGAAGTTTTATAGAGGTTGTTATTACCATTTGGAATATGGCGATTACTATTGTACCCTGCCTCAGGTTGAAGTAGTGCATAAAGTGCTTCAACAGTCCGATCTTCATCTTGGCTTCTAAAACTACACTAACACTTCAAATAGTCCTGAAAGTTTATTATTAATTATTTTTTACATAATTCATAAATATCTATAGCATTACGTACATTATATTTTAATAAATTATTCAGATTTCTTCAAAATAAATTATTCAACTTTTCAAAATACGTTTCACTATTACATATAAAGTAAAAACTCTATAACAGAGTCTGGCCACGAGATGACAAACTTTTAATCGGATTTTCATCAATTTCAGTACGTCAGTATAACTTTGTTAAGCCGGAATCAGACTACGCATTGAAGATTGAGATTGAAGATTGAAAGATTGAAATTTGACCAATCAAAATAAAAGGAGTTAAAATTTCTTTGTTCTCATTGGTCAAATTTCAATTTTCGACCTTCAATCTCAATCTTCAATACGTAGTCTAATTCCGGTCTTACAGTCTCTAATATAAAGTAGATTGTACTAATCGTGAACTATACCATAACAATCCATGTAGGACAGACCTCTAATAAACGCCCCAAAGACTTTCAGAAGACATTCTTACATTCTAAAGACGTTCTAGAAACGTTCAAAAGACGTCTCTACATCTTAAGGACGATCTCAGAACGTCCTTTGGATAAATTGTACTATGTGGGAAACGTGGAGACCATTTATAAATAAAAAGAAACAGCGAGTATAACAACAACAATACATCAAGATCATATCCCGTGCCCATCTTTTATCGATTAACAATCCATGAGGGTTGCAACCCCTTGGCAACCCCCCGTGTAAATGCGTTGAGACGCACCTTAAAACAATCGAAATCACAGCGATGAAAGTAGGTGAAACGCAAGTCATCGCTTACCTTGGCGACCAGGTGTTCTCCGAGTATGCTCGTCGAATTACCACGGTTCGTTCGCAATGAGAATCAATAACTCTCGTCTTGCGCACACCCCGCGATAATGGGACGCTGCATGATAGCTTTAATTGCGGGTTATCATCGGTGAATCCTCCTGCCCCTCGTCGCGATATGGTATTTCAGTGCAAACTACTCTAATGGAAAAAGTAGCGGGTCCCGGGATCGATCTCGTCGTTATGCGCACAATGCGAAAGGTTGGTTCTTCGAGGTGGATCGAAGGCAATGACGGCAATGACGGCATCCCGACAGTAGACTGAGTAGACCGCACGACGGACGAGTGTCGCGCACGCGCCGTTATCGCATCCCTTGGATGCTCTGCCGCAGATTGATCATTGTTTATTTACACGCGTCTCGTTGGCGTTAATTAATCGCACGATTTGTCAGATTATGATTCTTTAAAAATCAAACCTGCGCTGTTTTAATTAAGCCTGATTTAGCACGAAGCTTCGACGTGTGATAAGAATTGATTTATTTTTTATTTCTTTTCTTCGAGGGATGGTTAATTGAATGTGAGGGCGTTTAATTGAAGGATTAATTACTGTAAAAAGAGCGATTTTTTTAAGAAAATTGTTTTAATCTCATTTTAGTTTAATTGATTCTATTTTCAGAAATAAAATTGAAAAGATAGAATAAGTTGAATTACGATAAAATAATCAGGATCTTCATTTAATTTAATATTTCAGATACGTAAATTTGGGAATTTCAGAAATTTAGAAATTATCTAAAAAATATATTAGAATATATCAAAGAAATTCAAGCAAGAAAATTCTGAATTTTGAAGTTTAAAATATTTGGATCTAAGAGTCTGGATCGATTCTGTATTTTGAAACGAGGTGAAAATTACAAAATGAGCAAATTTACTTGGCGTTGACCAATAAAATTATAACTATTCTAGTAAATTCATTCACTTTTGTAATTTTCACTTTATTTCAAGATAAAGAATCGACCCCCTAGATATATAATTTTTGAATTCAGAATCCCAATTTACTTCTCCGGTGAGTTTTACTTTGATTGACGATTTAAGGGTAATAAATTTGATCTTTTAGATTGTTCTCAATTTTTCATATTATTTCACAGTTGATTGAAATTTCAACATTTAGTCTACCAACTGTTTGGGAACAATTTTTGTCTATCGACGTACAATCCATCGGAGATCGTTAACTTAAATATTCATATCATGGTTTTTCTATTCACTCGTTTGCTGCGTTTTACGACTACATATTTTGTAAATCTGAAGATGACTCGATCAAGAAGCCGAAACACGTAATTGTTAGACAATCGAGACATTATACCACCGAGATATTGTAAGAATTTATATCGAATAATTATATTATATGTCTTTATTTTACTTTTAAGTTTTACTAATTATTGACTCTTATATGCCCTTTACTTAATTTTTACTTTATTTGATAACAAGAGTCTTTATACATATTTGTTATTATTTCAAAAGTTCAAGTGTCTATAAAAACACAGCAAATAATTTAGTTATATTCCAATTTCTTTCGAATTTCAAAATCTATAAATCACGAATTCGAGTAAATTTTAATTAAGTATGAATGGGTTTGCGAACAGCTGCAGAAATTACCCACTCGTGGATAATGGCTTGCGATTCGAATTCCAATTTAAAAGTTAGTTCGATCAAGTTGAGTCATCTTTTCAAGTAGTCATAGAAACGCGACGCGCGTCCCAGAATGGTAGATTACAAGGCCAAGGGGGATGAATGCGTGATTGTCGCTTTGGCGAGCCGCAACTGCCGCAAGGATCGCAGGGTCGTGACAGTTCGTGACAGTTGTGCAATTAGCGTGATTTCGCGCGCGCTCTCGAGGATTCGCAATTCGCAATTTCGAAACCGAAATGGAGCGAAAATATCAGAGGGTCGGTTTGGGGGTGGGCGCATTTCACAATCCCCCAAGGGCGAAATATAGCGAGGAAACAAAGAATCTCATTAAGCGTAAGTAAACGGTAACCAATGTTCAACGCGTGATTTACTTTATGTCAAAATTTCAACTGGTTTTTTTTTTATTACAATTCGGTCACGTATTCTTAATGTCTGGCAAATGTTAAATGTTAGTGTTAATGGAGGAATCCAAGTTATCAATGATGCAAAGGAAAATGATCCAGGAGGCGGTAGACAAAGGCGAGTCCTTACCGCCTTCTATCGACAGAACGAAGAAAGCGAAAGATAAGGTCGAAAATTATCAAGTAAATATCGCAATATAAAAAATGTTCTAGAAAATAATTTCAAGATAATATTCTGTAGCATTTTCTGTTAGATTAAATTTCCAAATGCTTGGAGGAGGCGTTCACAGGATACGATTATAAGCAGCGGTGCTTACGAGAGAGAACAATACAGGAGGACAGCGCCCTTACGTAATAATTAGAAATAATACTTTCTTCAAGATAGTAATCGAATATAAAAATAAACGCACATTGAATGACATGAATTTTACGCAATTAGCCAACAAGGAGAAACAAAAGCGTCACTTGGCATGTATGATGGCTTTTGGAAAGGACATGCCGGAGACTCCTCACGGTCCTAAGATTCTTCACAGGGCTAAACGGGAGCCAGAAATACCTGAGAACACGGATTTTCTGAACGACTGTAAGTTACCAACAGTCTATTTTACACTCAGAAGAGAAGACATATTATAGTGGTAGCGATTATAAAAATTAAAAATGACAATTATACAAGTTTTATATGTAGAATTAATGTACTCTCTTAAATAAGCTATTTCATAATTACTGACTAAGAAAACAAACAGTGTATATTCTATCTCTCTTTTATTTCAAAAGCAACACAGCTAAAAAAATTAAATTTCTCAAAAAAGGAAAAATTATTTTCAACTTGACAGAAAATTATTAATTAACCTCTTCAAACATTTGTAATGCACATTAAATTTGAAGATATTATTTGTTGAAATTATTTAATTTTGTCAATATTATCTGAGATGTGATGTGCATAATAATATATTTATAAGGCATTGATTTCTATAGTTTGTAATAATATATTTATTGAAAAAATAGTTAAAATAAAAAAAAATTGATTTTAAATTACCCTTTTTGAGTTAAGGCGATTTTTTAAATTATCCTTTTGAAATTGCAGCAATTTTGACAATGTTTTATAAAGTTAATTCATTTTTTATAATTGATAATATTACCTAATTCTCTCTCATTCATAGTGATAATTCGAAAATCACATTTTTTAAGTTGTGTCACTTGTGAAGTAAAAGAGTAATATAAAATTCGTATACCTAGTTGCCATCTTTATAGTTGTAAGGTAAAATATGAAATTTTAAGAAAGTTATTGGAAACATTATTTTGAAATTATCATTATTTATGACAATCGTGTAAGCAGCAGAGCTTTCTAAGTTTAAAATAGATTTTTGTAATGCGCCTTTTCGAAAACTGATGATGTTATGAGTGTTATGACGATAAATTGCGTCCTTCTGTTTCTCAAGTGGCGCATGGGATTCGCGAAAGGATGGATTTCTTGCACGATATGGAGAGTCTCGGAATGGGGAAGAAGTATCGACCTATAATACAGCAGGAGATAGCGCAGAAAATACGGCTAATGGAGTCGCTGGACAATCAAACGTCCGATCAGCTACGAAAAGAATTTTATGAAGTTAAGGACGAAAGACCGTCGTCAAAATTGTTTCCGTTGACTGAACCGGGACAGAATTGATTCTTTCATTGATATATTCTACATGTAAGCGTTATAGCAAGATGCGATTATATGACATAGATCGGATTTTACGTGTGTCAAATATAATATTATTAATCAGATATTTTTTATTGTATTTCAATCGTCTGACAAGCGACAAATGAATTTTATAGAAAAAACGTAATGCCAAGATAATGCCAAGTATTATAATCGTAATGATTCAATTGTCTGAAATGTAAGCAGATAAATTATTTGTAAGATTATATTCTCATAATATTATTTTGCAAAGTTATCTTCATATATAGATTTTTTTTAAAAAGATAGATGTCAACTTCGTCAAAAGATTCATTTTTCTTTCTTTTCTCTAACCTTTTTATTTTTACCATATATTTTATATCTTATTTTTTATATTTTATTTTTTCATGTATTATTATATTTTTATATATTTTATATGTATTGTTGTCATTCTCTTGTTTCTTATTCCAAAAAATATTCTTTGCGTTATTGTTACTTATACATTAATAAATTTATTAATCTTCTTGATGGTATCAGTAGTTTTTATAATTTTTGAAAATCTTCCAATATCGAAATAAAAATATAATCGTTTATATATCTACCGATCAATTTGCTTTTCATTTCTTCTAATTTTTAAAAAAAGATCAAGAGTTAATTAAACCAAGATTATAAAGTTAAATTACGGTGGAAAAAGGTATTAGAACATCTTTTAAATTCGAAATAAAAACAAACGCATTTATCAAACTGTCGTTAAAACGTAATACCTTCGTTAATTTAAAAAATATCTTTTAAGAAAACAAAAGAAAAGAAAGAAAGATATTTAATACATTTAAAATTTCTAGCTCTAGTATGCAAAGCAATAATAAAAAGAAGAAAGGTCAAATAAGAGCAAATAATCAGATCACAATTGAAAACTAATTTATTACAAGTTTTAACGTTGTCATTAATTTTGACAATATATAAACTGAGAGAGGGAACATTTCGACTCTAATTATTATTATCCCTATATAAAAAATAATGATAAAATTAATGGTGAGTTTTATCTTAATTAGGTCTTTTAAGAAACTATTAGATATAATGCCACATAACAAGTTGCACATAAGAAATTACAATTAAAGAAATTTAAATTAAACTGTATGCTGAGATGCATATACATATGTATCTCTTCTCTGGCGATTCCAAAGCAGAAAACATAAACATGCATGCTCCGTTCCGCTAAAAACGATTTTGTGCTAAAGTATTAAAAAATTTAACTAGATACACACATATTTAAAAATAAGTCTTGTTAAACAAAATCAAAATACTATATAGGGCACTCAAGCTGGTTACTAGAATATCAAAACTTTTGCAGCATTGCTCATCATTCTCATCAAGCTTGAGTATTTTACATAATTGTATGTACATCTATCAATCGCCGATTAAATGCCTTTGATATAATATATAAAAAGAACAGATTTCTAGATACTACACTGAGAAAAATAGTCTGATTGGATTAAATAGTAATTCTGGTAAAAAATGGACGAACTAGAATTTTCTAGTTAAATCTACTAATAGAATTCTAGTTGAGATAGCTAGAATTCCGATTGATATAATTATTCTGATAAAAATTAGAATCTTGATAGATTTTACCAGAAATATTGTATTAACCAGAATCCCGGTAATCTCAACTAGAATTCTAATAAATTTAACCAGAGAGAAAATTTTGATTCGTTCATTTTCAACCAGAAATTTTTGTCAGTGTAAGGTATCTAAAAATTTAGCTAAATATTTGTTAAACTATTAAAATAATTACGTAGGAAACTTAAACAAGATGAACAATGCTGCAAAAAATTTTGATATTTCTAGCAATCTGCATCCTACATAATTATTTTAATTTCATCTTAATTAAGTGTTTTAAGAAACTATTAGATATGATGCCACACGACAAGTTGCACATAAGAAATTACGATTAAAGAAATTTAAATTAAACTGTATGCTGAGATACATATGTATGTACATTTGTACATTAATTTAAATTTCTGCTTCGCAGTTGCTAGAGAAGTATTATATTATATGTAGATCTATCAATCGTCGACTAAGTGCCTTTGGTATAATATACGAAAAGAATAGATTTCTGTGAGCAAAATAGTCTGGTTGGATTAAATAGTAGTTCTAGTAAAAATGGACGAATGAGAATTTTCTAGTTAAATCTGCTAGAATTGTAGTTGAGATAGCTAGAATTCCGATTGATATAATTATTCTGATAAAAATGAGAATTCTGGTAGATTCTCTACCAGGATTACTATTTAATCCAACCAGACTATTTTTCTCAACATAGTATCTAGAAATCTGTTCTTTTCGTACATTATATCAAAGGCATTTAGTCGGCGATTGATAGATCTACATATAATGCTTCTCTGGCGGCTCCGAAGTAGTCCGAAGCAGAAAACGTAAACACCGCAGCATGCTCCGTTCCGCTGAGCTCATCGCTTCACGAGGACTCCGCGGCGAGCCGCCGCGATCGCGCGAACACCACGAGGCAAGGCAAGGCACGAGGATCAGCGTTCCTCCACCGTGCACGACGTGTCCCGTCACTCTCGTTGCCATCGTCAGTCTTCCGCCGCTCGGCGACAGTGTACGTTGTTTGGGTGTTTTCCACGCACTGTCCTCGCAGTATTGTTGACGTGTCGCGAGTGCCGCGAGTGCGCGCAGCTCGATCGTGTCGCGAAATCGTTCATATTCGCGCGACCTGAACGAAAACTCCAATTTCGACGCCTTGGTATCGTCGATCGACTCGTCGGGGACGACTAACTTTATTTTTCTTTTTCTCCCTCTTCGCCGCCAATTCGCCGGACGAATGGTCCACGGATGATCCACGGATGATCCAACATGGCGTCGACCGATCTGTCGTTCGGTAAATGATAAGCCTCACCAAAAGAATCTCTGTGACAAGGTCTCTTGCGAGGTCAACCGGTTCTCTCGTCGCCGCGTCGCATCGCGTCGCCGTAGCGTCGTCGCGTCGTCGCTGCGCCTTACGAAAACGCGGTCGCTCCCTTCTCTTTATCCTTCCCCCCCCGGATGTCCCGATCTCCTTATCAATGCGAGCGCAATGCGAATACGGGACACATCGGGCGGACGTCTCTCGTTTGCCTTCCGTTCGTCGAGAACAAGCCTTGGATGTGACCGGAAGCCGCAGCTTCGTTTCTTTTTCTTTTCTTTTCTTCTCTTTTTTGCGATCTTAAGACGCGCATGTCTGGAATGCGGTAATCAGCTGATCTTTAAAGCACCTTGACATTCGTGATGTGATCGTGTATGCGCGACGATAACGGTGACCACGACTCGCGTTTGGTTTACCATTTAATTTATACAGCTAATAAACTTTATTCAAATTAGTAAGAAAGCGCCAAATACGGTCGAGACTAAATACCGGTATTTTTATCCGGTAAACTAATAGTAATATCGGTATTATAATTTCCTATAGGGAAACGACTTTGCTAAAATATTCAAAGATATAGCTATGGATACAGATCTAAAAATAATTTTGTCGATCTATCACGTAGGAATCTCAAGCATAATGAGTAATGTTATAAAAAAATGTTGACATTCTAGAAACTAGTTTGAATCCTACATAATTAATGATCCAACGGAATTATTTTCAGATGTGTATCTAATTAAATTTTTAGATGCTTCAGCAAAACCGTTCTTTCTATATATTTAATAATATATAAATAAAATGTGGTACACATTGTATGTTCGTAACATTTATATTGTGTAGTAAAAAAGTATAGCAAAAGTTTTGACATGCTAGGAACCAGTTTAATGCCCAATTTCTTCACTTCTTCAGATAAGTTGTGGATAACCTTATTCAGGGAATCTCCGTTGTATTCTGGGAGATATCTCTTGGATAAAGTTATCTAGAGGTGAAGAAATTGGGCATAAGTGTCCTACATAATTATTTTAATAATCCAACAATCATTTTCAAACCTATATCTAGCTAAATTTTTAGATACTTCAGCAAAACCGTTCTTTCCATGTACTCAACAATGTCAATGAAATATAGCACACGTTGTACTTTACAGTTACGTTGTTGTTAATAGGAAATTATAATAAAAATTATAACATTGATGTTATGTTACTGTTAGTTAGTGTTTACTGGGTAATAATATTTCTATGTAAATTTTAAATACATTTTTCTGTTACATAAATTGCGTTAATAAACTTTACATAGAGAAGATTTATCGAGCTCGGATTTTAGTGAAGAGAATGCGCGCGTTCTTTTCGAACACGAATCGATTAAATCGCACGAGCGGAATGCCATCGAACGTATCGAAACGTACTGGCGTTGAAGGGAAGTTAAGATGTACAATTTTAGCATGACTGTGTTAACACGGCAATAATGACGCATGATGTTTCATAATCGCTCTCTGATTTCACCTTGGAATTTCATTAGACGCTATTCTTTCTTGCGTGATAAAATTTTGCTAAAGAAACATATATATAAACAGGATACAACTTCGAACGTGGCACAATTCCGAACGAAATAGAATTTGAATTCAATTTTCGAAACTCAAGTGTAATTTTTTTCTGTTTGATATAACCCTTCAATACCCTTCACAATGAGAGGTTTATCAAACTTGAATCTCGATAATTGAATTCAAATTTTATTTTGTCAGAATTTGATTATAGGTCTGTTTTTTGTGGCTGAACTAGTGTACACTTTTGGAACTTAAAGTGAGATAGATATACGTTTGATATTTGTTTAAAGCGAGAAAGAGAGTTCTAGAACAGTCTAGTGCAGGAACAGAAAACAGACCATATGTTCGAATTGTATTATATTCGAAATTGTATTATTTTTCCTTATAATAATATAATAATATATATCCAGACAGCATGCTGATTGTCATTTTTTTGTCAAGATGATGTCTAATGTCGTCTGATAACGTCAACTTGCTTGAACATATGCATATTTTTTTTTCATTAAATGACTTTTTACTGTACTTGAAGTTGAATTTGTCCGCTCATTTCATCTCGAAGGTCAAATAATTTTGTTATAATCTATATGGAAAAAATTATTTTGCTAAAGAGAGAGTATTTAAAAACGAAGTATTTAAAATTTTAGTTATAAATACAGATTTGAAAATAATTTTGAAATCATAAAAATAATTTTGTATACAGGGGACGCTTAATCCAGATGGCACAGTGAATTCGCGAAACATTCTTCAAGTTTTCTCCTTTCCTGAATTGTAATTCGTTAGGAATTCTTAGAAGAACACAATATAAGAATTCCTCAAGAAATTACATGCATCGTGTTGTACGAAGTATTCATTATAATGAATTTTTGAGGAATATTTCAAGACGAAATGAATTGTGGTTTCTGCAAAAATTCTACAGATATTCATTTTTCTAATTCTGTACGTGTATTCTTTAAAATTAATTCTCTATGAACTTCTATTCACTTTTGTGCTATCTGGATAAGTTGATCGCTAGAATGTCAAAACTTTTTGTAGCTCATCATGCTTGAGTTCCTATATATTATTATTATTTCTACATATAATTATGTTAATAATCTAACAAGATTATTTTCAAATCTGTATATCTGTCTAACAATAAATTTTTAAACACTTAAGTAAAATCTTCTTTCCGTGTAATTATTATATAATTTTAATTATATATATACATATATATCTAATTATATACGAAAATATCGATTCGTTTCCAAAGTGATTCGATTGGCTTCAAAAATTTCGTGCGAATCTCGCAA
>NW_017295861.1:3337468-3367343 GCF_001594075.2 Trachymyrmex cornetzi | reverse complement strand
TATTTTAACAATTTTTGTTTATAACAATAAAACTAATAACAAATAAAATAAATAACCTATAAAAATGTGTTGCTCAATAAAACCAGAATGTTATAAACATAACTTTCACATGTATGTAGTTTATTTAAAGCAAAAATATTAATATATGTGTTTTATGCCCTTACAACCTCCTTAAATAGAGAACGACGTTGGGTTGAGGAAAAGGATTTTCCTCGAGAAAATCGACGCGGTAGATTTCTGTAAGGTGTGGTTTCTCATAAAGAAACGTAGAGAAAGTCACTTAGGTTCCCTTTAACAAAAGCACACTCGTTCACGGGACGACCGACCCGGTACGAACGCATGCACGTATTCCGTGTATATTTCGTCACGCGCGACCGACGAGAACGGTCGCAGGTAGAGCGAACGGACGCCGCGCTAGGAACGCCGCTCTCGAAGGCCTCGTTATAGCAGCCGTCGAGCGAGCGAGCGAGTGAGCGACGGTAGGACTTCATCGGGGAGACCTGTCTCTCTCTCTCTCTTTCTCTTTCTTTCTCTTTCTCTTTCTCTCACGTTTCTCTCCCGCAAATCCCAGGCTCTATACCGGCGTTCTACAGAGAAGTCTATGAGAAGGTCTGCTCGCCCACCAGCGGAAACGTGAAGCTCGAGGTGTTTAGGTCCCTACTCGTCAAGTCGCAGCTAAGCGGCTCCATCGTCAATCAGGTACGGCTCTTCTCTGGCTGCGTTCGGGAACGTCGCTTGGATGCCTCCGATGCCTCGGATTCATCATCTGTCCTTGTTTAACATTTAATGTTAAACAAAAACAGATGATGAATCCGAGGCATCGGAGGCATCCAAGTGACGTTTCCGAACGTAGCCTCTGTCTCGTTTATTTATTTATTTGTAGAACTGGATGTGTATATTATAAATTCACACGGAAAATATTGTTTAATTAATAAAGATCTAGCGTAAATCATTGAGGTTTTCCTTATTCACAATCAGTTGTGTGTAGGTATTTGCGGTCTTAATTTCTTCAGACTCTGCGTACATTGGAATGTACACCAAATTTGAAGACATTCGTTGAAATTATTTAATTCTATCGATCTCATTTGAGATCTGATGTACATAATAATGTATAATATGTTGGTAAAATAGTCAAAATTTTGAAGAAAATTAATTGTTTAATATGAATTAATTATTAAAGTGCGCATAAATAGAATTTAAAAACAATTTTTAACATGGTTCTAACAAAACTAGGTCTGAAGGGATTAAGACACTTTGTTTATTTATATTTATTCTATACACATTTAAAAAATCCAATTTATTTTAAATATTTTCCTTTTTAGAAAAAGGACTAAAACGCCATCGATATTGAGTGATATTATTGCTATCGATACGTAAATTTTACGTATCGATTGCTTTCTAGGAAAGTTCCTTCGCACTTCCGATTGCTGGTAGTCGAAACGTTAGAATGCAATACAAATACGATGATATCCTAAGAATAAAATTTGAATTATACTTACATGAAAGAAAATGATGTAATAACAGTATTAGTTAACAATAGTCTAATTGAAAATAATCTTGTTAATTCTATAATAATAACTAATAAAATAAATATGTCATGCTCTTATTCTAATAAAATATTATTTGTTTTTCATTAATATATTATTGTTAAGTGTATTTTCAATTAGACTGCTGTTAATACATTTTTTTTTCTATGTGCAATGTAATTTTAATTACAGTTTGTAAACAATGGGCGTGTCAAACGCTAAACTGATCAACTCCCCTTCTTACAAACTTGTTAATTTTAATATAAACGGAGTATACACTTAGTTTATAACTGCATCAATTTTCTTTGCTTTTTATATGTATTATGGAGTTGACTGTAACTTGATTTCTCGTCTAAAGTTAGATTCTTCACCGGTTACGATAAAGATGTCATTTATCTTCTTATCTCGTAAATCTTTCGAGAAATAAATGAAGAAAAGAGGAAGAAAGCATTCCGTCGGACGTTTACAAAGAAATACATTACGCCATGGAGTAAATCCGATAGCGAGTTTAAACGCAGCGAGCGTACTCTCGCGGGTTTCAGTTTCTAACGTGCGACCTTTCCCAAGAGAAATTTACCTGTATTGTGTTTGTTCTCTATTGCAACTGCGTGCACAAAACATTTATATATACCGAGATATATATTTTACATATCAAGAAACATATCCTAGTGAGAGAAACCTATTCTTCATATTTATATATCTTTTTCGATACTCGGACGATGTAAATAACGCTTTCGATTGCTATATTGAGTAAACGAACAATCTTCACTGATTAATTTAACGGGTATTGTTTTAATCCCTTAATACGTTTTCAAGCTTGATTATAGAGACCCTCTAATCAGACACGAGGAACGGAGACTCTAGTTAGAGACACTCTTTTACGGTCTCTTTATATTAAAAGTCTCTAGTTTCAGCAAAATCATAAGAAAGAGAGAGGAATATGTTGTGTCTCTTTCTAACCTTCATAGTTCTTGTGTGAATCATGATCCCGTAAGATACGTCTTTCTATAGTACGACTTTTAGAACATTATTAAAAATTATTGCAAAATGGTTGGGTGTGCAGCCCCATTTTGCAATAATTCTGCAGCCAAAGGCTACATAATGAAAATATTTCCGCGTGATGTTGAACGTCGAGCATTATGGGCGACAAATGTTGGAAAAAATGTGCGTTCAGACAGATGCTATTAACGCTATTTCTGTCATTCTATGCTTGTTTTGGTTGGAAAAATTGATTCTTTACAAAATAGATTAGTTTGCAAACGATTTTTAACGTATCGATACGCACATCGCCTGATGCCTATTCCTACAATGGCTACGTTCGGAAACGTCGCTCGGATGCCTCCGATGACTCGGATTTATTATCCGTTCTTGTTTAACATTAAATGTTAAATAAGGACAGATGATGAATCCGAGGCATCCGAGCGACGTTCCCGAACGCAGCCAATATTGACATTCGAATATTGGCGGGAATTGCTAAAAAATGACGAACCAATCAAAATTGGCGGTTCTCGTGTCGCGACTCTGATTAGAGGGTCTCTAGATTATACTAAGAAATAAATTTTTATCAGTTTTTTGTTTCTTAATAAACAATGAATGTTTTTTGTAGGTTTTCGCACTGAAAAAAAGAATATACTTTTCAAAAAATTCTAAATTTTAATACTTGTTTAATTAGTATTAACTGAATATAAACCGGAATGTAAACATATACTTATTTGGTACAAGAATTATTAATTTGACTTAAGTATCATTTTTTTATTGAATAAATATTTATTTACTGTAAGTAAATGTTTTGTTAATACTATTTAAACAAATATTTATTAAAAAATTTAGTAAATTTTTTTTAGTGTATCACCTTTCAATTTTTAGACATTTTGCTTTGAATGTGTTATAAATTCTTAATATTGTATCAGGCGAAAAATACAAAACCTTGAAAAAATTTATATTATGTAAGTACAAAAGAACTTACTTTCATATAATGCAGTAAGATTGAATAAAATATCCTTTATACGTATTACATAGGAAAAGAACTATTTTCTAATTGCTATATCTCGAAAAATAATCGTATCAAAAACGAAACAAAGTGCATTTTAAAGTTAAAAGTTGATTTTTAATTATCGTTTTCATTATTGTTTTTGACCTTTTTGACGTCATTGTTCTCAAAATCTGTAGATAATGAAATGTTATTAACCTTATATTCTTTTTCAGCAGCTAAAAATGCATAAGAATTACCATTCAAGTGTTGAGAAACAGAAACCTTATTGTTCCCAGTGTTATTAATAGACTTTTTTTTTATTGCCGTTGCTCCTATTGATTGGAGCTATTACTATTGAAGTCTATTTAAATAGACTTTAATCAGCAACGAACACTTTGCTATTCTTATTATTCTATTATATTATCTTATTATTCTTATCATTCTATTATATCATTCTATTATATTCTATTATATTATTCTACTATATATTGATCAGAATATATGTACTGATTTTCCGATTTTGTTTAAAAAACATTCGCAATATGTCGCTAGATAATGCGATTATCGATCTCTGCGAATAATGAGGAATAAATATACATCGTTAACAAAATAACCGTCCTTTGGTCGTCAATTTCTATTCCAGTATTGAATAAAATAATCAATCTTAACTGATTAACGTGAGACGGGCAACGTTCCTCAACGCACTAGAATTATTAAAATAATCGATTTCGGCTGCCATATCAAATAAACAAACAGTTTTAATTGATTAATTTGAGACGAACATATTTTAATTTCTTAACATAAATATCAAAATAATCAATTGATTAATTTGAGACGAGCATATTTTTATTTCAACATATCAAAATTATCAAAATAATCAACACTCTGCTACATAAATAACGATTAGACAATTATTGCTCACTCTTGCATGACGAAAATTTTCTCTAACAACTTTTTATCGTTTTTAAAATTATCACGCACGACGAACAAGAAAATTTCATCCGATTATCTTCATTCGACTTTCCACTTGAAGATAATCAGCCACTTTGACTAAACATATGTGTTAGAGTTCGTTTCCGCGAGCATGATAATGCAAAGCGAGCAGACAAGGATAAGATAATTGTAAAGTAGGAAAACGTCATTTGTGCTACAATTATGTATGTATAGGAAACGCGATGCCACGTCAACTTTGAAAACGACGTTAGGAGTGAAGAAATTCGCTCGAACGACTGTTACTTTTATTCGAGCGAAAACGATTCGAAAAGGATAATTTGAGTCGATCTACGCAATCCGGCTTTCTCATTAAAACCGCCTAACGTTTTCCTTTTCACATTTTTCGTGATTACCTCGTTGCGAAGAAAACTGACCGATCTAGGAACAAGTGGACCTCATTGCGCGATTGACAGGATAATTTGCTAGATCTATGGCGAAACTCTTCTTGTGTTAAGCAGCTCCTAAACGCTTAATATTATCATAATTACTTTGCTTGACAATATTATTGTACATATAGTACAATATTGTTGATGCCCCCCTTAAACAATTCAAAACAAACAGCTTGAAGGCTCGATATGGCTTCCAGACGATCAATATTATTGCACAATATTTGATATTATGTAATATCAAATATTGAACGCCCAGGAACCGCTTTATCCATGCCATGCATATACGTTTTAGTCGTTTTAGGTCGTTCCTCGCGGCGCATTCCGAAGGAAATCTCCAACTGTGCGTGTCTTTTAACGAAGATAATAATGAGCCAGTTGCTGTTTCTAAGCATTACTGGTGTTACTGGTATTTTACTGTTATTTAATGTACGCGAGTGCGCAAATGCCATTAAATCTGAAATCAGATGTATCTCTCAACGCGGCATAAGAAATTCCAAGGACTCGATTAATTTTTTTCTAGTATAAGTATTTCTTTTTTATTATTTATTACTCATATTCATATTGTTTCACACAATTTTATACTTGCGGTTTCGTTTCAGTGAGTCATCTCGTTTAGTAATGTCTTTGATTCAAAGTATTCGAAAGTACATATATTTGTATTTTCTTCCCTTGTAATATTTATTACACGGTATAAAAACGATTTTGTTAAAAACGATACTAAAGTATTTAAAAATTTAACTAGGCACACACACACACACATTTGAAAATAAGTTTTGTTAAACAAAATCAAAATATTATATAGGCCGCTCAAGCTGGTTGCTAGAATATCAAAACTTGTGCAGCATTGCTCATCAAGCTTGAGTATTTTACATAATTATATGTATATCTATCAATCGCCGATTAAATGCCTTTGGTATAATATACGAAGAGAACAGATTTCTAGATACTACACTGAGAAAAATAGTCTGGTTGGATTAAATAGTAATTTTCTGGTAGAAAATGGACGAACCAGAATTTTCTAGTTAAATCTGCTAGAATTCTAGTTGAGATAGCTACAATTCCGATTGATATAATTATTCTGATAAAAATAAGAATTCTGGTAGAATTCTATCAGAAATGTTGTATTAACCAGAATTCTGGTTATCTCAACTAGAATTCTAATAAATTTAACCAGAAAATTCTGATTCGTTCATTTTCAACCAGAAATTTTTTTTAGTATAAGGTGTATCTCAAAATTTAGCTAGATATTTATTAAACTATTAAAATAATTACGTAGGAAATTCAAACATGATGAACAATGTTGCAAAAAATTTTGATATTTCTAGCAATCTACATAATTATTGTAATGATTAAAGCAAAATTATTTTCAGATCCGTATTTAGCTACTAAATTTTTTGATACTGCAACAAAATCTTTTTTTGCATGTACAATTGTATTCTTTGCCTCAAAATATGGCATTGTTTTAGTACCACTGTAATAATTTGCCGTCCTCTAAAGATTAATATTCACGCGCGACGATACGTGACAGAAATATTTTTCAGAGTTATTTTCAATTCTTACGTTATGTAATTCCATCCCGATGATGTTAACCGGTTGCACCGGTACATCTATATCGTTGTCTCATCGTTGCAGTTCGCGTTCATCCTGTTTCCGTCTCCGTTTAATCTCATGAAAGTCGTTATCGGATGCCAATTATGTAGCTCGCAGCGCGAAAAGTTCCTAAAAACCGATTTAAATATCCAGGCGGCGTATCGACGGAGCCTTATCACCTTCAACGGCACGCCCGTCGATGATAACGCGCATGGACGCCCCTAATGGTACAAGATTACGTGGCAGGGTCACTCGTACCGTCGTGTGTAGTCTGTTGCTCCGCAACAATGTCACAGACACGCGTTCCAGCATGTTCACGAATAGCCTACTCATCTTTTATTTGATCGTTGCAGTGCACATTTAGACTTTATGCGCGCAAATTTTATGGAAAATTCCTTGGCTTGGAAACTTTCCATATAAATATGTAGTCCTCGAAAAAAATACCGACGCATTTTACGCGGAACAAAAAGTCGGATGTCTAATTTTTATTGCATAAAACGTTTATAATAAGATTTTTTAAAGAATTTGTTGTATAATCTATGCTTAAAATAGATATAATATCATTATATTATATATATAGTATTTTAAAAAATGTAAATCTTTTATGTAATTTATAAAGTAAATGTAATATTTTATGTAATATTTTATTATTCTGTGATTCTTAACGTAATGCGATCCTATTATTACGTGGATTATTTTATTGCTGTATACAGAAAGAATAGTTTTGTTAAAGTGTCTAACAATTAATTAGATACACGGAGAGAATTTTTTCTTAGAATTTACCCTGAAAATGTGACAATCGTGGGACAACATTGTATTTCGAAGAATTTTGATATAAATCTCTCTCATTCATTAATAAAACTACAATAAAGTATAAAATAAGTTTGATCAATTTTACTGAAGTGCATGGTAAAAATCTTTAAAATATTGTATTGTACCACAATCACCATATTTTCAGGGTAAATTTTAAAAGAAAATTCTCTCCGTGTACAAATCTGAGAATAACTATATTTGGATCATAAAAATAATTATGTAAGGCGCTCACACACACACAAAATAACTGGTTCCCACAATGTCAAAATTTTTTGAAGCATTGTTTATCATTTTTAGATATTTCAGCAAAAATATTTTTGCGATATGGATATTAGAAACCGCTATAAATAAGACTAGAATAAACTAATAGAATAATATACATTATTATATATATATTTTATATTGAAAAAGACAGACTGAATTAATTCTGGTGAATTTGGGAAATAAATTTGAGACTATATATGTGTATATATATATAGAGAGAGAGAGAGCAAATGAATCAGTCATTTTCAAGCAAAATATTTAAGTAACATTTTTTGAATATATTGCCAGCATTAAACATATTTGAGAATATAAATCGTGACATAAACTAAAGTAATTTGCTCGAAATTGTGTAAAAGAAATATAATTATATTATAATATCATTCATTTATATTTCCCCGGAGTTTATATTTACATTTCTGAATATAAAATTGCTGTGTAAAATTTCATCAAATTAAAGTTTCAAGAGATATAAATGTTCTGCTGAAATGTTAATCCACGTCCAATATTTTAAGCATATATGATAGCTTTAAAAAATTTTATAACGTTAATTAAGAACCTGTTTCGCAAAGGTTTCATGAAGAAATCGGCATGGCTCTGCGACACCCAGAAATGTCACATTGCATCGCGATGTCATTCATCGTGCCTGTCTCTCGTTCATTGTGCTAACAACACAATCAAAATAGCATTACGCAGGGCCGCGCCAAAGTGTTCCGTTGTCGCGAGCAGAATAGTAATTCTTTCAACTACAGGGTGTTTCAAGATTTATAACGCAATTTTTTGTGGCAATAATTCATCATTAAAATCATAAATATAAAAAAAAGAATAAATGCTAGCCTAATAAAACATGAAAATTAACGCTATTATTAAGTTAATTAATTAAAATTAAAAGAGATAAATATATGCCAATCACTTTTTACAATAATAGTTTGAATACCGTTATAAAATTTGCAAAACTTTTTTTTATAATTTATGTTTATGAAATAGATGTAATATTTTATTATTCTGCGATTTTTAATGCAATGTGAACCTACTATTTCATGGATTATTTTATCACTAGACGTTAAAAGTCACTATAAACAAAACCTTTCCAAGCAAAACAACAAGTCATTATGATATCAAAATAACGTCAAAGTGATGTCTAAATGACCCGAAAGTAATCATTAAAAGTCATTTTTCAATCATTTCCAATTCATTTTAATGTCATTTTGACGTTATCGTGACTTATTATTCTGCTTGAGTTAGGATAAATATTTTAGAATAACATACATTATTATGTATTTGCATTGTAAAAGATAGATGGAATTATTCCGCAATTTTGATGGAAATTATTCAGAAAATATCTGAATAATGCAATATATGTTAAGAATTTCTATAATTATGTGATATCTATCATATTTTTATATAGAAAGGAGGAAACTAAAAATACAAGCGTATCCCGTTCTAGGCTTTTACGGAGATAATTTACTCCGAAGATGTATAATTTTAAGCTACCTCTCAATTAAGTGCGATAAATTAACGTACGCTTGATACTTCCGCACACATACTTTAATATCCATTCCCAACGTTGATGCACGCTGAAAATAAGCGCGGCGTACAACAGCAGCCGGCACGTTTTAATGCGGGTCGTCTTCCTGCTAGGTAGGTGAAATCGTTTGATTGCCGTCTTCCGCATTGGCACGCAATGTATGGTACTTTTATATTGAAAACCGCTCTCTGTTTTATATCGAAAACCGCCGAAACGAACGTCTTCCGTTTCTCTACAATACGCGGTTAAGGTTTTATGTATCCATCTCAAAGCATTATCACAAATACATATACAAATTTCATAGATTGTTCTATAAATTAGAGTATCTGTGTAAAATATTTGAGTACACTTTTCTTATTGGTTTAAAAGTTGTTTAATTTTTTGTTTGTCTTAATTTTTATGTAAAATCGCATTTTGTAGTATTTATTTGCAAATTTGATGAAGAAGTAGCATTACAAATTAAATCAAATTTTTTTTATGTATATCTGCTAATAAAACTTTAATAAATATTTATGCAAAAATTCATTTGGATTCACTTGTTTAAAAATTAATAAATTATTTACCTAAAACTGCAACAAAATACATATTTATCATTGTACTGCATAAGTCAATATAAGCCAGATAATTTATTGTTTTGTTTTTCGCAACTGGTATCAGCGTGTATTCACGACCAAAATATTTTGGCTGCTTTGGCTTTTTAAATTGATTTTTTGACTGATATTTTTAGTTGATACCCAGTAAAAACATTCTTAAAACATCTCTCGCAGTTATCAATCGCAGTTATTCTCGCGGTTATCAATGGTTACGTTCAGCAGGAAAATCAGCTTTACAATTTTTGTAAGATTTTTTATATAATTGATTTATACATTTAGATTTAACGAGAAATTAAAGGGAAGACCAATCATACGAAAGAATTTTACAATAGTTGCAAAAGCTGCTTTTTTGCTGAACGTAGCCATATACGCACAATCCTCAGAATAAGTTGCGATTGATCGCTAACTAATAAACAATTTTTCATTTCATCAGTCAAACATACAATAATTGTCTTTCTCGCGTTAGACACTTCTGCGAGAATAAACACCTAAACGAGACGCGTGTCGGACATGTGTATAGTTTCAATCGTGTCGCCGTCGTGTTACAACTCGCGATGGGATGTTTGAGCATCGTCTTTTCAGATTACACGCCTCGGATACGCAAATGGGAGATGATGACGAGTTGCGGCGTGGTCGATTCAGTGGCTGTGCATAATTATCTCGCATAGAGATGTTGCGTGACAGCGAGCGCACACGACACGAGCTCTCATTACACCAACACCGCATATCTCGCTTCACGTGTGTCCTTACACACAGATATCTGCCGCTGTAACTCGCGATTGCATCGAACTATTGACACGAATGTTAGCACACTCCCACGTCCTCGAGAGCACCCTCGTCTCTCCTTTCTAAAAATAACCTCTGCGAAGAATGCAGAAGTTATTTTTCAAAATGAACATATGTAATATTGTACATTACGAACAGAATGAGTTTTTTACTCAAGTATCTAAAAGTTTAGTTAGGTATGGTTCCGAAAATAATTTTGTTGGATTGTTAAAAAATAATTATGTAGAATGCTTAAGTGTTGATGACAAAGACTGCAAAAAGTTTTCATATTCTAGTAACTAGCTTGAGCGTCCAATATAATTATTTGGGTGAATCAACATAAATGTTTTCAGATTTATATAATTATAGAACAGGAACGTTTTATAATATAATAATATTTAAAAAATAGAAAGAATATATAAAACTAGCTACAGAAAGAATAATTTTGCTGAAGTATCTAAAAGGATTAGATACTTCAGCAGTCTTTAGATATGTAAATATAAGTCTAAAAATAATTTTGTATTATTATCGAATTATGAAGAAAATTCAAACATGATGATAACGCTGAAAAAATGTTAACTTTCTAGCAAGCAGTTATTTGAGCGAACCCGTTCTTTTCGTGTATCAAAGGCATTAATCGCAAATTCAATAAAAAAATTCTCTAACGTTTTTCGGACTCGTATTACACGAATTATGCAACGCACTGATTACACAAAAAGATTCGGTCGATATTATACGAGCATTGCGAGGGATAAACCGCTAAGGGAATTACGGGGCAGTACTGTTAAATTTTTATGTAATTCCCATAGTAATGCCCTGTGTTGCGTGACTGACAAATTTCCTAACCTAAATAGTCGTCAACTTTAACAACTATGATCTCTAAAATTAGTAACATACTAGAGTTTCTTCCATCCTTAAAAATTCAAATTATACTATAAAGAGTGAGAAATTGTCAGTGATTAATTGTAACTCCTATTACATACGAGTAAAAAACTTGGAAATTCTTTACGAGGATTTGAAATTAATAGCGAACCAACATTGTAATAGTCACACAAAAATCAACCATTTCACAAGAACTTTATACGATTTCATACTCAACTTTTTATATTAACTGACCATCGCACATTATAATTGGACTGAGATTTAATCTGTTATAATTTTTAAATTGTAATTTTTAACTTATTTAACTCCCGACTTAAAATTGTATAGTAGAACATACTGAAGAAGGCTGAATATCGGCCGGAATGTCTATGAATTTCAATTTGGAATGATTATTTTAAATATATGACATCGCAAAAAATAACCGGCTGTATGCTCCTTTTTTAACTTTTGTCTAATACTGCCCACTACTGCTCAGTAATTCCTACTGATTCTCAAGCAATGCTTCAAACAATTCCCTCAGCGGTTTACTTTTCAAAGCACTGTTATTCTTTCTTTCTCTTGAATCTTATCATAATTAAGATAATAAGGAAGCATTCTTGTGTTTGAAATTCCAAGCTTGCGGACACGATGTCTCGAGATAAGGTTTAGTACGATACTGCTCTCTCATCTCTCTCTCACATATGTTCCATTATAAATCTGTTTATTTTGTATAGTAAAGCGATTTTGAGTATATCCTATATACCTGCACACATGTTGTATTAAATAGGTGATCTTCCTTCGTTTTCTTGCCTCCTTTTGACCTTTTTCCTTTTTCTCTACACGTAGTATATCCTATATACCTGCACACATGTTGTATTAAATAGGTGATCTTCCTTCGTTTTCTTGCCCCCTTTTGGCCTTTTTCCTTTTTCTCTACACGGAAAAAAAATTTACTTGTTTCAAGTAAACGTATTTTCTTGAACTGTAATTTATTGATTGAAAGAATTAATTACTTGCCCCACAATAAATTTGTTTTTTGTTCCAATAAAATATTATCCTGAATCTCTCTCTCTCTCTCTCTCTCAAATAATTTATCAATATGAAGAAAATATTTTATTCTAATAAAAACAATTACTTGTCAGTAGAAAATTGTTTTATTAAATAAATGTCATCTAATAAATGTCATTACTTGAATCTGATTGTTGTTAATAAGAGAACATTTTTCTTAAATTTATGACATGAGTATTAGAAATTGTACATTGATTAATAATAATAATAATAATAATAATAACTCGGGAGGCAGCCTCCAGCTGGGGCCACCAGCGACATGCAGACTAGGTCCATTGTGTCTTTCCGGCCATACTAACTCCAGGTCAGGTCAGACCTATCTTCCTCCAGAAACGGAGATCCCTGACCTGGAGTTGACATATCTGCTCGGGTTCAAAGAATACCGAGCGCAATAGAAGCTTTCTGTGTCCAGCGGTACATTGATTACTTTTTATAAAATATAATTTTTATTTCAAAAAGCAATTTTTTGGTTACCAAAAATATTTATTAGTAACGAGAAAATTGTTCCATAAATTAATTAAATGCCTGCTAGGGACTATTTGAGAAAATTATTTCCTTGAATCAAATAATTTTTTTTTTAAACAAGTAAACTTTTTTTTCCGTGTACAAATAAATGGAAAGAACGATTTTGCTGAATTATCTAAAAATTTAGCTAGATACAGATTTGAAAATAATTTTATTGGACCATCGAAATAAACATGTAGGATGCTTATGCATAATGAACAATATTACAAAAAGTTTAGATACCTAAGTATAATTAGCTTGAACGTCCTACATAATTATTTTAGTAATCTATATAACAACATTATTTTTAAACTTACATTTATAAGGTAAATTTTAGATAGCAAACCGTTCTTTCTGTATACATTTTACACAGCACAGATCTCCAAGAGATGTCCTAAAGACATCTAGAAGACGTCTTTTGCAAGTCGTCTTAAGAATACTCACAGTACGTTCCTCGGCTAAAGTATGTTGTGGGATACTTTTTTTCTCTTCTCTGTTTAAGACTCCTCCCTGTTCCCTATGAATATTTCCGCTTGTGCTTCTTCTCACCGATGTTTCTGTGTCCCGATTGCCTTCCTCGTTATTTGCGAGCTCTATCATGTTCTTCCGTCGAACGGAACATGCACTCGTGCATGCATGATTCGTGGCTCGTGCGACGCGAGACGACTCGCCGATTCCCGTTGTTTACTCGCAATTCGCACATGCAGCTAAAATGGGGAATCTATTACTGTCTCAGGCTTTCCTCTTGGCTTGAACTTGATTGGCGATTAAGGTTTAACGACACTCGAGAGAGCAACGAGAAAGCGAGGGTGCTTGCAATGGCGTAGACAAGACAGCCTGTTCTTTTCGATTGCACTTTCTATGCTCATCTCTTAATTTTTCTCCTGCAAAACGTTAGTCGTTTCACCGTAATCATACCTACTCTTCTGTTCGAAGTATGAACGATATAAAGTCACGTATATATTTACGCTTTTTTTAATTTTATTATTATTAATGAAAGAAATACTGTATCTTTTATTCTATTATAATTTATTATTAATACAAGACCTACAATTGTAGAGACACAAACACTAAGTAATGCATTTTTCACATCTCAAATTGTGGGATAATAAAATTATAAAAGAAGAGAAGGAAAGATTTTTGTTCTTTATATTTACGCCTCTGGATGCACTTTTGTATTCAGCGTGAGTTCACATGCACTCGCGTCCGTTCATTGCGGTTTCTTTGAGTACGTACGGGCGCGGGCGAGGAGACAAGAGAGAGAATTTACGCTTGCAAGCAAGCAGGAGCAATACAGAGGACACTGAGAAAAGGAGAGACACATGAGTGCATGAGGATGGAAATAGAGGCAGAATGGTGCTGCAAGATAGAAAAATCCTCGGAATGCAGTTACTTTCATTTATGGCCTAATCCTTAGGCTTCTCTCACAAAGAGTTTACCGTTGTACCGTTACTCGGGCACGAAGTCCACTGTGTAGAAAGAACGGTTTTGCTCAAGTATCTCAAAATTTAGCTGGATATAAATCTGCAAATAATTTTGTTGAAATTATCAAAATAATTATATAATTCAAACTGGTTGCTAGCACGTTAAAATTTTTTGCAGCATTGTTCATCATACTGTTAAATTCATAATGTTAAATTATATTCAATTTGAGTTATTTTTAATCAGTTCTATAGGTCGCCACAATACGTTGTTAATTTAACTAAAACAATAGAGTTAAATAGTTTAGCTCAAGGAAATTATTAAATTTAATTCAAATTTGGTTTATTGTTATTTGTTAAGTGTGTTAATATTAATGTTTACTTTGAAACTAATCACAGAATTCAATTAATTTAATTACATTTTAATACGCGTGGAAGTTAAAAATAATAAAATATTATTTTTTAACTCAAGAGGAATTGAGTTACTATTGCTCCTTTAATATCTGACAGTATGTTTAAGTTTCCTATATAATTATTTTGATGGTCCAACAAAATTATTTTCAGATTTGTGTCTGTATGTTCAGTTAAATTTTTTAATACTACAGTAAAATCATTCGTGTATATACGATCATTGGAACATTATTTCCTTATATCTTTAACAATAAAAACCAGAATAGATATAATCGAAACGACCCTTTAAAATTTTTTCTCTATTCTTCTTTAGATATGGAAGCTAGTGGACAGCAAAACAGGTTATCTAACGAGAAGTGGATTATACAAGGGTCTCGCTCTCGTCGCCTTTGCTCAACAGGGAAAGCAACCGAGCGATAAGCTTCTGGAAAACTCCGAATCCCAAGGTTAGTAAAATTTTAATTATTACTCTCCGATTTGTTGAAGTATCAGGCGCGTAATGGTTCTTGTATATTAGATGAATAATCGGCAACGAGCGATATTTAATGAAAGCTTTGTTTTTTCGCACGTGACGATGTAAAAGAAAACTTTCATTGAATTCATTTATTTCTCTTCATTCATCGCTCATCGCGTCCAGAGTTTTTAATAAACATAAGTCTCTAAATAATATTAAAATATTTAATTCGGTGAGTACGCTTATTTTATTTATTATTTTGTCAATATTCTGCTAAAGAAGGTTTTTAAGTATTTTTATTAAGAAATAATTTCGTAATTTTAAAATAAAGTAAAGGCTTCGCTTGATTGTTCTCGCTACGCTTTTGTGTGAAAAAATTTTAACGATGGTAATTGTGACCAAAGAAATTGTTAAAATGTATAAGTAATGAACGTGATAAGACGAACACGGATAAGAATTTCGCATTCGTGCTAAACTCGCTTCGGTACTTTTTTTTACAGTGATTCTCTTACGGTATCTCTTTTATAGCTTAAGTAATTTGCTTCGCAAACAAGAGAAGTCATATACATAGTCTTCCGTGCCGTTAACACAGTCCGTATATAGACTGCGATGAAAGTAGGTCTTGAATAAGTCTATTATCAGACAGGTGTTTAAATAATGCACAAACGTGCCTCTGCTGCATATCAAGAAACCTGTAGGCGTTACCGGAGTCATTGACCGGCAAAATCATTGCCGTTTTGCTTATCGCTAGAAAGCGTACTATCGCGATTCAAGAAAATTGCGTTGTAACTTTCCGTTGAAATACCGTTTACACACTGTGCTGCGTGTGATGTATATATTTTTTATTGTTAATTGTTATTTGTTAATTTATTTATTATTATACTAATTTATTTCTAAATAATTATTTATTTGTTAAAAAAAATATTCATTAAAAGAAATAAATTTTAATATTATATATAGACTTGTTCTGTGTATTAATATTATATTTTTTCACACGTTTCTCTATATAAATATAATATATTAACTCTCATTAATATTCATTTGAAAAGCGGTCATTTTGTAAGAATTGAGTTTGTTATTTTTGCTAGAATTCACATTTTTCAAAATATTCTTGCATTTTTTGTTCGATAGAAAATTATAATATAATTGGAACAACTTTGGTATGAAAATATAAGAACCAATTTTGTGACCTATTCTTGTTTTAAAATCATACAATATCATCACTTTTATTATACAGCGGTGAATTATAAATGCACGGAACGAAGGCGGCTTTATGAAAGTCAAGTCGTGAATGGTAAAACTGTGGGAACATAATAAGCCTGGCTGTACACAGCCAAGGTATGTCAGCTCACGGAGTCAGGAGACTCCTTCGTTATCGAGGTTACGACGACGATGATTATTTGCCAAGGTGTAGGAACTACAATACCGCGAGATCTCGCTCGTCTCGTAAAATCGACGAAGTAGAACACGTCGGAAAGAGTACGAAAAGAGAAGATACGCTCTTCTTTCCTTTCTTAAATGATTGTTCGATTTATTACCGTAATTTTGACTTTATCTGTCAGCATCGCGAAAATAGATGATCTGATTAGGCGGTATCAAAAAAGTGAAGGAATTGTTGAATTACTGGATCTAGTAGCGTTTTACATTTATTCACACGCGATAAGAATAAAACAATGAAAAATACTAGGACACTTGCAGTACTAAGAAAAAGAGGCAAAGTGCAATTAAAATGAGAGAAATCAAGATATGAGATGAAGATAAAATAAATTCTTTTCAAAGAATATGCTTTTTGATCCGTTTATATATTAAACTTTTGTTTAATTAAATCATGCTTAAATTTTACTTTTATAAAAAGGGCACAATTAAAATGAGAGGAACAAAGATATTGACGAAGCGAAATAAATATTCCTGAAAAAGTATGCATTTTAATCTGTTTTATTAAATAGACTTTGTTTTATTACATTTTTTTTGTTACTTAATTAAATTAACTTTACAATATAATATATTATATATATAGGACCGTATATGTGAACAAATTATAGAAATCAAAGCCTTAAATGGTCTAGCTGGATCTTAATGCTTGTATGATTCTTATGTGAATTTATATACTACGTAATTTATATACTACGTAATTCCTAGAAACGCGCGCCGAAATGATTTTTCGGTCTTGGAACGCTAACTCTATTAAACTATCGCAGTAATATCACAAGTTAAATTGACTAGCAATTTCACAAATTTTTTATGCTTATTCACATCTTCGAAACGATCTTAATAATGTTGAATGACATATTAAAATCTGTAAATAATTAATTTTTATTGCAAAAATATTACCTCGGCCGGGAGTCGAACTCGGATCTCTTGCATTCCGTGCGAGATTGCCTCGGAATGCAAGAGATCCGGGTTCGACTCCTGGCCGAGGTAATATTTTTGCAATAAAAATTAATTATTTACAGATTTTAATATGTCATTCAATATTATTAAGATCGTTTTGAAGATGCGAATAAGTATAAAAAATTTTTTTAATTTTTGATGCTTATTCGCATCTTCAATTTCTCTAGTCAATTTAACTCGTGATATTACTGCGGTAGTTTAGTAGAGTTAGCGTCTCAAGACCGAAAAATCATTTCGGCGCGCGTTTCTAGGGGACTACATACGTAGTATATAAATTCACATAAGAATCATACAAGCATTAAGATCCAGTTAGACCGTTTAAGGCTTTGATTTCTATAAATTAACTTTAATTAATATTATTTTCATAAATATATTCAATGTATAATTAAAACGAGAGAAATAAAGATATTTGTTACGAGACGAAATAAATATTCCCAAAAGAATGATTTACGATTTTTTATATATTAAATTTTTACTTAATTAAATCTCTCTTTTAATAAATTTTATTTAAATTGTAAATAGATAAAGTGAAACATATTTCATTTGTGTATTTAATCGTGGATTATGAATGTAAAATTAGCAAAGATTTGAAAATACGCGATGAGAGATTAAAAAAGATCATGAGAGAGCGAAAAGGAGAACATATTCTCGAAGCCTAGAAACGTTCGGTCACCCTGTCATACTTGAGAGGAGCTTAATTCGTTGGACTTAATGTATATCAATCAAATTCTATTGCTACTAAGTAATTGTGCAACTTTCGTCTCCGCTAAATACGGCCGGTCGGTGGCAGTCAGAAAATCGCATCGTTCGCTCGAGAGGATCTTCTTATATTCGCAGAATTACCCGTCCCTGTTCTGGGAGATCTGTCGGAAGTGACGCTTCTGGCGCAGAGGCTACACCGAGGCAATCCCGCAAAGCTGAATCACACGTACTCGGACATCTGTAATCTGGACACTATCGAGGTCAACCTCGTTCCCGAGAAGAAGGGCATCTTCCTGAAGCACGTGGAGTATCAAGTCACCAGCAAGGTATTACCGGCGCTCACATTTCCGTCCGTAGAGACACGAAAGGACGTAGTGCTATTATTTAGATTGCTTTAATAAAACCTTATCTAGATTCTATCGTGACGAATAAGAGAATTATGCCGTGATGAAGAACGTGAGCTCACGCGGATGAATTTCATGTTTTTTTTTAGAGGTTCAATTCTGTGGTCTACAGGCGTTACAATGATTTTGTGTCGTTATACGATCTGCTCCTGGCTCGGTTTCCCTACAGATTGATCCCGAAGTTACCCCCGAAGAAAATCGTCGGAGGTGAATACTCGTACTTATACATAATTGAATATAAATTCGAAAAAAATTACATAATTTTGTAATTATGAAGAAAAGAACAATTTTGCTTAAGTATCTTAAAAAAACTAGTATCTAAACATAATTTAGTTGGACCATTAAAATAATTACATAGGATATTCGAGCATAATGAGTATTATGAATGATGTTGCAAAAAGTTTTGATATTCTAGCAATTAGCTTCATCGTTTTATATAATTACTTTGATTATCTAACAAAATTATTTTCAAATCTCTCACAAAATAATATTGACGTTATAATTTCATACTCAGCAGTGTAACTGTTACGCAAAACATGTGTTATATTGCATTTATATTGTTGAGTGTGAAATTATAATATTGATATAATGTTACATTATTTTAGTTAGTATTTACTGGACTGTATTTAATATTTTGCATACTTTACTCTCTAAATTCTTTAAAGTAAATCTCACTTTAAAGAGTGAAAATTGAGCTAGTCTTGAAAAAAAATGGCTCAATTTTTTCAATCTTTAAGTGTAAGATTTCACTCTTTAGAGTGAAATTCACTCTAAAAATTTTAGAGAGTAGCCATTCTTCCTATATAGGAATTTATAAGCAATCGCAATACTATGATTGATAACAGGAAATATTCTCAAAGAACCCGTTTTTTTCTTTATTTCGCCCCATTGCAGCGGATTCACAATTTCTCGAAGAGAGGCGGCGTTCTCTTCTGCGGTTTCTCACGCTGATCGCCCGCCATCCGGTGGTGAGCGAAGATCCGATTGTGCAGTTCTTCTTCACGTACACCGGCGACGAGACGCAGCACAAGATCCGTGATGTGTTCAGACGTGTGCCAGACGAATTTGCCACGTCCGAGCTGTCGTCGAGAGCGAAAGAGCTGATGCCGCCCGAAACGCTGACCGAGTTCGCGAATAGCCGTGATCAGGTACGCGTGATACTCCTCGGGATTTCCCGGCTGAAACATATCGCCGACAGCTTGGCGATCAGGTCGCACAATTATGCGGTGGACATGGCCGAGCTGGGCAACCAGTTGAGCACTCTAGCTGCGGAACAACACGGCACCGGTACTTGGGTCACCGGTGGTTCCAGTCTTTGGCAAGACATGAAGAAGGGTTTTCACGTAATCTCGAAGTAAGAGTCTGATATCGATAAGAAAAGTGCGATTTAGATTTCATGTTATCTTTATTATGTAATCGTTGTGTTTTTGCGTTATAAAAATTAGGTTTCGATAACGAAGGTGCTTGAGATTTCACGCTCCTATTGCACGATACACGATCTATGGTGAAAATCTTTTTCAGAATTTTTGAATAATTTTATAACCTTTTAGAAAATTTCTTAGATTTTTTTAATACTAATTGGGACATTTTGCAGAAGAAGCCGAGAACAGTCTACATCTTTTCTAGAATTTTTACATAGAATATTTCAAAATATATAACAAATTGTAAGAAAAGACGTAGACTTCCTTGGTATTTATGTAATTCAATTTGTGTAATAATTCTGCCAAAGCGAAAAATTTTCACCATATACAATCGTTCCTTTTAATTTTGTATTATTTATGTATTTTAGAAGAACTTAATTTTTAAGCTTCTGTGATCGCTTTTAATTGTAGAATAAACGTTAAATTTTAGAGAGTTCAACCTGCTGTCAACCAGAGCACTCCAGCAAGCGGTTAGAGAGGAGACTATGGTCTGTGAGAGGCTTAATCTCCTGCTTGACATTTTAGTCGCACACAGGATGTTGTGTGAGAGACACGAGCGAGGCGTTAGCACCGATCATCAACGCGCTCTGTCTACGATGCTATCTCTCAAGAAGCGACAGATGCAAGGCGTTATTCGCGGTACCGATGTACGTGTCTACTTAAGATTTATTAAACAGTAAACTATGTTCCGCGCTCATCACGCGGATTATAATTGGCGCGGTAATTTTAACCAGCAATCGCGTTGTCGCAATTGTATAATTACTCGTCGAGGCAGTATAATCTGTGAAATCGCAGAGATTCGCCGTTATAAGGAGTAAGCGTAACTTCCTACGATCTTACGCAATCTGTCATAGTTAACGAACACGCGATGCATGTTCATTTCATGAAGAGTGTCACGCGATTTTGTCATATGCTCACAGGCCGACACTGTCGAATACCTCGAGAACAAGATGGTCTCCCAGGAATCCGTAATTGCCAATGTCGAGCTGAGGAATTGTTTCTCGCTGCTCTGTCTGCACATGGAGACTCAGCTCGTTCATGCGCACCTAGAGATACTTGCCACCGTGCTACAGAGTCTCGTGAGTGTGCAGATTCGCGGGCATTCTGAGGTAAATATCGCCAGTCCTCGGTAACTCAGGTATTACACTTGTCAACAAAATTATCCCAGCACGGAAATTTATATCAAAATTTCGTAAACTTTGAATAAGCATAACTCCGTGAAAAATTGTCGAACATTTTTTTAACAATAGAGTCTGCAGTATTTTGAGGAGTTTTTTTAAATAGATTAATTTATTCTTTCTCTTCTTGTGTGCCGTATTTAAAAAAATGAGGACGTGTTACGTCTCCAAAAAATTGCATAATTGACACTTTTATGAGCTGAAATGAATTTTTTTCGCGAATGTCATAGTGACAATTTTATCGTTTGCTTCCCGAATGATAACTGGAATAAGTTGAGAGTAAGTACTATTAGTATATATATATATATATATATATATATTGTAAGTACTGTAATGTATGGTACTGTACTTTTATTTACAATGTAATTACTTGTAATTTTTATTTGAATAGAGTACTAACAGTATTTATCGTACCCCAATAAAATTTTGATATAAATTTTTCTATTGCGATAATTTTGTTGAGTGTATATTATTTTATAATATTATCGCATTTGTATAACAACGACATAACTCAATAAACTAAATTTTTCAAAAAATAAGTTTGAAATGTTTTAAAATTTGTCATTAAAATTTTATAATGTCAATACTGTTGAAATTTAATTTTGGTGTAATAACTAATTATAGAGAAATCAAAGTGTTTCTTTATGTTTTCATTCTTTTTCTGCACGCAACTCGAAATGACAATTTTTTAGTTATGTCGTAGCAAATAAGCGTTATATTATTTGTTGATTAACGAACATGTTCATTTTGCAAACGAACACAAACGAACCGAAGAAGTCTCGGTGAGTTGTTGCACAATTTTGATACCTACGAAATTTTCTTTTGTATTTTCTTTTTATCTCTGTAATATAATACTCTATTCTGTTTATTGCTACTCTATATTGTTTTCTGTTACATACGTGCTAAGCAAATATCTTTAGTGCTAGAACACACACGCATACATCATCGGATTTGCGATGGAAATTGCTGATGCAAATGTTTGTTTACAGTTGGCTGAAGTGTGGAAACTAATCGAACCGACGATTACAAAGTGTTTGCCCGAGAAGTTAGCAAGTGGGTCCAATGGAGGATAGCACAGGAGTACCAAAGTTTCGTATATATCCTGACAGATCATGCGTTGCCAAATAATTGATAATCGAAACTTGTATACAACTCCCAGTAAACATGACTGTTGATGATAATATGCCGAAGACGGAAAGAAGAAAGTGCAAAATCTTAAGTTGTTCCACACAGTGATTATATAGATTCTATGTCTATTTACTAGAGATGGGTATTATTTGATATAAATGCATTAAAAATGGAAATATAAAATGCAAAATGTCTATTTATATATTTTTTTGTTTTATTTCATAAAAGATTTTTAGCAATAAAACATAATCCCTTAAAAAAAATAAGTTTTTCAAAGAAGGAATCATGTTCCATTGCTTACATTAAATAAAAAATTATTATAGTAATAAATATTAAATCAAAAATTATAACAGTAAAAAATATTAAGAATAAAAATTAAAATATAAATGTAAGATAAATCTTTAAAATTAAATATAAGAATATAAATATTAAAAAAAATCATTTTTATTTTGAAAATAGACATTTAAAAATCTATTTTATATTTTCTATTTTAAATAAGTGTCTAACACCCGTTTTATATTTTTAAATGGAAAGATTACAACTATTTTGCATTTTCTATTTCAATACTGAATAACCATTTTACCCATCTCTGCTATTTACATATAGGTTTCACATTTCTCTAAATGTATAGATTCTTGTGGCATTTGTGTATTTCTTGATTATCAAATGATTAAATATCACGCACGATATTTAACCGAAGATATTTGTTTTATTATTATATGATGATAAGGAGGAATCTCGAATATGTATAGCGCGTTCAAGTTTTAAACATTCCCTGTTGTGTACTTAATATATATTTTATGGACCAGCGAATGATATATTTCTGATTCTCTAATAATTGTTAAATCGCTATGTACATAAGAACTTATAGGTTGTATAGAATACACACGTCGTATCGATGCGTGAAGAGTGCCTATGCGATTGTAAATATATACATATTATAACACGGACATTTTACAAGAGAATTTGTATTCACATTGTGCATATACATGAATAGTCGAGAATCTTACACGTGTATCATGTTGATTGTGGATACATTCCATGTATTAGTACATATATTAGAATGTCTTAGAATTATCGTTATTTTATTGATTCGAATGAATTTTACTTTAAATAAAATCTATATTTATAATTCAGTTGCCAAAAAACAATTAATAAACATTTTAAAGCTCAATATCCAATCAAATTTTCTAAGGAAGGAGAATTTAATTCAATTAAGTGAGACGAACTATTCATAAATTCACACATCAACGATAGTTCCAAGATGTCTTCTCATGTTTATAACATAACGATGATGAAATATATTGTTATTATAAAAACAAGCTTTCATTTTTCTTCCAGATCAAACGACTTTAACGCAGTGATTATCTCAGTGAATATCAGACGCATAAATATTTATTAGCAGCAAAAATCGGGGATAATGCATTCGTTATCAACAAGGCCATGTTATCGTGGGGCGATCCGCTGTAATAAATTTATAATATCCGCTGCAAGCGAATAGCATATTTTTCCATAGTTTAATTATGCAAACACGCTATTAGCGTTACATGGCTTGAATTCAAAATAGCGGATTTGCAAGATGCGTTTGGATTTTCGGAGGTAACATAGCCCGCTGTACCAGTTTGAATCACAACGTCACAGATGTCGGCACGAGGATCTCCTCTAAAACTTTAGTAAACATCGTCTAAAAATTTCGATGAACTTTCGATGAATTACGATTATTTCGCGTTAATTACTTTATTAATGTGATTCCAGATAAAGTTTTAAAAGATCTTCCTAAAAAAAACAGCATGCAATTTCGTGCAGTTTTATTTGACGTAGCTCTTGTTCTTTATCCTCGCTTTATATCATAAAAGGGCACGTGTTATGTTAGGGCATCGCGAAACGTTAATTATTGCTAGGTCGTCAAAGTAGCAATTTACCGCGTATGTATTGACGATACACAGAGTTAACGGCGTTGTTCTTCGTAAATGAGACCAGCTGAATGAGTCGTATCCGCGCATCAATTCGAAATAAGGTCCTTAAAAGCTTCATCGAGCATCCTCGTTCCTCATCTAGCGCGACGGATGGCGGCCTCGTAATGCTCTTTGAACGTCCAGCATTTTAGATTAAAGGCGGTTAACCGACCCTTTCTCTTCTACGTAGCTCGGACCGTCGAGAGAACAACACGTTCGAATTTCACCCGGGCGAAAGTAACGTTTACCGCTGACATTTCTTCGGGAAACGATTTGTGTCGGAGGACTTGTGTAATAAAAGTTGATTCATATCGGATGGATATTCCAAATTGTCTTACAGAAAAATACAATAAGAGAGATATACATCGAACGAAAATTATTTTTTCTTTACAAAGAGCCTTGTAAATCTTTTTCTTCCTTGGAGAGATAGATATGTTTGAAATTTCAAAATAACTCGAGACGAATGAATATTAATATTATTATACAGATAATAAAAAGATTCACAAGAATGTATGTGATGAACCATCGATATTTTTAAATGACGCAAAATAAAAACAAATATACATACATTTTCTTAGATATTTTTTTAAAAAACAATTAATAAAGTTTCTTACACAAAATTATCAAACTTTTACATGAGCACTTTAAGTTTTAACCCTTAACTACATCAGTAGATCTTTTAGTTGGGTCTTTGCTCGAAAAGTTTTAATCAATTGGCATTTCTGTACGGTTAGCGCTGGGATTTTGAATTCACTTTGAACCTTCCCCTAATACTTAGTCGCCGTACGGCGGTATTTCATTTGCATTGAATGTTCAAACAGAACGCTTGAACAATCTAGTTTGGGTCATTTGGACCGGAATGATATAGATTTAAAAGATTTTCACTAATATTTGAAATAAAATATTTTATTATTTTGAAAAAATCGTTTTATTTATAAAAAATAAAAGTGAAAAATATACTTACTTCGTATATAGGACAAAATCGTAAATAAAAAATGACGGATTTTTTTGCGAAATATTTAATTGATATTTTTTAAAATTAAATATTTTATTATTTTGCAACGCTGAAACGTTTTTACTTAATAATTTTTTAAAATAAGATATGAAGACAAGAGTACGTTCGAGAAGAAACAGAAATGGCGGCCATTTGTACTCTTATGAAAGCTCAGCAATTTTTTGTAAGACATTTTTTAGCTGTTCTTTACAATAAAAATAAGCAGAAATATGTTTTTTTACGTAATGTTTGCGTTTATTTCGCGTTATTTGAAATATCGGAGGTTTATCATGTACATCCTGTAAAACGACGATCTACATAATTCGATATAACTCCATAGTCCTAAAAAATTATTCACGTCGACGGTACGTAATTAGCAAATTCTTTTTTCCCTTTAAGATAGGCACATATTTGAAATTCCGAATTTAATTAATTAAAAAAATGCTTTTTTTTTCTTTTTAAGATCCTATACAGTTGGAAAATTGTGCTAAATAATTTAACCTGTTTCACATGCCCATTCAAATTTTTATTAATTTAATGCAAGATGAATATACTTATTAGACAATAACACAAATATTACGTAAGTAAAAGTATCAATACAAAAAAGATAAAGTAAAGATAACCGACACAATTTGTAAGCAAACTACGGAAGCATATTTTTTCAGTAAAACTGTCATTTATGATACATTAAATTAATATGTATTTTATTGATTCATTTTAAAATTTACATTTTAAATTATATTATTTTTATACTATTTATCTATTTACTTATAAATTGTTATTAGTTTGACCCTAAAATGTCGAATATTAATTTAACATAAAATACTTAAATAACGTAAACACATTATGTTAAATTAACATTCGAATATGTTAAAGATTCGACATAAAATTTTAACAAGCACTTAAGTGGACCGACAATATGTATTTGTCTTTTTCAACACAAATTCAAAATATATGCTTCTTATTGTTGAAATTCGGAAACACGTAACCCTACTAAATAATATCATTACATAACGAGACGATCTGTATTTTTCGATAACTCTCTTGGTCCACCAAAATCATTCGTATCGACAGAGCGTAATTAGCAAATTCTTTTTTCTCTTCAAGAAAGGTATATGTTTGAAATTTCAAAATAATGTTATATGAATGAATAATTAATATAATTATGTAACAATGATATGTGTAATTCTTCAATATTTATTTATATATAAGAATTATTCCCATCGACAGAACATAATTAGCATTACGATTCGACATTGATTGGCAATGCGATCATCAACCAGATCTCGACCACGTTCGAAAAAAAAATTATTCCGACCATCATAGGACAGGCTCTTCCTTACATTAGAATGTCAACGTCATCAGATAACGTTCCGTCCTCGGCAAGCAATTGAGAACT
This sequence comes from Trachymyrmex cornetzi, assembly GCF_001594075.2. NCBI lineage: Eukaryota > Metazoa > Arthropoda > Insecta > Hymenoptera > Formicidae > Trachymyrmex > Trachymyrmex cornetzi. The sequence goes on along the minus strand of NW_017295861.1, from coordinate 3,340,622 downwards.
CGAGAATAAACGAGTTTCCTCCTCCGAGAGCGTCCTCCGAGGAATCGTCGAGAGCGGATGGGGTATATGTATCCGCACGGGTACGCCAGGCAGAAAGGGCGGACTACTGAACATTGCAGAGGCAATTTTCCCCGACAATACCGGCCACTTTGTTCCGAGCCCGCGTGCGTGCATGCTTTGTGAATCACGCGTGACTCGGGTGCATTCCGTTTCTTCCGCCGGCGTCGAAGGAGTTCCGGCGCCGGAAGAGCGCCGGCGCATCGCGCTGTAGTTTTCAGGGAAGGGCGAAGGAGGAACATGGAGGAACCGTAGTAACGCGACGCGTTAATTAGATGCCTTAGGCTATGTCGACTAATTCGCCTCCTTTGTGCGCTTTACCGTTCTCGACGGAGCTGTCCGTCCGGATTACTCCTCGCGTTCATTTCCTTCGCGTCGCTCTTAATTCGACTGTCTAAATAGAATACTCTTTCCGAAGAAGATAGTCCTGTCTCATTTGTTACGAGACTTTTTACAATTCACGTCTGCTCGGATTTATTATTCTGCTCTATAGAAACGGAGTAAATAAGTAAAGATTGAAATTCTATCTGAGATAAATCCGCATTCGAGCTACACTGAGAGAAAAAAGTTTTTGGTACTTGTGACTATAATTGCAATAAAAATGTAAAATAATTATGGTCAGGAATTTTATTTTTATATTATAATACTATAATGTAGTAACGATAATTCTATTTATAGTTCTATATACCAAAAAAATATATTACTCATTTGCTATAACATAAAAAATAAAGTTTTCCAGAAAATAAATTTGAATATTTAAATCATTGAAATTTTAGAATATTAATTTTGAAATGCAATTTGATTCAATAATTGAGTCCTTTCTTTGTAAGCAATCCAAAAAACGAAAATTATAATGTTTTACCATGCAATTATAATTACAAATGCTAAAAATTTTTTTCTCAGTGTACGGATACTGTAATTGCTTCTTCCTAATCTATTTATCTTCGTATTGTTACACCAGCTCGACAAAGCGACACGGATATGAAAAGTTAATGTAACAATTCTGCTAATTCCCTCTCTAATTATAAATATTTATTCCTCTTCTAATTATGATAGTTGCTTTCTCTGACAGTTTTATACATGAAATATATAAATCCATTATTAAACGTGACACTGCTGTTTATGACTGGCATGGATTTTCTAAATTGCGACATCGGGGATGAAACAAAATTTTTTACCACGAGACGTAGGTACGACATGTTTCGCAGCGTAAAATTATCAAAAAGAGTTTTAAAAGTTATATAATTAAAAAAGCGAAATTTTCTTCTAAAAATTATCTTCCTTCCACACTAGTCTCTCAGCCCCTGCATTAAAAGACTTCTGTAATCTTGGTTATTCGGCTTCGCTGAATTATAGATTCACGCGCGTTACAACGACGCTGCACCGAAATGCAGCAAAATATGGAGTCTCGTTATTCCCGAGTTTGCCGACCGGCCGGCCAAGTGCGGCTCGTTAAGAGGATTCCTTTTGACGAGCTCTTTTTTTTTCTTTCTTTCTTTCCCGCCCTCGACGTTTCTACTCGCGCATCTCGTTTGCAGGATTTCGCCCTGCTGCATAAGGAGATGATACGATTAAAGTTGCGCATTTACAGTCGGACGTAACGTACAACGTAGCGTGGAAGGGCGCAATTAGATATAAGCCTGTTTACCCGGAACAGAGAGATGTTTTGTCTACTGAAAGCCGGTACATTACGGTTGTCGGCACGCGCGCGATTAAACTCGATCAGAATCCTCTATTCGCTGAAATTGACTTAGCAGGTTTCTTGCTTCCGGTACAACAGCAGAACGGGTTTGGTGGATGAAATCGCGTTAACGCGGTACACAATGGTTGTTCCTACTTGCGTGATTAGGCGCGATTTGTCGTCAACCGAGTCCCGTCAACTCCAATTCGATAAACTTCTTTTCTCCACTCGGAACGACGGGTGTTAAATAAAGTTTACAAACTGAGATTCGCAATCTCGGTCGCGGAAGAATTAGCTTAATCTCGAACGGCTGGGTATTCGACGATGAATTCTCCCGAGCATAAATTGAATCAGGGTGCAATTAAGATCCCCAGCAGGTTATCCCTAATGTATATAGTCAGATCTTGATAAGAAATTCTGATAGAAGATTGCATATCAGGAATGCAATTTTCCGATTGTAATCTGACAGGGCTGAAAGATCAGATTCTTATCATAAACCTATTCAGATCCCTACCAGAAATTGCGTTACGTACCTGATATGGCACCTGTTAGGATTTCGTATTAAGACCTAATTTTACACTAATCTGCCAAAGGCCTTATTGTACCTTAATTCAATTTCTGTGTATTTATATAAATCAAGCAGGAACTGTACTATTACTGAATACAGTATAATTGCCGTTAATTAGCGACAGTCTCAATTACAGCTGTAATCGAGACTGCAGCTTGAAGCAAACGCTCGGGAATACGTCAAGTACCATCGATACGCGGATAAGTCGCGAATCCATTCGTTTTATTTTATAGGATTTTATGGGATGGACAAATCGGCAACGACAGCAGAATTTTACCGACTGCATCCTCTCGTACTTTTCATATATTGCGCGCGTGAAATTTGTTGGCGAGAGCCAGCGACGGTACAGTGGGAAAGAACGGCTGCGTTTTACAAAACGGTGAGCGATAATTTAAGCCGAATTTGCACGGCTCGCCGTCGTGCCAGAGAGATCCGAGAATGGATCGCATAAGCAATACATTCGAAAGAGACAATTACAAAATCATTGCGCGATGGTAGAATTTTGTTCACTATACTCTGTCGGATTTCTTGGTTTACGGATTTTTGGTTTAACGTGTTTTATGTTACCGTTATCATAATAATTGAAGCGTTTGTTTTTTTCACAGAATTCAAATAAGTCTAAAAAGTTAAATTTTCAGGAAACAAAAACCTTCTCATCTTTAAATAGTCCATTGTATAGGGTAAAAGCAGGGATTATGGAATAGCTTTTTTTACATTAATATTGCTCCGATATAAATGCATATGAAGACTTTAAATTTTTACACAGAACTCTTGAGGAATATGTTAGCTACAACATCCAATAAATGAAAGTCGCCAAAATTTAAGTCCAACGTCAATATTAACAAAAA
>NW_017295861.1:3330664-3333670 GCF_001594075.2 Trachymyrmex cornetzi | reverse complement strand
ATAAATTAGTTTTCTTTACAGAATAGGATATATCTTTATTTATAAAATAGGAATGTTGGTATTATTGCCTACTATGTCAGTTTTGGAGTCCATTTTGTGAAACTCTCATTTTTGTATAACTTACGAAAAACTTAATTATTACAAAATTGCAAACAGTATTATAAAAATTGCTTAGACTATCTGATAGAAGACACTTTTTATTTTGTATTTATTCATATTTTTGAAGTTGTATTTTTACCTTTTGTTTAAGAAATATTGTCTAAAAACAAAGTGGTATGTCGGTATCGGTGACCTTCCTCTACTTCCTTTTTATCTTTGTAAATAAGTACCACAATGCGCGATTTTACATAAAAATTAAGACAAACAAAAAATTAAATAACTTTTAAATCAATAAAAAAATTGTACTTACATATTAATACAAACACGTTAAAAATTATATACAACATGGTATTAAATTTATCCGATGTTTCTTAAAGTGTACTAAATTGTTCGTGTCATTGCCAAATTCGCTATGCTACTATTAACTTTATCTAGAGTTTTGACATCAACAACCTTCAGATTAAAATTACTATCAGAAATTAAAATCGCAATCAAAAATCTAAACACTTTTATTATATAATATGATTGGTATCTTTCCATTGCAATCAGTTCGAATAAAATTGATGCAGCTTATACCATGATCTGGAAATCGTGTTCTAAAAAGAAATCATTTCAGCTTTTCAAATTTTTTCAGTCATACGTGTGACACATACATATAAAGCATACATATAAATTTTGTCCATTAAGCTGTTTTTCACAATGCCTTTATACAATTTTAATTTTAATACAAAATTAAAATAAAATTAGCAACGAAAGTGAACCTTAATGTGCATACAGGTGTAATTTATGTACATGAGACAAACAAACAGGGAGAGGATGAGAGAGAGCGAGATAGAGAGAGAGAGAGAGAGAGAGAGAGAGAGAGAGAGAGAGAGAGAGCGAGAGAGCGAGAGAGAGCGCAAAAGAGAAAACAAGAGTGTAAAAGAGAGAAAGTGAGGACGAAGAGAGAATGAGAAAAGGCGAGAGAAAGATTACAAATCTTAATATTAAATCCATATCTTCGTCAAAAATTTGTATTGGTGATAATGTTTATAAAGTTAACAGTGCAATTCTTCATTATGGTAAAAATATAAATGAAGGATATTATACAAATTTATTGCGAGCTGAAGATACAAAATGGACATCCGTAAATGATTTAAAAGTCGAGATATGTAAGTGGCCTCGAAATGCTAAGAACGCATATATATTTTTCTTAGAACAAATCTAAATAGTAAATTATCAATATATAAATAACCCAGCTGTTTTTTATCTTCAGTATATTTTTTCAATAAAATAGATTTACTGCTAATTGACGGTATTATAGTATAACGTATGCGAGAAAAACAGAAATAAAAATAACAAAGGAAATCGTGTTCTTTTACAGTAGAAATAATTCTGTTTATGACTCAAAACTGTAAAATAATAATGTGAAATATCATAAAAGATTATGTAACTGCTTAAAGATTACTGCTTTATGTAATGTTAGCTCGCAGAAATTATTTTTGAAAGAATTTAGAAAAAATATAAAACATACAGTACAGGCAATAGGAGTCAACGCTGGTTATTATATATATATATATATAATTAGCGCGATTATCAATTACTAAAAATATAAAGTATTTTTAGTATTAAGAAGAATTGCGCTAATTGATAACCAGTGTTGACTCCTATTGCCTGTATGTTTTATGTTTTCTCTAGATGAATACAATATATGTGTGCTTCCACCAAATATCTAAAAAATTAACATTACAATATTTTGCATGATATATGTGGTGATTAAAGGTGCCTTAATTAAAAGTACCTTTAATCACCACATATATTATGGACAAACTTCGTAATTTTGATTTCTGGGATATATTTCTTAAAAGACACCTTTAATCACCACAAATGTCATAGACTGCAGATACTATAATTCGATATACACCAATAGATGGAGTCATGTCGGCTCCTTAAACGCGAAAAATCGCGTAATGTAAGCGCAGGGGAGATTGAATTAACCCGGATCTACAGATCGCGAGTCAATTGCACCGAGCGGCAAGCCACTCGACGCCTCGAGTATCTTTGACGTATCATATCATAAATAAATGACGATGTTGTGGTCTGTTCAATATTTGCTTTATTTGTTTAGTCATTATTACGTTATTTTCATATTCCAAATAAATACTCCAATACTTTAAACATTTTTATACATTTATAAAACAAAAATGGATAGGAAGAAAACATCCTAAAAGACATACTAAAAAGTGTACAATAAAAGAAAATTTAAAGAGAGTACATCATATATATGCTATAGATTAAAATGTACATCCACACATTATTATAAATTATTTCTCAAAATATGGAAAACAGATAGGTAAAAACCTGAAAACCTTGAAAATAAAGTACAGATATATATTTATTTATATTTATTTATATTTAAAAGAATCTTTAAGAAGATAAGCAGAAATATTATACATATACATAATCATATACAATACTACTTCCTGAATTTAAATAAATTTATTTATTTTATATTTATATATTGTTATATATTGTAGTACATATAGCTGTATCAAAACAGTATAAATCGCGCGCATAGTAATTTAAATAAGTAAAACCTCATTATCCAAGTTTGATTTACCAAACAGTCGCATATATGCGGTACTAGGAAATGACAGCCGAATACATTTGAATATTCTGTAATCTAATAAATAAACGAATATGTTGTTAAATATGGGGAAATATAAACATGGACAGAACGTAGGATAGTAAACAAGAAAAATGCTGTATTCTAGAATCTAATTTTGTAGAATAAAGAATATTTTCAATATTTAGATGGACTTGCCTCTGGGAGATCTGTATTCTTTAATAATTTAATGCTTAAATTTATTTACAATTTTTCAGCACATTATTAAGAATGGTTTGTCAATTTAATTTAATTCGTGATGT
>NW_017295861.1:3315491-3330382 GCF_001594075.2 Trachymyrmex cornetzi | reverse complement strand
AAGCCACTCGACGCCTCGAGTATCTTTGACGTATCATATCATAAATAAATGACGATGTTGTGGTCTGTTCAATATTTGCTTTATTTGTTTAGTCATTATTACGTTATTTTCATATTCCAAATAAATACTCCAATACTTTAAACATTTTTATACATTTATAAAACAAAAATGGATAGGAAGAAAACATCCTAAAAGACATACTAAAAAGTGTACAATAAAAGAAAATTTAAAGAGAGTACATCATATATATGCTATAGATTAAAATGTACATCCACACATTATTATAAATTATTTCTCAAAATATGGAAAACAGATAGGTAAAAACCTGAAAACCTTGAAAATAAAGTACAGATATATATTTATTTATATTTATTTATATTTAAAAGAATCTTTAAGAAGATAAGCAGAAATATTATACATATACATAATACTACTTCCTGAATTTAAATAAATTTATTTATTTTATATTTATATATTGTTATATATTGTAGTACATATAGCTGTATCAAAACAGTATAAATCGCGCGCATAGTAATTTAAATAAGTAAAACCTCATTATCCAAGTTTGATTTACCAAACAGTCGCATATATGCGGTACTAGGAAATGACAGCCGAATACATTTGAATATTCTGTAATCTAATAAATAAACGAATATGTTGTTAAATATGGGGAAATATAAACATGGACAGAACGTAGGATAGTAAACAAGAAAAATGCTGTATTCTAGAATCTAATTTTGTAGAATAAAGAATATTTTCAATATTTAGATGGACTTGCCTCTGGGAGATCTGTATTCTTTAATAATTTAATGCTTAAATTTATTTACAATTTTTCAGCACATTATTAAGAATGGTTTGTCAATTTAATTTAATTCGTGATGTCATTACAATAGTTTAATTCGTTTAAAAGTCCGGAAAACCAATTCGGCGCGCAGTTCGAATGACTACAAATACGGTATATAAGAATATATACATATGTATATAGTATATGTATATTTCACATTGAATTATTTAAGCATTAAAGATCCAGCTTCGACCGGTATAGGCTTCTAGTTTATCGATTGTGTTCAATACATTAAAGTCACGGCTGATATGCGTGTTCAGTCACAGCTGATATGCGTGTTCCGCCAGCGAAAGAATAAACACGGAGAAGTATATAAACATGGACAGAAGGTAGGGTAACAAAGGAGTGCTGTGCTCTTGAAATTGACTTAGTAGGATACAGACCTGTTTTCGACATTCACCTGGAAAGGCTAACACAACAGATTTCAAATGGGTTTGTCTTCTGTAGATCCGTATTCATACGCTATACCAGGTATTTTAATTACATAATTAGATATATGAAAATATAATACTTTAAAGTATACTTTTTAAAGTATACTCTTCTTATCTTTGTTTGAAAGAAAATAAAATGTGGGACATCTGATAATAGTAATTTTAGTAGAATGTTTGAAAGGTAAAAGCTGTTATACAAATCTCGGTCCTAATTTCTTTAAATATTTGAGTGTATTATGATTTGCAATATTGAGCGTGTCTCTTTAAAAGAATAAAGTATAAATTATATAGTATTTTTAATATCCCTCCATGTAAAAATAATACGAAAGATACGCAATATAACGTTTTGAATTACAGTATATTACGTTTTTTATGTACTTATGTTTATTACATATATATATTCTAAATAAATATTTGAATATTTTTTTAATTTCTATGATCTTTTAATTATTAGATATTGCTAAGGTAGTTCATACCCATTTAGACTTATTCGTCGACTTTAATGGAACAGTCCTTCGCGGTGAAGCAATTTTATTTATAGAAATGATAAAACTTGGATATCACCAAATAGTTAGTAAAAATTTCCTTTTATTTTATTGAGTAAGGTGTCGTAGTTTCTTATTTGTAATTAATATATTATATTGAACAATTAGATTTTAGATATCTTTGAAAATAGTATAAGTGTCACAGACTGTAAATCAGGACAAAATTTAGAATACTTCATTAATAAAAATAGTGCTAATGATGGGAGTCAATTTATTATTCACTTACCGTTGTATTATAGACGTAATTTTACAGAATATAAATATAAATATCGCAAGATACCACGTGTACAACGAATGTGATTTTTATATTCAGATATACTGGTTCCTAATTATCTAACTGTTTGACTAACATATGCAGCATCGCAGTTTTTACGGAGATTATGTAAGATATTGAGTTGGCCAAAAACTAACTGCGTTTTTTCTGTGTAAATGAAAGACGAATATTTCATGAAAAACGAATAAATGGTTCTCTACGCTCGATTTCGATATGTTTAAACTCACAGTTACCTCTCGTGTTGTTAAACATAGATTCAAGTCGATCAGTGCCTCTATCTTATTGTTATCAACTTCGATTAGTCTCCCTGAACATGCTGCATCTTTAACATCAAAATCTTCAAACCGAAATTTTACGAATCAATTCTAACATTGTCGTAGTTTTAAGCATCTTCATCATATACATCACATAACTTTTTATGAGCTTGCATAGCGTTTTTTTCTTTTCTGAAATAGTAGAGTAATGCTTGATTTGCTTCGGTCTTAATCCTAAAATCTTCAGCCAATGGAATACAGATTTCGAGACCAATTAGAATTGCAGTCTGCTGGCAGAATTTTAGGATTTTACGAATAAAATCGAAGCACAAACCAAGCATAAAATATAACGAAAATGTTCTTTCTGTTTTTTCATATTTAAAATTAATCCCAAATAGACAGTTATTAAATTGTGTACGTTTCTTTCTAAAACAAGCTTGAAAAATAACCTATTAGGATATACAGTAAATTGCCGTTTAAAATGAAGCTAATTACATTACAAGAGATGTATTGCCAATTATTAGAAAAAAATACAATTACTTTTCGGCCAACTCAATATATTATTCCTTGAGAAATGTAGTCAAGGATCCTTATAGACTTTGATGAATTCATGTAACTTATTAACGCTATAAAAAGAAATTCTTATGTCTTTATTATTAAGTTGAATAAATTTTTCTGAGATATTCGGAACAAGAAGGACAGTGAACAATGAGAATAGGCTACAGGTATTCTCTGAATGTTTTTGGAATCGTTTTATACATACTTTAACATATATCGTCTGAATATATATTTCAGACGATTGTAAATGATGTGAAGAATAAACTCTAGAGGGTATGAGCGTCGTTATTGAGAAAATTTTAAGTTCTTTGCGTGACATTTAAGATTTTCCCAGTTTTTATTATTGTTCTTTTCTGAGGGGGTAACCACTTGTTTTGAAATAATGTTCGAATTACATAATTTCATATGGCTTCACCTGACTACAAATAATTTTTTTCACTACATATATATGAAATCATTTGGTAAAATATACGATTTTATTTAATATTATACAATGATTTCTCGTGGTTGCATATGTAATCATCGGATTATCATAGAGATTTCGTATATGAATTTTATAATGATTCCGAGAACTCTGTCCCACGATTATATTAAGTGGTTACCCTCTCGATATTTTCCATTCGCGTCGTTTAATGATATAATTCTCAGAACATCATAAAGTCCTTGCTGTGCAGTTGATTAACCGCTTGTGGGCAATACTTTGACTTTGAAAATAACTCGTCATGATCCTTCACGGCCTTCTCAATTAAGATGTAGATATGTATTTACTCATGATTTGAGGCTCAAAACAAAAAAGTAATCAATTTATAATTGATGACTTTAATAAATGTTTCATTTTTTGATATAAAAAAAGGCTTATTTGCTCAACAATTACGCCTGACTCCTGTATGCTACGGTTATTTATTATTTTATTCTACAGATAGGTCATATATCACATATTTAGCTTTTATTAATTTCATAGTTTTTTTTTCTAGATTTCGGTACCAAAAGATTTCGATTTCGTCACGATATGTGGATTGACATATAAACGGATCATAAATGATGGAGACCGACGGAAACACATATTTTATGAAACGATTCCAATGCCATCATATGCAATGATTGTTGTGGTTGATTCATTATCTAAATCTGATTTGCAAGACAACATCGCTCTATGGACCGAAAATAAATATATTGAACGAAGCAAAACAGCTTTGGCACGTATAAATGGAATGCTCGAAGCTGCCGAAGCTTATACGGTCCCCGGTATAAAGGTAACAAATGTGAAATATCAACTAATACTTATACTTTAAAAAAAATCGGTATGGATTCAATACCAAGAGGTGCCTATGTAATTTTCACTGTGTTAGTATTAATATTAACACTAACATGATGCCATGGGTTATAAAACCATGTCATAATGGCGCGTTGATCTTACCATCAGGGACATAAATCTATACTATGTAAATATTAATATTAATACAAACACGATAAAAATCATACATAACATGGTATTAAATTCATCCGATATTTTTTAAAGTGTACTAAATTGTATCAAGTTATACGTATAATGATAATTTTTGTGAATTGATATCCTTTTGCTTTTAGTTTTATTGTTTTATAAATATATATTAAAAATAATAATTGTAGATGAGTATAATATATGTGTGCTTCCACCAAATGTCCCAGAAATAGAACTACAGTGTCATTCTATGATATTTGTGTCTTCAATGTTACTTAACGAAGATCTTTTTACAATATGCAGTACGGTTACTCAAAGAGTTGCTCAGAGCTGGGCGGGAGGTTTAATTACGTGTAAAAATTTCCAACATTTGTGGTTAAATAAAAGTTTTAGTATCTTCATATCTAGAGAAATTTTATATCGTTATATGTGTACTGAAGATTTATTTCTTTACGAAATATTCATTTTCTGGAAAGAAAAATCCTTAAGGACATGTTTGAAAAGATAAATTGTTCATAATATTTCATTTAGACAGAAAGTTTCGAAATAAATACGTATATTCAAAATGTTGATTGATAATAACAACAATTTATACTTTTATAAATTTACAGAATTAAAAATACTTTACAGTTCGCACGTAACATACACGCATTCTCATATTTCTACATGTATATACTTATCTGCATTCCTACTTCATCATTTTTCTTTAAATTGTACTAATATTACAGACATGGTTTCATGGTCTTGGTCATTAGAAACTAGTACCCGATTTAAGAGGTGTTTTGCCCACACTCATCACAATAAATGACGTACATGACGAAATGGGATATTTGCTTTTGAAATACTTACAACTTTCCTTAGGGAGACCATTAACTTTCGAACTATATCTCAAACGTTATACGAAAAAATTTTGTTTCAAAAGTATAAACACTAATGATTAGGTGAACCATCTGTATGAATTTTTTGTTTCCAAACATGAGGTAACATCTTTATTTTGTAAACAAACTAGAATTTTAGCAACTTTTTTTCATTGAATTAACATGTAAATTTGATGTATTTACCAGGAAGTAAACTCTATATTGGATAATTGGACTGCGCATAAGAGATATATATAATACATATCCCCATATGTATTCTCATGTCTCTAGAGGATAGTGAATGTTCCAAGTCAGCGAAACAGTGGGTCCAGATAGAACCACTTATTGGTAGCAAATTTTTACCTTCGTCGACTAAACTCAGTTTATACAGTATAATCTTGAGAAAAGAGAATTCTTAACCACCATATATGAATGTGTACGGACTAGCGATCTACAGATTGAAAAGATAAAGTGGCTACATTGTGTGCTTCCACTTGAGGAGCAAATGTGTGAAATATTATTGGTTTATCTATATTTAAATTAATCCGAAATTACGCAGCATAACGCATACGTATATCCTAGGTTTCTTTTGCTATGTTTGTAGATAAGAAGTAAATGGATGGAAATGGTTCAACCTGCTTTGGAATTTGCCCGCGAATATTGTGCGCCAACATTTACCTGTTCAATATTTCGCAAATTAAACGAAGTGGAAGAAACGCGTCACTTGGCGATCTGAGGATTTACTGCTATTGTGAAAGAGAAATGCAAGATGCTTCCCGAAACCATGGAGGAAGTGGCATCCATTCTTAAAATGAATTTAAAGGATATATGTGTATTAAATGAAGAAAATCTGCATATAGAACAAGACGATGACAGTTTAAGTCTAGAAAAAATCGAAGAATTATTTGCTAAATTGATGGAACGAAATATTTGAACACTAATTGTAAGTGTGTACTAATACTTAAAGTTTTTTTATGTAGAGCTTGTTATATTTTAGTAACTGTACGGTAAACAATTCTTTTAGTAAGCAAATATATAATTATGCGAGTATGGGCCGGTTGTACCATCTTCAAATAAACTATGTGGTAACTTACCTATTGGATAAACAAAAGAGTAAAAGAATAAGAGCATAAAAGAGTAAGAGAGTAAGACAGTGAGCTGAAGTTTATTGAAAAGTAGAACAACCCAGTTTGTGTGTATCAAATATATCTACACATGTGCATGTTTTCTTTCTGTTATATAATCTCTTCATATAAAAAAAATAATTGGAAAATAATAATTAGAACATTATAAATACTTGTTTCGCTTAAGAAAAATTGCAATTATATTTTTACGTAATTATTATATTTACGATTAATATTTGATGTACAATTACGTATACAATAGCATAAATTATTGTATATAATTATATTGTATATATTGTATATAATTTCACGTATACAGGGAGTTCCACAATTTTTTGCCAAGCCCTTTTGTGTAGGGGAACTGTTCCTATTAATGTGCCTTTTAGCCAATTTGCTTATTACTGAATTAATTATTAAATATTGTAACTTTTATTTTATCTGCTTGCAATCAATATCGGTTTTTCAACTGTATACTTCTCTTTCTTTAATCTTAAAAATTTAATCTTATATTTCTTTAATCTTAAAAATGTTAATACTTTATAATGCTTTTGACAAAAATAGAAAACATGTTCCTATTAGTAAGTCCTCTAAGCGGCGATGACCCTATTAATGTGCCTCCAATTTGTGTGCCTATCCACATTTTACTCATTTTAACATATAGCTACTAAAAGAGGTAATAAATTTAAGCTAATTGTTTAAGTTAATACTACATAAATCATTATTTCAATTATATTTATTTCAAAGTACACTCATAACACAACGTTCTCAGCTCCAATACAGGGCACATTAATAGGGACAAGCTTAAAATTTTGCGGTACGTATTACTACATTTACATAAATTCCTCACATATCTTCCGAAAAATATTTAAAATACTTTAATACTCAACAAATAAAATATTATCTTGGGTATCGTATGCATTAATAATTTAACTTAACATAAAAAAATTTTTTCTTATTTATTTGTGCTAGTTTTCTTTATGACCTATCGAAATACAAAAGCATACTAATAGGGACAGGCACAGTAATTGAGACAGTTACCCTAGATAAAGTGGACTAAACTAAAGTAGAAAAGTCTTTTAGCATTTTGCAATAACCCATGGCATTATGTTCATGGCATCACGATAGTGTTAATATTAATACTAACACAGTGAGAATTACACAGGCACTTCTTGGTATCGAATCCACACCGATCTTTTTTAAAGTATAGGTATTAGTTGATAATATATTTTACATTTGTTAAAACTCAGTAAACCCTGAGATCGCCAAGTGACGCGTTTCTTCCACTTCGTTCAATTCGGGAAATGTTGAACATGTAAGTGTTGGTGCACAATATTCGCGGGCAAATTCCAAAGCGGATTGAACCATCCATTTACTTTTTATGTACAAACACATTTGTTCCTCAAGTGGAAGCACACGATGGAGCCACCTTATCTTTTCAATCGGTAGATCACTAGTCCTTTATATATGGTGGTTAAGAATTCTCTTTATGCCGGGGACCGCATAAAGCTTCGGCAGCGTCGAGCATTCCATTTATACTTGCCAAAGCTGTTTTACTTCGTTCAATATATTTGTTTTCGGTCTATACAGAGATGTTGTCTTGCTAATCAGATTTATCTAATGAACCAACCATAACAATCATTGCATATGATGGCATTGGAATCGTTTCATAAAATATGTGTTTCCGTCGGTCTCCATCATTTATGATCCGTTTATATGTCAATCCACATATCGTGACGAAATCGAAATCTAGAAAAAATACTATAAATTTAATAAAAGCTAAATATGTGATGACCTACCTGTAGAATAAAATAATAAATAACCGTAGCATGCAGGAGTCAGGCGTAATTATTGAGCAAAGATGTATAATTACATATACGATAGCATAAATTATTGTATATATATAATTATATTGTATACATTGTATATAATTAGTTTAGTCCGCTCTATCTATACAAAAGCGCTTGGCCAAAAATTGCGGAAGACCCTGCGTATATACAGTTTTCCTCATTTGTTGCAACTTCACTTTTTTATTTAAAAAAAACAATGCCAAATTTTTATTATCCTGCTAATTATTTTTAATTTTTCTTTTTATTATTATTCCTTTATTGTGTATACACAGAAGAGTACAGTGCTTATATGTATAAGAAGAGATAAAAGAGAAAAAAAGGACGAATGTAGAGATATATTTTATGCATAATTATATACATTTATATGGAATATGAGTAATATGTATAGATTACTTTTCACAAAGATTTGTTTAGTACTTGTTCTAATAAATAATACATTTAAGGTAAATGTACCAAAAAAGACCAGACATGTACCTATGTCCAACTATTTTGTACAAAATTTTATCCATTTATATTATTATTAATCTTAAATGTTTTTTTAAATATGTTATAATTGATTGCAATTTTTTTGTAAACTTCTTAATAAAGAGTAATACTCGGAAAAAATGATTCAAATATAATTATATGCAATTATATAAAATTATATATAATTATATAAAAAATTGACATAATTATATATAAAATATTCATTTTTATGTCCATTTATGTAACATTTTTTTCCGGGTAATTGTCACTCTTTTTCAACAAGTGAAACATTTTCATTATTTATCAAAGAATGGGTATTTTCACTCTCTTAGAATGAGATTTCATTTCAAGAAATTTAGAGTATAAGTACCATAATATTATAATAAAAAAGAGTATTTATATATATATATATATAATTAATAATAATAAATTTTGTGTAAGTGTGCCGGTACACTTCGGGATATACCTATTTTTTTTTATCTTAAAATGACTTTATCCTTTAGGAAGAAATATATTTAGGATATGTGCAGTAGGGTGAAAAATGTTTATGTAACTGTACATTTTATGCATATTTTGACGTATAATTTATATAAATAAATGACGATGTTGTGACCTGTTAAATATTTGGTTTATTTGTTTATTCATTATTACGTTATTTTCATATTCCAAATAAATACTCCAATACTTGAAACATTTTTATACATTTATAAAACAAGAATGGGTAGGAAGAAGACATGTACTAAAACTATACAATAAAAAAAATTTAAAGAAAGTACATCATATATATGCTATAGATTAAAATATATGTACATTCACATTATTATAAATTATTTTTTTAAATATTAAAAACAGATAGGAAATAACGAAAACTATAAAAATAAAACATATAAATATATATTTAATTATATTTAAAAGAATATTTAAAAAGACAAGCACGCAGACATATATATACTAATTTAAATTAAGAAAATCTGACTGTTTTCTTAACTTAAATAAGTTTATTTATTACATCAATATTTTTACATATCGTTATATATATAAACATGGATAGAAGGTAAGGTAATAAGAAAAAAGGAGAAGTGCTATGCTCTTGAATTTAAAGACTTATGTAAATTTTAAATACTCGAAATAATAGGACAATCTATTTTTATATTTTTGGTGATGATTTAAGATGTGACACATACATCCTTAATGTGTGAAAGCCATATTTTCAAGATTACGGATAATGAAAGAATTAAGGTAAGCATCAAAATACACACACACACACACAACAAATTAACAATTAAAAGAGGCGTTGAGCGTCGGCAAACAGCCAATTTTTTATATACAAACAGGCAATTTTTTATATAATTAAACTCTAATGGATGATATAGTTATAATTAACGTTACATGTATTGACATGACCAACTGAAGGACATATAAAATTAAAATTGCCAATATTATTAACTAACCAGACATTTCAGCTTCAATTTGATTCTTCGGTAAACAAAAATTTGATGATTAAAATAGAGAATTGATCGTAATAGATCCACATATTTCCTTTATATGATTTCCATGTATTTTGCTGTAGTCCATGAATATTCTGATATTGTATTTTCACATTATCACGCGAAGTTTGCAATATTGTTTAATCAAGTACATTCAAAGATGCACTTTGCCAAGATCACATGTAATACTTCATGTAGAAATTGTCTACGTTGCGTCTCTATCTCCAAACTCTGTTTTGTTCTTCGTTAGAATACGTGCGTTCGATATCATTGAATAATCCCTCACAGCTGACGGCGCTTAAAATTTCCTTTAGCTCAACACAATACGCTCAGTTCGGGCAGACACGAGAGATAAGGGATACACAGTTTTCTGCACTCGCGGTAAATCGCGAGTTAATCCTCCAGAGCTGACGCCAAAATCTGTAACACAGTTACTACACAGTATAAGATCTATTTAATTTGTGTTAATTGAAAGGCGTTAATTAATTTCTAGAAACTAAAATGACTGATGATAAAAAAAAAGAATTAATACTAATTGTAAGTATATTTTAATCAGGATAATCCAGGTGTAACATAAAAAAATCAATTGTTCGACATTTTCGAAAGGTATTTTAAAGAGATTTATAACTGAATGGATCCAATATAGCCATTGCCAATTCCGAAGAGTTAATACAACAGTTATAAACCAAAACATTTATAATTAATAAATAGAGATTTTAGGCATTAAAAATAAATGGTGAAAATAAAAGAAATGCAAAGAGAGAAAACAATGGACATATAATTATTGATAAACACGAGAAACGTTGTAAGAAACATGTAAATATGCCGGAAAGAATGATTGATATAATTGCTCAGCTCGGCCCATAAATTACTTAGGCATCGATCATTATTATATGGCTTGTAGCATCACCGCAGGATATCTCTTGTGTTATCGGCGGATTTGCATATCAGATTTCCGGAGCTATCTTAGCCGATGTACTCGACATTGATTCCTACAACAAATTCCTCCGAGATGTAGTAGTATGAAGAATAGAAATGAGATCCGGGTAGTTAGAGATGTTTCTTCTTTCTCCGCATATTTTTTTCCTTTTCAATAATGCAAGGCAAACAAGTTTTCTAATAATATCCGTACGCTCAGATTATATGTTCTAAAGTGAGCGTAATCACACACAAAATAAGATAAAGAATAGAAATAAAAAAGAAGATATACAACATCTCGTGGAGGAAAAATTGAAAAAGTGGGAAAGAGAAGAGAAGATGATCTCGCTTTCTTCTCTCTCTTTCTCTCTCTCTCTCTCTCTTTCGTTCCTTCTTCTTTCTTTTCTTCCTTTCTTTCCATTGCTCCGCATGCATACGGAGTGGAAAAAGATAGACGAGCGTACGGAAAAACGGCGAATGCGAAAGGGAGACACGACGGTTGGTGGGAGAAAGACAGCCGGAGGCCGAGATCGATAAGCATTAGCAACTATTTCACAAGCACAGAATCCACCCCGGCGTGGACCATGCACAGCAGCTCTACCCTCTTTTTCAGTGCTTTCCACCACCCTCCTTTTGGCTGACTTCGTCTTCTTCGCTCCGCCCCGCCCTCGCAGTCCGTCAGCATTGTGCTGTGAAGAGCACCCTGTTGCAAAACACGACGCCCTCCCTCGTCTTCGTGGCTGGAAGCGGAAGGGCGGGGGTAAGAAGAAAGAAACAGAGAGAATGCATGCATCTAAAGCGCACGGATGTAAGTCGTGTACATCGCAACGCTAAGGTGTATAAACCCCGCGGCGGAAAGAGCACGAGTCACGTCCCGTAGACGCGAGTACGTAGAATACGCCAGACTTACCTATCTCGCGCCGAACCTTTCAGTCGCAGACAGTAGAATTTCAACTAAGACAAATCGCTGTTGTTTCCGAAGTCAATGCGTCGATGGTTTTTCGTTACGCTTGACGGAAAATTACAATTCAGGCGAACGCGAGGGTTTCTCAAAGCCGCGAATAAATAACGAAATCTCTTTTCCCATGCAGCTTCAATCGCGCGTCACTTTAAAACGAAGCTTTGACGCAAGTTTAGTTCAACGAGATGTTTAATATCGAGAACGAGAAGATTATGTAAAAAGCCGTGCCTGAATGTCTACTTGGGGAAAGATTTGCTGCAAACTTTCCGAAGAATTTGTACACAGCTTGTAATTTGACGCGCGTCGCGATAAAACAAACTCGGTAATTGCATTTTTTTTTTATGGAGAACGAGCGATGTTGCGATAACGTAATTCCAATGTTTAAATTGGACACTTTTTAATCTGTTCGATAAATGATAACGTGTTTCTTTCGATGTTACTCGATTCTCGAATCTCGAATTGTCACACGTTTAAAATATGTAAATATACAGTTCAAATAGCTCTCGCCGTTTAACTCCTGCAAATTCAATTGAAGGCGGAGCAAATGGAGTTCAACCAATTTGATCACTTCGATATGCTCATCCTTGGCGTGGAACCATCCTCACGGTGACCTGATTTCGGGAAGCTGCGAGGAACTAGCTCATCCGTAACTTCTGCGCTGAAAACCCGCGCGGCCTTATATTACCTTTGTTCAAATCGACAGAATATTTTATTATTCTCCCTATCGATAACTCATCCATGTGACTTATCTTTTATAAGAAATATATCAAAGACAAAAAGAGATAACTGGGAGAAGGAGAGTGTGTGTGCCGTGTGTAAAACAACATTACAAAATTCAAACATATACTTTTTAACACTAGAACTATACTGAGTTATGAAAAGTACTTGGTATTTGCAACTATAATTACATGGTAAAATAATCATAGTTAGGAGCTCCATTTTTATAGTTATTATTGCTATAATGTTAGTAATAATAATTATTATAAATACACTGAGAAAAAAAGTTGTTAACTCGATTAAATACATTTTGTTCGTAATGATTATTTAATTCAAATATTTATATATTTAGATTAACAAAATATTGTAACTTAAAACATGTTATTTGTTTGAATTAACAAATATTTGCTTGACAGCCCGTGACTGCCACATTTAGTTGAATCAACTAATATTTTTTGAAACAGCAGTTTTTTTTTCACTATGTACAAATGAGTGAATAGATAATAATTATTATAAACACAAATGAAGAGACAATAATTATAAATTTTATAATTTTGTACCAAAAATATATAGTTGAGATCAAAAACAATTATAAATATAGCAGTAATAACTATGAAATCAGAGCTCTTAACCATAATTATTTTAATAATGCACTTATAGTTACAAAAGTCAAACACTTTTCTCTCATGCCGATAATTAATTTCTACCATTTAAATCTACTACATATGTATATCTTTTAAAAAATGAGATGGAAGAAGATATATTGATTAATTTAATCATTTACATATTGCAACGAAGGTCATGAAAGATATGCAGAATAAAAATAAAAATAATGTTCAGAGAATATGCAGGATTATTTTGAACAATTAACAAAAATTACAAATCAGTTATTTTAATTGCTTTGGAAATTTTAGTTAAGGATGTTAAAAAATACGAATAGACAATTTAAATAAACATTAAGGGCTATGAGCCAAATTTTTTAATATTTATAGACAATTTATATATAAAAGTATTATATATTATACAGAAGCCAGTGCACTTTAATAATCGACATGACGATATACGCTCATTATTTTTGATCGACGTGATATTTTTACTATCTTATATATGTAAAAGATTAATAAAGAGAAAAATATATATAATATCCTGAGATTAAATATTAAATAGATAAGATAAATAAGTAGCTTAAATTTAAAAATTGTAAACGATAAAGAGCCTGCAGCCACATTTTGTGTATTCGGATTATGTGCATGTTCCAATTTTTTAATTTGTAATACGAAAATTTATTGTACTGAAGAAGGTCACGTGGTTGACCGAAACGTTTACTTTGTTTATTTGAAATACATATTTTAAGCTAAATACATCAAGCGTTGTGGCTGTATGCTTTTTATCGTTTACAATTATTAAATATTAAATATCTGTATATACACACTGCTCAAAAAAATTATGGCATAGAAAAATTGTGGGCAAAAATTGGCCAATTTTGGCTAGCGATAACTTTGTGAAAAATTATCGTAGGATAACGGCTTTTTTTTTAACTTGAAACTTGAAATCTCTTCTTTAAGACGTTACGGTCAGATTTTAAGTTTGATAAACCCCTGCCATTGTAACTCTCAAAAATATGAGGGTGTGTTCGTCATATTGAAAATTGCAAAGTTTAACGGAATGCACGGATTTTGTAAAATTTTTTTAGGGAATACTGTATGCAGCGACATAAAGTTCAAACTTTCCTCTTTATAAAAAAAAAAACGAGTCGCTACGATTTTTTTTCGCAAAGTTACAGCACCTTAAAGTTACCCTTGTATTTTTTACACGTATCGACATTATCATTACCTGATATGCACCACGACGAGATTGCTGTCGGATTTTGCACAGCGTGTGTGTGCGTAAATTTCAATAACGCGTGTTGCCTCCGCGTTGCTCGATTACTTCTTGCAGCCGATTCCTCATATTAATGCAAGCCCTAATTTCTTCTTGCGGAATTCCAATCCAGATTTGATCTAGGGTTTGCGATAAGTCTTCGAGACTGACAGGTTGTCTTGCCAAATTTCGTAATCTACGAGCCATTATGTCCCATATGTGTTTTATGGGGTTCAAATCAGGACTCATTGCAGGATGTGGAAGAAGTCTAATTGAACTTTCCGCCAAAAACTCGCGAGTAGTGGCTG
>NW_017295861.1:3292967-3315327 GCF_001594075.2 Trachymyrmex cornetzi | reverse complement strand
GGTTGCAGAGCGTCGTACGACGCACATCGAATGCAGTGTGAATCTAGCAATAGCAGTCTCTGCACTCAGAGCGCTAGTCGCTGCACCCAGAGCGCTAATCTCGCACCCAGCGCGCTATATCGTGGGAGTAGTTTAAATTTTATACTGTACCGAATGTCGCCAATATCCGTGACAATCATTCACAATATTTGTGTGCAATAGTACGGTTTGAGAACACTTTCTACTCATATTTGTATTGTATATACCATCCGAAGAACGTACTAAAATTTACGCACACACACGCTATGCAAAATCCGACAGCAATCTCGTCGTGGTGTACATCAGGTAATGATAATGTCGATACATGTAAAAAATACAAGGGTAACTCTAAGGTGCTGTAACTTTGCGAAAAAAAAATCGCAGCGACTTGTTTTTTTTTAAATTAAAGAGGAAAGTTTGAACTTTATATCGCTGCATACAGTATTCCCTAAAAAAATTTTACAAAGTCCGTGCATTCCGTTAAACTTTGCAATTTTCAATATGACAAACACACCCTCATATTTTTGAGAGTTACAATGGCAGGGGTGCATCAAACTTAAAATCTGACCATAGCGTCTTAAAAAAGAGATTTCAAGCTTTAATTAAAAAAAAAAAAACGTTATTCTACGATAATTTATCGTTTGCTAAAATTGGCCAATTTTTGCCCACAATTTTTCTATGCCATAATTTTTTTGAGCAGTGTGGATCAGATTTTCGCCGACTTGTGGCATACGTAAAAGTCGGAAGGGATGATATTCGGGATAATATTCGGGATGACTCTTTTCTCGTTGCGCAAAGAATGGGGGTTGGTCAGATGTAGTGCATAATTTAATACAATAGCGAATAAACTAGTTTGTAATATGTATGACGCAATGCATTCTTCAGAACCGTGCGATCGTTTTGCAGCAGCGGCACGTGCAGTAAGAAATTGAGGTGACATGCCCTTCATATTAATGCACAAGCCGGCCGGTGCAAGCGGGCGTTAGTGCGACCTGATTTCGCGACGCCGCAGTCCAGTAAGAAGCCGGTTAATCAAAAGTAATATTACGTCGTTATATGTGCACAAACTCGAACACGACCGACGATAGGAACAGCATAATACGCAACGCTTAATTGTGGTATATTTATCGTCAACCGTATTTCGTGAATTACGATGTTCTAAGTCCACCGCTAAGGCCATAGTGCAAATTAACGCCTGGCATTACGATCCGCCCTCCCCCTGGTTTCCTTGAGAGAGAAAACGTGCGATATATACTACGTACACGTATAGAAACGCACACCAGTGTTACGCGCATCCAGTGACACGGCCCATGCAAGAGGGTAGATATTATGTTATCTCGAGAGTGCGTCTTGCGCAGTCGCGTGTAAAATGTTCGACTACTGAGCTCCTTTACATCATCGTACCGCTGTAAAGGCGAAGGAGCACGACGTGCGATCCATTCAGAACGTAATTAGTTTTGCTATATAGAATATTCGAGTGAAATTTCAGAGTGCGAAAATTTCAATGAATATAATTCAAATATCAAATATGTATACATTTGCGGATTAAGGAAAAAGATGCATCGGTATATCTATAAGATTTCTATGTATAAAGGAAAATGCCAGAGATTCGAGGACGATTATTTCAAGATTATTTAAAAATTGGAGAATTGTTCACATTTCTGTACTTATAAAAAAATAATTCGCATGTTTAACGTAATGTTTAAACTTTCAAAGTATGTTAAAGGGAATTTTATATTTAAAGATTTGAAATCGTAATCTGAAACTTTATAAAAATAAGATCTTGAAAAGCTATTACAATAAAGACATAAGGAGCTGAAATTTTGTAATTGTGTAAGAATCAGAGATTCAAGAACGTCGCGAAATGAATAATTCAGATCTAAAATACGGGAATCTGCGGATTAAAGAAAAAGATGCTCCAATCAGTATCTAAGACTTCTGAGGAAAATATCAGAGATTCAAGGACGACTATTGAAAGATTCAAGAATTGAGGAATCATTCAAACATTTCAAAATTTATGCAAAAAATAATTATTCGCGTGTTTAATGGAATGCTTAAATTTCTAAAATAAAAAAAATTAATAATTTAGGATTTGAGGATTTTAATTCTCAAAACTTTATAAGAAGAATAAAAAAAATCTGAACTTCAGAAGCTATTAAAATAAGAAAGATGTAATAAAGAGCTGAAATTTTATAATTGTGTAAAAGTCAGAAATGCAATAACGTCGAGTAATTTAAAAATTCAAGAATTAAGAAATCACTCAAATATTTTTATGCTTATAAGAAAACTATTTATTCGCGTATTTAGTGGAATGCTCGAATTTCTAAAGGTATGTTAAAAGAAATTTTATATTTAAAAATTTTTTTTAATCTTAATATGAAGCTTTAGAAAAATAATGTGTGGACGTTAAGAAGCTATTACAGTAGAAAGAAGGTATAACAGAAAGTTAAAATTTTGTGATTGTATAAAGTTGACGTAAATCTTGTTCCGTTCTATCCTTAGTTCTTTTTATCTTAAGGTTCTTTACCGAAGTAATTATACTTGCGATTTCGCTTGTAGTTAATGAAGGCGTCGGACGGACGCAAAGTATGCAAAGGGCACAGCACTAATTTACCATATTCTTGTCCGCTATGCGGAGATTATGCGAATAATGCGCGAAAGTTACGAGCAGTTAAGAAGGAGGTTAAACGTCTTTGAGTCTTTATACCATTTAAACATAATCTGTGAACTGCAATTCGTTTACTATTAATTAAATACAAAACTGTTGTGTACAAATTATATATAAAACAATTTATACGCTAAGAATAAATTGTATTCATTGATGGGAATTTAACGCTTGATTAATGACATAGTTTAAGCGTGATAACATCTTCTATTACCGTAAATCCATATTGTACGATGCTTTCGATTACATTGTTGCAATTTATATGCTTGATTAAGCACTGCGCGAAATTTTCCTGAGGCAACGCGAATGTCTATATTCCATCCCAACTTTTCCATTTACGGGGAACGTGACAGCAAACTGCATATTACGGCTAACTACAACGAAACGAAATGAAGCCTTTATTATTAACGTTTCCCGCTTTAAACGTTCGCGTTTGACGAGTTTATTCTCCAGAGCCTGCGAAAAACTTGAAACAGGATTAGCGATTTCTCTCTAACAAGAATTTATTTAAATATTTCACAGTAAGTATATTGTCATTTGCGCGGATTGAATTTAACGGAAGTTTCATCTCCTTTCACATCTTCTTGAATTGTTAACGTTTTACAAATTAATTATCACATTAACCCTTTGCATCGTGACGGGACATTCAGCGTCCCACCTTTTTTTCGTCTAGTTTTTAATTATTTTGATGAATTTCTTGATGTTAAATACTGGATTTTTATTCTTGTAAAGTCCTTAGAACATGAATAAGTGTTTAAAAAAAATAAGTAACCATAAATTTTTATTTGTTATTACTATAATTAAATAAGTAATCAAAATTTATGCTTTTTAAAAAATGCATTATACCCAGGTGTAAAGTTTCAAAAACGTCAGTCTGATATAATTCGTGACACAAAGGATAAAAATGTAAATTTAACAAGCACTTAAGTTACCGTTTCCTTTATTCACGCAAAAATTTAAAAACCGTTTCCGGTTTTTCTGACACTTTTATTTCCCCGTAAATAAATATGAAGCTTATTTGTTCGTGTTGGCATCGGAACAACAGTAATTTTAGTTTCTACCCTCCGCAATTCGCAGGTAGCGCGCAACTTCTGAGGTACTCTACATGACATTTTACTTTATCGCTTTGCATTTGCAAGCGACACGTTCGGTTTTGTGCGCCGGTGCACCGCGCGATTCCAAACCCATTCTGTGGACAAGGGAGTTTCTAGTTTCGCGAAAAGCAATGGAAATATCTAAATTTGTACGCGAGGCGTCGTTAGCGAAAGTAATGTGTTCTCGTGACGCAATGGCGCGTTAAATACTGTAACTTTTAGTTAGGTAGCATGTAGCTAACAATGGCGGTAGCAACCTATCCCATAAATGCATCGTGTTTCTATCCAATCTAGTCAATCTCGCGATTCATCGAAATATTCAATTTATCTAAATTGTTAATCATCAATTGTTAATGTGCAACTAGCTCAACGTAATCACGGAAGCGCATCAAGTTTGGTACAATGAATAGTATTAATATATATTATATATATATATATATATATCTGATAATCTTTGTTCCCTCTATTGAAATGGATTTGAAATAGCGAATAGGAAATTCTACATATATATTTTATAATTATTTTGAAAAATAAATGTAATTAAAATTTTATATTTGTTGTTTTCAAATTCATGTCCATACGGATGATAAAGATTACCACATATGTATTTATTTCTAATGTTCTTTTAAAATATATGTATATACATTTTTATTAAAAATACATAGGTAAAGTTTTATTATTTTAAATCCATATTGATAAAAATGACAAAAAATATCATATAGTTCTTAAAGTTTTTCAAATATACGTAGATTTTTTAAAACGTATAGATATAGAACCAAGATCCTTAGAAAAAATATGTATATATTATAGAGAGAATTTCCTCTTCGCGCTATTCGTTAATCGATTTCGATAGAGGTGGCAAAGGTTATTACATATTTTTTAAATATGTGTGCAAATAAAATTTAAATAATAATTACATGATTCTATAAAAATTACATATGTAATTTAAGTTTTTATAAATTACATATTATAAATATAATATATAACGTTTTTATTTACATTTTACTTATATGTAAATATACATTTATATATTAATTATACATTAAAGACTAAATAGTAATAATCAATTCAAGAAAATTCACAAATTTATTTCGTTAATTATTAAAGATATTTTAAAGTATTTTATATTAAGGGAAAAATCGTTCGTAAATTTCAGCCGACCGATTCAGCAACGCTCTGTTTCATTCATCGCACGTAAATAATTATCTCGTGCGGACGCAACAATTCTGAAAAATGAGTGGCGTGAAAAACAGGCCGTCAAAACTGTAAGCGCGCGAGCGTCGCGGATCGTAAAAACGCGACAGTGCGGTCGTTTCGACGCATCCGACGTTTTCTCTCTCTCCCTCTCTGTTTTTTTTTACAGAATTTCACACCGTAAAAAAACCGCATATGCAAGAGCGCATCGCTTTTTTTGGTACTCGTCATCAATACAACGTGCAATCGGTGATTGGCGGAAGTCGTTTCACAGCGTACGACCGCGTAATATCGAATAACGCCCGCTCATTCGCAGCATCCGGCGTAAGAATGCTGACGAGTTATTCGAGTCGTATCGAACGAGTTTATATCGGCTCGTACGTCGTAGCAGCACCATGCAAGTTGCATCATGCAATCCTCTGGATACCGACTCTTTCGCATCACGATCCGCTTCCGTGTAATGCATCCGACGGCTTGGCCATGTACGAAAGGAAACGGCGCACGAGGAAAAACTGGAAGGAACGGAGTGGCCATTCCGCAGCCCGTCTATTCCGCCGTAATGTAACAGGGAGAGAAGAAGATAGGCACGCCTTTGAAAGCGCGGCGCGAGGCAAGCGAATTCCACTGGATGGTAATAGGGGCTTGTATCTTTTTTTCTAATTACGGGAACGCACGCGTGCACGTCGGTTTTGGGATTTTTTCTTCACTGCCGTGCCACGTTGCTGCCGCGGTGATTATCCTGATAATCGATATCCTGATAATCCCCAACGTATCGGCAGAAATTCAAGCAGCTCACAATAATAATGATTGTAAAGTATTAGGTGTTAAACTTAATTCCTGCCGTTTTTCGTCTCCAAAATTGATTTGTTTCGAAGGGAAGATGAATGAATACCTCAATCAATGTAATTTCCTCCATTTTCTACTTTATTACTAATTAATAATACTTTATTAATAATATTTTGATTAAGGTATTTCGAAACAAATCAATTTTGGAGACGAAAAACGGCAGGAATTAAGTTTAACACCTAATACATAGAAAGAATGATTTCATTGAAGTATAGAGAAATCAAGCCAGGTATAGTTCGGAAAATAATTATCGTTTATTTGCTCATAATTTGTAACAATCGGAAAGAATAGTTTCGCTGAAGTATCTAAAAATTTAGCTAGATACAAATCTGAAATTAATTTTCTTGGAATATTAAAATAATTACGTAAGAATCTCGAGCGTGATGAGCAACGCTGCAAAAAGTTTTGATATCCTAGTAACCAGTTTAGTGTCCTATATAATTATTTTGATAGTGTAACAAAGTTACTTACAGATATGTAAGTAACTAATTTTTAGATACAGGTACTTTCAGGAAAATTGTTCTTTCCGTGCACGCTATCAAGATAAATTTAATATGCGAGAATATGCCCGATATAATATTTAATATACGCACGAGACCGGCAAAAATGTTGCGAGGAACGCGCGGAGAGAAAGAGAGATCGATCGATCGATTCGCGATGACGTTAGTTCCTAATATGACGTTATTTCGGAATACTGGGAGAACGAGGGATAACGCGGTAGATTCGTGAATCACGAAGTCCGCACGCATTCATGCCTATCCATCAGAGTTAACGGCGGCGCACGCATTATTCCCGCGGTCAAATCTATCCATCTACACGCTAGCATATTGGGAGCCGAGCGCAGAAATGCGCACTACTGCATTATCGAAATCGTTTTGACGCGCTACGTCGACTATCGGATGCACAATGTACGAATATTTTTTGTGCTAAAATTTTTTTCTACAATTCCGACGTAATAATGTGTCGAGATAAACAATAAATAAAATGTGTCGAGAATTAGAAATTTTTGGTAACTAATATTTTCAACAGCTGATGCGATCTTGGTTTTTCCGAGCAACGGGAGAAAAAGTTCATAAGACACGGGATGATTTGCTAGAATGTATAAAATGGGAACAGAAAAAAATCTCTCTCTCTCTCTCCTTTACGACTACGAAGTGGACGTCGATATTCTGATAATAATAATCTCTTAAATTCATTTTGTTTCAGGTAGCTACAACTTTTCAAATTTGTCCGATGTAATAATTAGCTTTCTTTATTATCAAAAGATATTAAAAACCTTCAGAAAGGATTATAAAATCTATACTATAAGATTCTCATATTTACACCTAAACTGCTTTCCTGTTTCTCATTTTACGTTAATATTAAACGCAATATCTTTGTGTTAGAAAAATTAAGTATTCATTTGGCTCCAGTTTTAATATCATGGAATTTTTATTTGAGACTTAATTTTCTTGAGAAAAACGAAAATTAAATGTTTAAAGAAACGCGTAAGAAAAGCAGTGAAATTTTCTTTAAGAAATCAAATGGTCTGTTTTCTGTTTCTGCACTAGACTGTTCAAGAACTCTCTTTCTCGCTTTAAACAAATATCAAACGTATATCTATCTCACTTTAAGTTCCAAAAGTGTACACTAGTTCAGTCACAGAAAACAGACCTTGCGATTGATTTTATCGTTTATCCAAGAACGTGATACATATAAAATAGACAATTTTAAAATATATTATACAGTTTTAGAATATATAATTATTAAATACCTATTAAATACAATATTATTAAACGTATAATTTATACCCTACATTTTTTGTAAATGTTAAAATCAATCTTTGGTTTTCAAAGAAAAATCTTCATGTTTCTCTTATAATTAATTATTATTATTTTATTAATGCATTACTAAATATTGTATCTAACACTATCCTTTGTTAGTCTTTTCCGATTTCCGTTTCCGAGTACAATAACAGCGAATAATATAAGTTTCGCATTACTGCATTTCGAGTATATATATATATAACATATATATCCATTCAGACCCAATTGTTGTATCGACAACGATCTCGGGCCGTGCAAAACCTCGCCCCGCGCTGTTGTTGTCGGCTGGCGAGGACGAGAGGGCAATCGGGAGTGCGCCGTAAATGGTTTTTGCACGCAAAACAGCGCGTATAATGCCGATATAAATTGCACGGGGGCTTAATTAATTGCGGGCGTTCGCGCTCGCCCTCGCCCTCGCTCGCTCGCGGCTC
Organism: Trachymyrmex cornetzi; assembly: GCF_001594075.2. Taxonomy (NCBI): domain Eukaryota; kingdom Metazoa; phylum Arthropoda; class Insecta; order Hymenoptera; family Formicidae; genus Trachymyrmex; species Trachymyrmex cornetzi. The sequence goes on along the minus strand of NW_017295861.1, from coordinate 3,307,274 downwards.
GGCGCAAGCTGAACCCGACAAAACGACTTGGCCGCGAGGGATGTATGCACACGGAGATTGCATGTGCAACTGCATACGGGCAAAATCAATGGCCGCAGACCGGTACCGGACGGTTCTCCTCTCTGCCATTCTACCTTCCCATCGGTCCGCTCCTCGCCCTTCCTGCGCGGCCACATCTCTACTGTCCCGTAACCTCTGTCTTTCTCACACGAACGACGGGACATATCGCGAAACGTATGTCACCCATTCAACGACTGACAGCCGAGCGGCGCACTCCAATTAAGGCTAATGACTTTACGCGCCCGTGCACGTCCCCTTACCTTTAATTGTCACCTCTTGTCCGCGTTCCTGCTTTACTCTTTCGGTCTTTCGCCCACACCTTCCCTTCCACCCCTTATTTCTTCTCCCTCTTCTCCCCCGTGCGTTTTATTTATTTATTTATTTTTTTTTATCTCTCGTCGATTGCGTCGCATCGAGTGTTTTGTCGGCGTACGACGGCCGTCGATAAAGGTGTCTAGGGAGTTAGTGGGCGGAAACGCGGGAGTGAATTAGCTCGAACCAATGAGGTCCATCGCGACGAAATGAAATTGGGTACGTGAGCGTAATACTACGGGCAATATCGAAAGTAGCTGCTTTTACGTTAGGTTCTCCGCACAAAGAATCTTATCTTCCATCCAAGAATATCCATAACGCGTTACGTTAAGTACTTACCGTAAAATAAAGCCTGTACGTAACAGTAAACTTATATATACATATATATTAACGCACTAAGAAGATCGTAACGTAATGTTTAACGTTATATTATGATTTTCTTTGTAAGTTTACTATTATGTATAGTTCATGATCAGTACTTAACGTAACGCAACGCGTTACGGATGTTCTTGTGCGAAGGAGGGTCATGGCACATAGAAAAATTTAATAAGATGTATAAGTCTTGAAACATAATAGGTGTAGTAAGCCTTAGCCGTAAAAAATCAACCATTTATAGAGATTATTCAATTTACACTGTAATTGGTTTATATTTTAAGATGAATTCAAACCTTGACAGAAAAGCAGAAAAGTAGAAGCCAATCAGAACTCGCGCTAAAAGTCGACAATTTTTGCTTTTTTTTTACTGCTTACTACCGACACGAGTTCTGGCTGCTGCTTTTTTGTTTTCTGCTTTTCTGTCAATTGCTGGATTCACCCTGCATCCGATTTGCGTCGAACGACGCTCTGCAATCAATCAGAAAACAGGATTCCGATGATACGAAGCAAAATCCATCGGAATCCTGTTTTCTGATTGGTTGCGTCGTACGACGCATATCGGATGCAGGGTAAATCCAGCAAATGGCTACATTTACACCGTGCGCTTAGCCCGCGATCTATACAATAGATGTCTTACAGAATAAACAAAGACATCTATTGTATAGGCCGCGGCCTAAATGCACGGTGTGTAAACGTAGCCCATGTCTGAATTCATCCTTACGGCTTACACCTAATAGCGTAGTATTAAGCTTTAGGGCCGCCGCGGGCAAAATTTCTGTAACAGTAACCTTAAGACGTGAACTTAAGCCAATAAGCCAATCAGGATACTGCTTTAGATCTACACGGAGAAAGTTTTATATTTAAAATTACTATAATGTGGTAGTAGCTGCGGTCTTCATGTAAATTATAAGTTTAAATGCTATAGTTATTTTTTTAAAAACATTAATACAACGTAATTTTTGCTCTTTTTCTATAGTAAAAATTTTTTATTACAAAATCAAATCTTGTTGAATGAAAGTTAGTATTGTAAACATAAGTAAAAAATATATACCTAGCAAATTTTGTTTGCTACCATAGTAAAAATTAACTGTTTTCGTGTTAGAATATGACTTAACAAAATAATTACTTTATTTATGTGATAAAAATTAGTATTACCATAGTAAACGTTAAGTCGGAATTATGTTGTAAGGGTCCATACGAAAATTCAAGACATAGTAAAGTGTAATTTAAAATTGTATTAAAAGTTAATATAAAATTTTCTCCGTGTACGTACTCTAACGGAAATAGAAATAGCAGTAAACTTATCCATAAGGCGAGTTTCAACCGGTTGAAATTCGCCTTATTGCGAGATTATGGATAAGTTTACTGTTATTTCCATTTCCATTAGATTACGTAATCTAAAGCAGTATCATAATTGATTAATTCATCGGCTTAAGTTTACGTCTTACGCATATTGTTATGGAATTTTGTGTGCGGCAGCCCTTAAGCCGTTTTTATTGGTATTTCAGGAATAAGCAGTAAGAAAATCAACATGTTGGATTTGCTACTGTTTTACCTTACGTTCTCTAATGTGATTGACTGATTCGCTTACTGCTTATATCTTACTAGTAAGTTTTTCTGTATGCCCTAAAGCGGCATTTAAAATGAAATTTTAAGGTGCAAATTTTCAGCTTCAAAACCAGAAACACAGCAAAATAGTAAGACAATAACATCTAAGCAGTAGGAGAATTGGCCAATCACAATAGAGTAGGTAAGATAATGATCTTATGATCTCTACTGTAATTGGTTAATGCACTTACTGTTACTGCCTTTACGTTTTTATGCCATGGGTTTAAGTGAGAAACTGACTAAGCATAGTCGATTATTCTCCTAATATTCGACTGTGATTTGTCTATTTCTTACGATATTTAAGAGGATCCTAAAACCGTCTATAATGTCGACTAAATCATAATTTTTGTATAACAATTACTTTTTTCCTCTTCCAGATTTGAAAATCTTTTCCAGGATTGAAGTATAAGTATGCATTAATACGTGACTGTGAAGTGGAGTTTATGTCGAGAACGACAAAAAATTTCGAAATTGAAATCTTAAGAAAAATATTTTGTGATTCTCGGCATAAACTCCATCTCACAGACACGTATTAATACATATACTCTAAGGCTGCATTCGAATTCCCATCCGGGTGCTCCTCGGGTGTCATTCTTGTTTATCATTCGATAAACAACAAGGATGATATGACATCTGGGGAGCACCCAGGTGAGAATCCGAACGCAGTCTAATCCTGGAAAATCTGTAAAAGAAGAAAAAAGTAATTGTTATATAAAAATTACGATTTAGTCGGTAATACAAACGGCTTTAAAATCCCTTTAAGACTTAAAGGCAACAGCACACACTTTTGCATAACGCAAAACGCATAGTGCATAAGCGAATCAACTAATCAGAATCTTTCCTTTCCTCCCATTCCATGAAAAAGAAGAATTTTAATTGGTTGATTCTTTTATGCACTATGCATTATGCAAGTGTGTACTGCGGCCTTAACTTTTACGCCTTAAGCGGCGTCTATAATGAAATTTTAAGGGAATGCTGGAGTGACGGTCGAAGTTAATCAAGGTCGATAGTACAGACTTTTTTAAATTCCAAATTCGACAATAGTGACATCTTTCATTCATTTCTTATACTTATTATATATCGTTGTGTCTCGCTCAAACGCATTCATCTGTCCTTATCTAACATATTGCAACGCCATCTTTTAGAAAGAGATCAACTAAAATACTGCTCGGTTTCATGGCTTCAAGTCAATTTTATTCGTAGTATACGAACGAAATTTTTGGCGACTCTTTTCTCTTATACCAAAACCCTTACCTCATTTCTAAAAGCATAGGATTGTTCTTTGAGGTTTTCCGTAGGCTGCTGGCTACTTATTTTAAACGGGGAAAATCTGAAACTCTTATATGCAGCACATATTGTGACGAGTTGACTGCAGGAGCCGGTGACAAAACTACAATTTTTAATTTTCTTTCATTTTTCGCATTAAATTGTAGCTGGCAGCCTGTGTTGTTGTCGATACTTTAATTGTGGAGAAGGACTTTTCAATCCATAAACACAATTAAAAGAAAAAAAATTAATGGTAAAACAGGACACTCCAGCATCCCTTTAAGGCGTAAAATTTAAGCTTTAAAATTCTAAGAAATTGAGCAATTACAATTGAATGTGAGGATACTTGACTATGATGGGTCAATTTTTTAGTGCTTAAAATTTAAGTTTTATGTCTTAAAATCTCATTGTAGACACCGCTTTAAAATCTCATTGTAAACGCCGTTTTACGTTCGCCACAGGGCAAAATTGAAAATTGAAATCATCACTACCAATACAAAACGAAGATTTACAACAACATTACTGTAATGTTTACAATTGTTACTGCAATATTTATGGAACGTTGCAATGTTCCTGCAATATTGCTTGAATGATCAATGCTGCTCGCAATGCTGTATGGATACGCGTCAGCAACAACACAAAATTTCAACTTGTAACATGTTATGCCAGCTCGAATGCTGTTTCCTTTAACAGAAGCTTCCCTAAAAACCTACAAAAAGTACCAGCAAAGTTTTATAAAATAATTTATTGAATTATTACTGGAGCAACATAAATCCGTGAATAATGAAGTCTATTCTGAATCGACAATACAGCGAAACGTTCTGAAAGTTAGGGTCAATTAGGACGTTATAGGAGCAAGTCAACTGCTTTCGCGGCGCGTCGGCAAAATATCAGAATTTAATATTATTGCATGTTGTAATGACACGAAAAGTAGAATGGAATAGGTCGAAACGTTTCCTTTCGGATTTCCCAAAAGAGCGACTATACAGAGATATAGGAATGGGCGGCTCGCTGGTATTCGTCAGAGACACGTGAGGCGTTTACGAGATTTACAAGGGACGCAAGACGAGATTACTATCACTCGGTGCGAGGCCTACATCCTGATGGTCAATAAATGCTGCTCTTCGTGCGGGGCACATATATTCGATACGCCAAAGGTTTTACTTATTACCACGGAACGGGAAGTATTCGTCACCGCTACGTGAGAATTGCAACGTGCATGGATTCTCCCCTCACTCTCTCTCTCTCTCCCTCTCTCTCTCTGTCCGTCTTTATCTCTCTATCTACCTATCTATCTCACGCTATTAATAATTCCGCTCGCGGTCGTTTCCTTTGATTACGAAACGAAGAGAAGACCGCGGCGCCTGCTCTCGCGCGCGTTTGTCTGCCTGCTCGACCCCCGATGTATTGTACGACACCCAACGGTATTGCTCTATCCCGCCCGCCTGCGCCGCGGTAGGATTGCGCGGTACAATGGCCCATTACATAATGGAATACGGACGTGCGATATACCAGGGGGCCGTCGCGTCGCGTCGCGTCGTGTCGCGTCGCCGCGATGCTGCGCACGACACGGGGGTCGTGAAGAAGCCTTCTCTCCCTTCTCGCCCGTACAGTCAGGGACCTTTGGGGACTGCATCACGCGAAATTTCTCATGTGATACGATTCTTGCACTAATGCTTTTGTCTTGTTACAATCGCATTGAAAATGAGAAATCACGTGAATTTTTTTCTTGCAATATACACCATAATGAATTAATTTTTCCGTATACTCTATAATAATACGTACGTACGATAAGGTTTTGTTGCTAACAATGAGTACATAAAAATTTAGGTAAGTACAGATTCGATACAAATATACAGATATAGATACAGATCTGAAAATAATTTTGTTGGACTATCAAAATAATTATGCAGAACGTTCCAACCGATTAAAAGAATATCAAAATCTTTTTACATAATTATCTTGATGGTACAACAAAATTATTATCAAATCTGTATCTAATTAAATTTTTAAATACCTAAGAAAAATCATTTTTACCGTGCATTCTCGTTCGATCATACAAATTGTTAAAATACAAGTTGTTAAAAGAAGTTTACGTGAAGTAGTATAAATGGAAAACGTTTATCTTTTCGCCCGAAAATTTTATTATTTCTTTCGTTCTAACATAATTCCGGGCTCGCTTCCTTACTCTTGCAAAGTTAAGGAAAGGGAGGCGATAAAAAGTTTATAAAGTTTTACATCAATGCTAATACCAATCGTCTGTTGCTCGCACGTGGACTATTCATCGCTTTGAAGACTAAACGAAAGTTTGTGCGATCCGTTTTATTCAACTCGACGGGAAAGTTCGGAAACCTCTACATGATGGGAAGAATACGAGAGTAGGTACGTATTCATTCTCAGACTTATACATGCGAAAACATTAACGATATTATATTTTATTGTTATACATATATATATATATGTGTGTGTACATAATATAATATATACGCATACAAGTTCCATTTTAATTTACTTCCTCCCTTTTTGATAATCGTATCTTAATACTTTTATGAACAAAATATTGAGAGGAATCAATTTATAAAGAAAACACGTAGTCGCTGATTTAAAAAATTAAAAAATTAAATTATTAAAAAAAATTTAGATTATATATTTCTCGAAATTTCAAGTACTTAATGAATAAAAAAATAATTTGTGATTTATTCACTTGATTTTATTAAGTACTTAAAAACATTTTTAAAAAATCTAAATTATATCAAGACATTAACAAAACAATAAAAAATTAAAATAATACAATTTATCAAGCTTTTTTATTGCAGCAATCTCAAAAATTAGTAGCTCGTTTGTGTAATTAATAAGTATGTATTAAAAAGCAGTACAGTTATAATATTAATTTCAATTACTTACAATTAGTAAGTTAATTTTTCTCAGAGATTCCTAATTCCCCGATACTCGGAGTATCCTTCCCGCGGTTTTCCAATGTAAATCTTAACTAACCAGTTCCTAAGCACGAGTTGATCTGTGGATACTCTGCAAACCAGCTGCCAGCGAACTCCGGAATTTAATGTATCCAGCGCATTCCGGAGGTCGTTGCGCGGTACGGGCAAATTCGCATCGGAATTACAAGGCGTTGTAGTTAATGTCCGGGTGCGGCGCGAGGATGTAACGCGTGCAAACAAGACTTTGTTGAATATTCGATGTTCCTTCCCGTAACGCGATACAGTTTCAATTTGAACTACGTGTACTTTATATCATTCGATTTCCTCTCATTTGGCATTAGCTGCTTTTCTACTTACAATTAGTTGTATGCTTTCTCGTAAAGCTGAATACGTTTGAATTTTAGTTCTGATAGTAGATTTAGAATGTTGCCAATTTCAAATATTTAACAAATAAAAAAGTTGTGTGTAAAAAATTGGTGTATCTAAATATTAAATGTACATGTATTATTCTGGTTAATTATTCTAGTTAATTATTTGTGATTATAATTGGTAAAATGATTATGGTCAGAAGCTTTATTTTTATTATTAGTTATTATTGTTGTTATGTGATAGTAACTATATTTATAGTTCTAGCTATCAAAAGATATATAATTAGCACCGAAAACTATAAATTACAGTAATTGCAATCATTTCTTCTCTTAGTGTATGATTGTAATTTCTTTTCGCATTTCGTGTTACGATAATTGAACAGATCCACAATTATTTAGATGTTATGTTAAAAAACTATTTCAAAGCAAGATAATTTGGTTTTGATAGATGGTTCATTCCAGGTGAATGAAAATAGAGTTATTCCGCTCTGTTTACTGTTCGTGATTTTTCGCGTCTGATAAATTCTTTCAAAAATATTATATACTTGATTTAACAATATACTAGGATGTAAGGGGAAGTAGGAGTCAGCGCTGTACTCGGTGCGCAAGTATAACAATGTTGTTTGTTCTTTTAAAAAAAAAATAATTTCACATATATCTTTGACATTCTCATTCTTATTATAGCTTCACTTTATAAGAATTACTTGTTTCTTTCTGGCCTGTAAACTGAGATGAAGCTAAGAAACCTCTTTGTGATGTTGGATGGTTGGCGGTTGATGCATTACTTGTGCTGGATTAGAATCATACTAATACCGTTGAGAATGACTTGAAGTAAGTCGAAACGCGTACGGACTTTATACGAACTTTTTATACTTTTATATTAAAAATATGGACTTATAAACATTGCTATTGTTATACATACTTGCGCACCGAGTACCGCGCTGACTCCTACTTCTCCTTACATCCTAGTCTTTATATTGTTTAATATTAAGGAGTCCTTCAATATTAATTGTTGTTCTTATACTTTCTTACACTGGATTTACATATATATCCATCTCTCATTGTTTATAATTTATCTGAAATATTAACGAAAATGAATTGTGTTAAATTCGCTTTAACCACCACGGATGTGGGTAGCGATCCGACAAACCGGCATGATCTCGGATTATTGTATGCGATGCAAGCTTTACATCTAGTACTTGGTATGCGTTCTTGCATGCGAGTTTGCAGTAAGAACCACATAATGGATATCTGAATATATGTCTCATGATATTCTCCCATACGATCTCCTATCGACATACTAAAAAAATATTGTATTTCCTATACGATAATGCATTATTACTCAATCGGATTATCGGTAATTGTGAAACATGACATGACATTGGAATATTTTTCAATAACAGAATTATTTATAGAAATATTTCATCCTTTAGTGATTTTATAATAATTATTCACTCTAATTCGTTAATGTTATCGACTTGTGAGTGATATAATATTAATACGAAAGTTTTTCTTAAGAAAATAGGCCACTCTTAATTAATGTAACACAAATTTTTTATATATTTTATACTTTCATAATAACATATTTATAATTTAGACCTTTATAAATAAAAATTATAAATAAATAATAATCTAATTATTAACTAAAAAAAAGAATAAGCCCATTGTTTCAATTTTGTTTCAAAATTCAATTTTGAAATGACATGGATTCTCCTCATAATTACTAATAAAATATATAACGATATAAAACTACTTAAAATTGAAATAACTTATCGCGCTCTCTGTTATAATATTAACTTGTTGAAATTTACACGAGTGAATTATATAATATAGTTTTTATTGTAATTATTTACAATATTAAAGAGTCAAATTGATGTGTAATTAAAAGCTTGTTTCCACTCTAAACCCCATACAGCACATTTGATCCAAGGAACGTCCTGGGAACGTCCTTAGGACATCTTTTAGACGTCTTTAGGGATAATCTTAGAGGTCTGTTATATGGAACTTTTAGCATGGTAAATTGTGTGGATCCCCTGCTGACCACTGAAGAAAAGACATAGCTTAATGCTCAGTGATCTCGCTTGCACATAAAATTAATGTATGTTAGCATTTAGGATTAAATAAAGCTTTTGTCCTATTAATCTACAAATTGATATTGTATATTTTGCGGTGTTATAATTACGCTGATTGATTGTAAAGTTTCTTATCCAAAAATTGTCATCGTATCTCTTCCGAATATTCGACATCGCATTGTCTGCAGTCAGTTGTAGACTAGTAAAGGTAAAAACAGTGGAGGAGTAGGGTGTTACTCATTGAGTGTGCAAAGGGAGAAAAGGGAGGGATCCCTCCTTTCGAGCTTTCGTTGGCGTCTATCGCGGGAGCTGTTCTCGTCCTCTCGAAGTGTGACAGGATCTTGGGAAAAAAGCACTCGTGTGCGGTTGACAAATTGGAGTATCTCCCCGTCGACGTCTTGAGGAGTACGGAATGTCGACGCGGGTCGATGGTTTTCCCGCAGGTAAACACGAGCGGACGGGGTGTGCGCGCATACTCGCGAAGGACCGACCAGACCAACCGGCGAAGCCCCACGAAAAAGGAAACAGAAGACGAGAAGGGTGAATGCTTTATTTACGTCTTTCTTCTCCCCCCCACAACGGAAAAGAGAAACACGCCTATCCGCGAGAAGATTAATTTCTCTAATTCTGGTGTCTGGCGCAAAGAGTATAAAAAAATAAGTTCAAACATGTCGCGGAAATGGAGCTTGCAGGGATATTCTTAGAAAAAAGAAATTTACTTCGGTCTTTTGATGCATTTTTCCGATGTTCGTTAGTTGCACTCTTATAAGATGTCGGTTTTAGTTATTACGTTTGTAGAGAAAAGGAACAGTTGGAAAATTTGTGTTTTTAACATATTTTACGTATCCCAAACTGCCCACCAAAATTTGTGTGTTAAACACAAGATGAATATGTTAGAAAGTAAAAACATTATGTGAAAAGTAACACAAAAAATGTAATACTTTGACACAATTTAGAAACAAATTCTGGAAATACATTTCTTCAGTAAAATTAGCATTTATAATATGTTAAATTAACATATACTTTTACAATATGTTTACCTTTACCTTACAATTTACGTATTACGACATTATTGTTATTTATATTATTTAATTTATATTCATAAATTATGTTATTTTAACACTAAGAATTATTAAATATCATTAAATTTAAGACAAAATATTCCCATAATATAATCTGCTTATAGACCTATTCTTTTTAGCTAAATTTCATAAAGGTTTTTTTCTTTTCAGAGAGAAAAAAAGAAAAGATGATTTATGCAAAAAGTTTGGCCAAAGAAAAATAAACCTTATGTTAAATTAACATTAAAGTACGTTACAAATTTAACACAAAAATTTTAACAAGAACCAATTTTAACACAAATATGAAATGTTTTACACTATGTATGAATATATTTTTTGTATATTTCACTTCTTTTTTTCCTAAAATGACATAATATCAAAGTATTTCTTTACATTTTAAAATATTGTACATACGATATAACTTTTACCTTTCGTTCATTATCGATTCTTCGTGTCTGTTATTTTGTTATCGTATTATTTTATGTATCGGAATAGAAGAGATGCCTCCTCAGAGATTTATTTAGCGATGAATTTATCGATCGGAGTAACGAAAGGCATTGAGAATAGGCCGATGGGACTAAACGCTTTAATTATTAATGATCATAAGCAAAGTACCGTTTCGTTGCTTATATAATCCCTAATTAAACCTACCTCCCGAGAGGTATCTCGAGTTACTCTCGACCCTCTTGCAACATAGACAAGTCGTGACTGTATATCGGAACGTAATGGAAACGTTTAACTGCGTCAAGAGACGTAGGTAAGCTTTAAGAGACCCCAGCCGAATTCAGTAATCAGCATTGCTGTGAAACACACAGGAACGAGTATATTCCGTCGAAACTGTAACGGGATACCATACGACGAATAACAAGTGAGCTCTCCGTCTCTAATTGAGCTTGACACTCGACGAAAACAAATGTCATCATAATCTGCGAAACTCTCAAAGAAGACCTCGAAACTGTGACGTGACGTCTGCCCTTTCGACAGATGTGAGTTATATGTGGCAATTAGAGAGTAAAACTGAATCGGTGTCATAAATCGTTACGATTCCCAATTTAGCGATCACTCGTATTACAGTCGAGAATATATAAAAATATTTCAAAATAATAATAATAATAATAACAACTTTATTGATGTGCAGTAACTACATGGAAAGAACAGTTTTGTTAAAAAAAAAAGTATCTAAAAATTTAGTTAAATACAGACCTGAAAATAATTTTATTGGGCTATTAAAATAATTATAATTATGGAGGACGTTTAGTTGTTAAAATATCAAAACTTTTTGCAGTATCGCTCATCATATTTAAGTTTCCTCTGTATAATAATTTTAATGGTCAAACAACAATATTTTCAGATGTGTATCTAGCTAGATTTTAACAAAATACTTCAGCAAAAACGTTCTTTCTGTGTGTGTGAACAAAAATTATATTATACACCAATTACACAGAGAAAAAGATTTCTTTGGATGTAATAAATTTTATTGTATCCAAATAAATTTGTTATTTGGAATGGTCCAAACAAACCAATGTTTGAATCAATAAGTGCGATTGTTTGAATTTGAAACAATGTATATCTTTGTCTTAAATACATTATTTGTTTGAACAGATAATATCTATTTTCAGTATTCGCGTGATCAACTGTACGGCACAAACATAATTGATGTAGCACATAGCACTGCTCATTTAATCCTGTTGTTAAACGTATAAGCCATTGTTTCCATATTTTCGGTAAAAAAATGTAATGAATATTCTAAGAAAGCAATTATTTGCATGGAATAACCTAACCTCTATGAATATATTTTGCCATTTTCAAATAAATAATTTGTTTCATTATTTGTATTCATTGTAACCAAATAATATATTATTTAATTAAAAGATATTACTTCAAATAATAATGTTATTTCTGTCAAGATAGAGATGTCAATAGAGATTTCTCGAATGAGACAACAAAATTTTTATTCAAACAAACAATATTTCGTACGAATCAAAAGGTAAAATATCAACAATATTGCTTGAGAATATAAACCTGAACCTAAAAATTGAAGCTAAAGAAATTAAAACTAAGGTGCAGTATAATATAAACATACACATAATAGTAAAATGTACTTTACGTTTTCATATCGTGTATTATATATAGTTATTATTCATATAATATTTATTTCAGGAAATGTAGTGGGAGAAGAAAGTAATTCATACCTTGGAAGAGCTTCAGTTGGCCTTCGCGCACATGAGACGATCGAGATACGACGTGCCGTTACGTAAAAACGGGGATGGGGCATTTAAAGAGACGGCCGCTCCGTTTCCGGCAGGAAAATTCACGCGCCGACACTATCTCGCCCCGATCAAATTTATTCGACGTAGTGTCCGTGCGAAATTTATATTCGACGCGGAGCCGGGAGCCGTGCATCATCGGTTTAAGTCAACGAGGCGATCCCAAATACAAGCCGATTGTGCTACGCACAGAGTGCTTTGAATCTATGCACGCGTATATACATATGTACGTCGTTATATCCCTGTGTATTTATGCAAATGCGTACGATGCCCGAAATTTCTGCGTAAACAAATCGTGATAAATAAACAGAATCGTTCTTCGTACGAGTCAATTCATACGAATCATAAACTACAATTAGACATTAATTCATTACTGTCATATTTATTGACCATTGATTCTACTTATATGTATATATGTCTATTGTAAATAGTTTCATATATCGCTTCCTTATTTCAAAAGTAACACAACTAAAAAATTAAGTTTCTCAGAAAAATAGAAAAATTATTTCTCAATTTGACAGAAAATTGATTAATTAAATAATATCAGAAAAAAAAGAATGTATTCTTAACATAATCAAATATCATTTTTATTTCACAAACTTCATTCACAAAAATCATTCTTTTTGAATTGTTATTTTTGATGCTTTTTTAGCCTTTTTTTAGTTATGACGAGTATGAGTTTTGACGATTTTTAAAAAAATTAAATTAGTTTAAATAATAATAAGATTGGAAATAAGACCGTTTATATTAGAAACATTACTTTAAATACGAAGCGCCACTACGGTCTGAATGTTAAAATGTTGAACTATTATATTCATATTAAATGAATTAATTTCAGAAATTATAATTGCGTGCCGATATGGTTGTCGGACTTTCAACGCAATATATATATCAATCTGAAATATTAATAATCTCCCCAAATTTCCCAAATTTAATCTTAAAAAACTGTAATAAACTTGTTGCAAAAAATATCTCGCACGGAATGCAAAAGATCCGGGTTCGACTTCCGGCCAAAGCAATATTTTTCGCAATAAGTTTAGCATTAGTATAGCGTAGTGGCGCTTCGTATTTAAAGTAAATTAGTTTACTTTTGATAACTGTGATCGGATCATAGATCTATTTCTTGTAGCTGAACTAATATATACTTGTTGTGCTTAAAATGAAATAGATATATTTGAAGTTTGACAAAGCGAGAAAAAAAAGTTTTTTTAGTGCAGTTCAGTGTAATGACAAAACACAGACCTAATGTTTATGTAACTCATTCATAGTAATAACTCGAAAATCACGTTTTTTAGTTGTGTCACTTTTGAAGTAAGAGAACGATATGTGTACGGATATTTTTGCGTACGCATTTATGTCTGCAGCACTAAATGGAAAGAATTAGAATCAGAATCAGTGAAAAAGAAAGAATTCTACGTAATCGTTCGTTTACAATTTGCAAAAAGATATAATGTGAAAAAAATAGGATAGAACTTAAATTAATATTACAGAGAAGAATGTAAAAAATGTCATAGGAAATTTAAATTCATTAACAATTCATTATCCTAATTATACTGGATAGATAATGCACTGCCGACTTGTTACAAAAATAAAGTAAAGTTCTCTCGTCTTATCTCTTTTAGAACATTTTTTACACACATTTCTTGTAAATGAATAAAGTTACCTATTCATAAAAAATTAAATAAATTTTTTTTAGTAAAATTTAGATCGTAAAATGTATATAGACTTGAAATGGTACATGTGGAATTTGATAGCAGCTGCTGAGTGTGCAGAGTGTCCAAGACTTTCATTTCATCATCTTTCGTATATAGATACACGGAAAAAATTTTATATTAAGTTTTAATACAATTTTAAATTACACTTTACTATGTCTTGTATTTTCAATGGACTTTCACAACATGATTCCGTAACTATAGCATTTAAACTTATAATTTACATGAAGACCGCAGCTACTACCACATTATAGTAATTTAAAAAAAAAA
>NW_017295861.1:3288757-3292754 GCF_001594075.2 Trachymyrmex cornetzi | reverse complement strand
TCAAACCATGAGTGGAAACGTTCAAAGTTAAGGTTTATATTTTTAGTATTAAGAAAAATTGCGCTAATTGATAACTAGCGTCGACTCCTATTGTAATATATGCTTTATGGTTTCATTAATTGTTTTAATTAAAGGAATCTATAAAAACTTATTAGTTTTTATTAATTTATAATTTATCATTATAAAATTTTCTCCGTGTAGAGAAAAAAGTATATATGTATAACAGTTCGTATAGTCAAAAATTAAATACTTTTAAAATACATAATATAATGTTTTTTTAAATGAATCAAGTATGTAATATAACGTCGTTTTTAATTAATTTTTACTAAACTTCGCTGCAGAGATAATCTCTAATAACATGTAAAATGTCAAACAGCAGAGCTTGAATATCTTTTAGCTAGAATATATTAATTCTTCTTCCATTTACTTTCTAGGAATTTTAAATAAATGTTACTTCGAAAAAACGTAAAGAAAAACTCTTTATCACCAATATGATCTTGAACATGTCAACAGTTAAGTGTTTTTATTAATTTATAATTTATCATTATAAAATTTTCTCCGTGTAGAGAAAAAAGTATATATGTATAACAGTTCGTATAGTCAAAAATTAAATACTTTTAAAATACATAATATAATGTTTTTTTAAATGAATCAAGTATGTAATATAACGTCGTTTTTAATTAATTTTTACTAAACTTCGCTACAGAGATAATCTCTAATAACATGTAAAATGTCAAAGCTTGAATATCTTTTAGCTAGAATATGTTAATTCTTCTTCCATTTGCTTTCTAGGAATTTTAAATAAATGTTACTTCGAAAGAACGTAAAGAAAAACTCTTTATCACCAATATGATCTTTAACATGTCAACAGTTAAGAGTTAACTAAAAATCAAATTATCAAGATATTCATCATTGACAAATATATTGCAAAAAATAATGATCATTCGAGTAACGCAAAAAAATCTTATTCGAATTAAAAGTGGAATGGACATAAATACATATATACATGCATACGATTAGTAAGTATAATCAAAAACATCCAACATAAGCGGGGGTATGTATTATATAGATATATAACACGCCAGACGTAGCCTTTTCTACTCGCTGCACTTGCTCTCGAGAGTTTCGCGTGTCACCGTCTCGTGTATCGCGTATTATTGTATTGTGTAGCCAGTGGAAAACCTTATGGAAGCTCCATGGGAATCGGCCAAATGCTTTCCACTTCGAATACCGACGTTTCACAAAGAAATAATACTCGCGCGGCAACGGCAAAAGGTCGACTCCGTTAATTTTCCCTCCTCACATAAAAGTGCAGTAATTTTTGCTGAAGTATGCGGAAGTATTCTATGAGAAAAACACATACGTCGAGCGACAGTTTGTAATCCGCCGCTCTCACAACAAAATTTTGCGGTTTGTGTCAGAGCGCATTATAGAATTATGTCGTTCCGCATTAAACTAACACGTCAAATAAAAATTCTCTAACATTCCAAAAAATCCATTGCATGAGATATTTTTACGATAGACCGCATAATCGTTTTATTTAATGCATTTAAAACATTAAAATTTTAACAGCATTTAAATTAAACTATTATTTAAATTATTTTGTTCTAAATGTCCTCTCTTTTTTGTGTACCTAATATATGTTCTATATCTTTATACAATATTGCATTCAATATTTTTATTAAAATAAAACGATACGATTTTATGTAAAATAAAATTCGAGATAGGTCCAATAATTTATTTAAGCTAAATGTCTTTAAAAATTATAAATTATTATACAGATTTACACAACGGTTTAATACTCAATATGCTTGCATGTATCTTCAATTTTATGGTTTGATCAATTCTTTTATAACAAATTCATAAAATTTAAATAAAAAATTACTAAATTAATTTATTTACACAAGAGATAATTAAGATTCAATTTTGTTAAACTAATGTAGTGATTATCGTTTGGAATTAACTTGTCCCATTGTCTTTGTGTTTCTGTCGAAATGTCAATACCATCAAAGTATCATGAGCGCATCTAGTCTAGCTTATATAAGTAAGTCAACGAGCCGATCTAGTTGCAGCGCAAAACGAGCCGATCGCGTGTCAAGCGCATTCTCTCGAAGCATTGCCGAATAGATTGCTTAACTCGCGTGCACCATATTGTGTTGAATTACGCACGAAAAAACCCCCGCGAGGACGCAGTTGCTCTCACAAATCGCATATTCTTAACTATCTTCGTTTACTTCAGCACGCGACACCGATAATAAGAATTTAATCCTCCGCAGGAGGATCAGACTTCTCGCTCGTATTTTGCATTGCACGCTGAAACGAATCATTCTCCATTCACGTTCTACATTTTTACGAAAAATTTAATGTCAGTTAATTAGTTAACCGTACATATTGTCAACGGGATTATGATATGATTAATAACAATATAATTAACACTTTTCAGTTGCGTAATGAATATTAATTTAATATACTCAAGATAATATCTAACAATAATGACTATTAATATTATTGGTGCGTAAATATCGAAGTGTCACATACAGTTCACTATGCGATTATTCCGATTGACCCTAATGCCTATTTATTTATCTGCAAATAACATTCTGCGAGGACTAATTGTTACGAATCACTAATCATTTTCATTTAATGGTAATGAGTTCCAAATATGTAGATATACATGCGTATATAAATTTGCATACGTAAATATTTTTTTAATTTTGTAGAAAAGATGTTATATATAAATAAGTGCGTTCTCATACGAATATCTGGAAGGATGTAAAATTGAAGAAGTTTGTTAATATATTACCTCGGATTTTTTTTTTAAATCACTAATTTTGTACTTGACTCATTGCCCTTTGTACATTTACATTTAAATTTTAAATCTCCGAGTCGAGGTTCTTATTATGTATCATAATTTACCTCATAATGTTTGCATAAATTATTCTTTCATTAATAGAGTTAATAGAAAAATTCACCGAGATTCCTACTTTAAATTACTTAAATTTGATGCCTAATTGAGTTTAATTTGTTCAATAATTCTCATTAAAATTACTACGAATCGTTTATTAAAACAATACAGTTTCGCTAATTTAGGAACTTTTTTTCGATAATAAGCGCACGTATATTGGATCTTCATTGCATCTAAAATTATTTACGATTGCAAGGAGCGAAATCGATAAATAATTCTTATCTCTAATGAGAAACGGACGAAAGAGCTAAACTTCCATCCTCAACAACGTATTTCTACCATTATTATTTCCGCTTTTATTCGGAATAAACTTACTTCATTTAATTTTAGATTTTGTTGGAACATTTCCGCAAGTGTGTGATCAAATTTTAACAGTTCAAAAGAAAAATGTAAATTTATAAAGACGATTGTGCGTCTCGCACGTTGTACTATTTGGCATTCATCGATTTCCACCATTTTTTAATTATTCACGAACTATACAGTATGCATCATTTTATATACATATATAGTCGATTTTCCAGACCTACTAAAATAAAAATGAAGCCAGAAATTGTATATTGTTTTATCTTTTAACATTTAAATGGGTAAATAGGATAGCGCTTCAATAAAAAGATATATTTTTAAGAAAATATCGAATAAATATTTTTTTAAAATCTTATTCTGTGAAGAAAGAAACAAAAAGTATTGCTTGGATGCCAGAAATATTAAAGTTTATTATTTTTACAATCCTCTACCTCATAAGAGTATAATATATTAATTATATAAGATAAAAATAGGTACAGAATACAATAAACATAATAAAAAGAATCTGAAGACGATACCTAAGTTCACAATACATGGTTAAAAATTTAAACATACATCTACATAATTATAAATTATTTCTCAAAATATGGAAAACAGATAGGTAAAAACCTAAAATCCTTGAAAATAAAGTACAGAGACATATATTTATTTATATTAAAAAAAATCTTTAAGAAATTTAAATGCCTATTACGATCGAAGCTGGATCTTCGTTGCTTTAAATAATTCAAT
>NW_017295861.1:3251507-3288589 GCF_001594075.2 Trachymyrmex cornetzi | reverse complement strand
CATCATATATTATAAAGATGTTAATATATTAAAACTGTTAATAAATTTATTGCAAAAAATATTACCTCGGCCGAGACATGAACCCGGATCTCTCGTAAACCGTGATTGTGTTTCTCACATATACGGTCTAAAAAAAATAAAAATCTTTAAGAAGATAAGCAGGAATATACATATACATATGACTGCTTCCTTAATTTAAATAAATTTATTTATTATATTTATACATTGTTATATATTGTCTGCATCTATCTGTATCCATTTTCTTTCGCGTGTGCATGTGGCTTTGGATAGACGCAATTTAAAAGTTTTCTCTCACTGGCACTGGCAAGAGTGGGGTATCGCCAATGAGAGCACAATGGGACCTTTGGAACTTTTGGATAGTGTTGTACTACTTTAATGTCTAAAAGTATGTAAATTGTTATAATAATTATGCATTAAATACTAAAGAAGAAAAATCAATAATAAAAAAAGTAGAAAGATAATCCCATAATTATATTTTATATATTATAAAATAAAACGATTAAAATCATCAATTATGATATTCATAAATGAATAACATAATTAAGAGGAAGAATTCGGTTAAAAGTCTTGGTGTTTAACAATATTCATATGTAAATTTTCATATACATTTTTCAGTTGTTTAAACTGCACGCCAATTCGGTTTATCAGGCTTGGAACGCAATCATGAGCTAAAGTTAAAATAATAACATCATAAATTAAATTAATCGTCAATTTATATAATCAATGCTAATAAATAATTTTAAAACATTGCAAAGAACTATTATACTAAAGAAAAATAAATTTCACAAATCTAATACTTAAATTAGAACGCTTTCCTTCAACCACAAAATGAGCTTTTTCTTGTACGTACTCACGATGTCTGCGAGCGTTTTCAAATTAATAGACTCGTATTGTATGCCGTTGTACGCCACATGCGTGGCGACGTCGATTTTCTTCCGATCCTCCCTCCGCCGAATCGAAAACACCGGTAACGTCGCGAAACCATTTGCCCAGTCTCCATTCGTGCTCGTGTTCGGGCTTTTTTAGGATCGCATAATTGAATTTCACCGAGAAAGTCCGAGCCCGGGGGTTCGCTATCAATGATATACGACGAATGCAGTCGTTTCCTCTCGTTTTCCTGCCCTTCGTCCGTGTCCCACTCCACCTCTATGCGAACGAGGGTCTCGATGCAGGAGTCCTATTTTCCGTCGCCATTGTTTAGTCGGTTACACGACCTCGCGAGACTTTCCTTTTTTCCCTGGCTCGTTTCTCCACCCGCCTTTTTGTTAAGCCACCTCCACCCTCTCTCAACTATTGCTCTCTCTCTTTCATCGACCTCGTCGTCGTCGTCGTAGTCGTCGTAGTCGTCGTCGCCGTGTCGTTACACCCCGCATCTTCTCCTCTTATTTCGCCGTTCGCTTTACACCGTCGGATGCATTCGCGACATTCGCATGCCGTTTTATTAGTAACGCCAATTTCCTTCCCGTTCATTCCTCAAATAGAACGACACAGACCACCCCCTGCTCTCTTACAGCGCTTTCGGCGCTACCCTTGACTTTTCTGCATGGAGGCGGATAAACTGCAAAAACAAGTACGAATAACCGCTTGGATTTCCACTACGTTAAATCTGTAATAGCCGGCTAAAGAAGTATAACAACGTAATACTGTTTTTCCGTGACGTAAAAACAATTTATTTATTACGCGAATTTATTCGGGAAAAAACAGAGACGTGGTATCTTTGAAATATAATTTTTACAAACGTATAATTCTTTACGGATGTTTATCAAATGTCCTTTTGCTCAAATAAATTGTAATATCTTTTTAATTATATATATCATACTCTATATACGTCTTACAACTCTTTTCTGTTTTATTAATTACATAAAATTTATATTTTTATAACGGTTTCATAATCATTTGATATAAACTTCAAGTGTTTTCATGTAGTGATAAATATTGTATTAAATTATGCGTAATGTCAATATATCATTTCGATATTATATTAAAAATTAAAATCACATGTAATATTCAACTGTCCGTCGTATCAAAAACCGTGCAAGTTTTAGTCGCGTGAATTAATCCAATTGACGTGATTGTCGGCGAAATAAATTAATTGATCTCGGTCAAAGTAGCTGCGGTGCATACCGTGTAGCCACAAATTCACGCACACGCATGAAAAACTTTGATCAATTTAGTGTCTATGCTTAACAGAAATTTGATTGGATGCCAACATTTTTTTCACGATATTTCGATACTCAACATTAATATCTCGAGAACTCACTTCCAAATTAAAATCTAAATTGAAATAGAATTTGTATAAAAATATCAGAGTATTGGACAATGGCTTGTGTGTGTTACATGTTGGAGATTAAATCATAAAAAAATCTGTATTTTAATTGATTGAATACAATTTTACAATTATGATTGAAAGGTCATCGATATTCGCACTGAAAAAAAGTCTTCAAATTACTGAAAGATTTTTACGTCAATCATGTCCGCGTATTTATGGATCACCCTTAAACGACCGGCATTGCATTGTAGTGTTTACAAATTCCCAAACGTTTGAGATTTTCGCGGAGAGCCGCGGTTTTTCAATTAAGCACGCTACGTATTTATTCGCCAATTAAACGCCTGTGCAATCAGCATATTTATTTTGCGCGACCACGACAGCGCGAATCGAGATCAGATCCATGAAAGTGACAACAAAACATTATAAATTCGATGAATTCAAATAGCGATAATTGCGCGATGAGTGCAGTGTTCAAGGATCGTTTCCAAATACAAAAAGGATTACTCTTGGACGCGTTGTGTTATCGGAGAGTAAACTGATTGCACACTGCTTGACTTTCTGTCGCAGCGCGAACGATGTGAGAGCTCACAGCACCGCAATAAGTAAACTGGTAAAGGTAAGTAAACTGACTACTACATCAATCGGACGTTCGGCGTTGCTATTTCCGGGGCTAGCTTACTTACGAATTAAAGTTCGTATCTCTGACAGAGCCAAAGACACAGAATTCTTTAAAAAGCTCCGTGTCTATAATATATATATATATATTAGGTGTACAACTTTGCTTCCGCCGTTTTTTTCTGAAATTCGAGGCTTTATTGTAAAAAACTGGTTATACATTTATGATTCAAAGTATTGTCCATCGCTGGCCATTACTTTCTTCCATCTTTCGGGCAGCGTGTGAATCCCGCGTCGAAAAAACCTGGTCATCTTTTGAGGCGATCCACAAATCGATCCAACTTTTTACTTCTTCATAAGACCGGAAGTACTGGTCAGCCAGGTCTTGTGCCATTGATCGAAACAAGTGATAGTTAGAGGGAGCAACGTCTGGAGAATACGGCGGGTGGGTTTCCAAGTATGTCTTGACCACTTTCGCAACATTGGGTCGAGCATTGTCATGCTGCAAAATCACTTTATCGTGTCTCTCGTTGTATTGCGGCCATTTGTCTCTCAATGCTCGATTCAAACGCATCAATTGCGTTCGATACCGATCGCTTGTGATTGTTTCAGTCGGTTTTAACAGCTCATAATACACATTACGCTTTCGAGCATTGTCATGCTGCAAAATCACTTTATCGTGTCTCTCGTTGTATTGCGGCCGTTTGTCTCTCAATGCTCGGTTCAAACGCATCAATTGCGTTCGATACCGATCGCCTGTGATTGTTTCAGCCGGTTTTAACAGCTCATAATACACATTACGCCGAGCTGGTCCTACCAAATACAGAGCATGACCTTGGAGCCGTGAATATTCGGTTTGGCCGTCGACGTGGAAGCATGGCCGGGAACTCCCCATGATTTTCTGCGCTTGGGATTATCGTAATGACCCATTTTTCTTCCCCAATCACAATGCGATGCAGAAATCCCTTCCGTCTTTGCCTTTCAAGCAGCTGTTCACAAGCAAACAAACGCCGTTCAACATCTCTCGGCTTCAACTCGTACGGCACCCAATTTCCTTACTTCTGAATCATTCCCATGGCTTTGAGGCGTTTTGAAATGGCTTGTTGAATCGCTCCCAATCATCGTGCCAATTCTTCTTGATTTTGACACGAGTCTTGATCAAGTAATGCCTCCAATTCTGCATCTTCGAAAACCTTCTCTCTTCTACCGCTATACCGGTCTTCGATGTCACAATCACCGTTCTTGAAGCGTTGAAACCACTCACGACACGTTCTTTTGCTAATAGCGGCCTCACCATAAGTATTTGAGAGCATTCGATGAGCATCAGCCGCAGATTTCTTCATATTGAAGCAGAAAATTAAAACCTCCCGCAAATGACGAGAATTTGGCTCGTAAACTGACATTTTCAATCGAGAATAACTTTATGATGCAGACACAAATCGACTAATGTTTCTGTGGGGTTATGTTGACAGATGCCCAAGTTTATTGTATGACGTCTATGATCTATTTATTTCGACCACCACTTACCGCTAAAGCCATCTATAGGAAAACGGCGGAAGCAAAGTTGTACACCTAATATATATATACATATATACACAATATACAGTATAAATGAAAAGTCATGCATGTGTGCGTATCCATTAAATCCATTTGAGTCTATTTATTTTTACAATATGAATTACAATATTTTTAATAATTAGCGAAACGTTAGAGATAAAATTATACAAGGTTAAAATAAAAATTGTATTACGTACAAAAATATATTTTATTATTATAATTAAACATTTTTGCCTATTTTACATAACAAAAATTCTATATATAATTTCTGTATGATGATATTTTAGCTTATACTTTTAAATAATTGATAATTATTTAATATAATTATATTAATATAATAAATCTCTAATAATTAATCTATTCTAATAAATTTTCGATAGGCAAATTTGCACCTTTTTAATAAATAATCTATAAGGAGACATTTTTTAATGCTTGTTTTTTAAACTTTACATACGAATTAATTCGCTTGATTGAAAGAATAAAATTTTTATTTACTTTCTATTAAAGACACAGTTTTATAGGATAATGCAATGTATTATAGCAATGTATTATGGCTTATATCACCATGGTTTTTGTAATATCGTGAGATGCTGCAAAATGACGTGCCTTTTAGGGCTGTAATTTACCTTAAAGAACTCGTAATTTCGCCACCGCGAAGCCGACGCAACGTCCTTTATGATCACGGATACGATAAATACTTTCTTGCGCGCTGCCCGATGCTTTTACGCGTCGCGTATTTAACGACGCGTTTACGATGTTGTATGAATTAATGCGAAAATGGGAGCATTTCGCTATTACGGACATCCGACGTATAAACCAGCAGAATGGGTTATATTATTTCAAATACGCTCCTAACAAGAGGCAAATTAGAATAATTATAACGTTGCGATTAAAAACGTAACACTGCGTCTACTATATAAACTTGAAATCCAATTTCTGAACAAAAAACATTATTAAACAAAAACAATTTCTATAAAATAGCAAATATTTAATCAAAATATAATTTCTCTTACAATTAATTCCACGATCAATAATTGAAAATATCAATGTTTATTCCTTGTTTTATATGTATACATATATTATATATAACACAGAATAAATAAATCATGATAGTTTTACTTATCGTGAAATTAATTGTAAGATACGATATTAAAGACATCATTTTGACATCAAAATTTTGACAAACTTGCTAATAAATATACACAATAAGGTAATTTAAAAAAAGAAATCAACTCTGAAGTGTTAATTATTGTTGGAACAAAAATTTGAAGCGCTACTTTATATATAATTCACAGTAAAATATTTAAGTACTAAGATCCGCTTTGACTAAAAATAGGATTATTTCTCTTAATTAATTTATTAAAGTGTAATTGGTCTTAATTTATATAAATACATTATTAAAATGTAGATACTTCCTTTCATAAAATAAAATATGGTATAAATTATAAAATATTTCTTCTTATAAAGAAATTAAAAGCATTAACTTCCTTTTGATTTTACTCAAAGAACCGTCCACTTCTTCATCTACGTTAAATCTCTCATCATTAGATGGATTCTATTGCGTTATACGTCATGGCTTGCCAAAGGCTAAACTAAGGGATAGCACTTAATCCGCGAGATATTTCGTAACTTCAAGGGGTGGATTCGTTCAATAATCTCTTAACCTAGTGTTACGCCCGACGTTAGAGAACGGAAAGAAGCAATATAAAGATCCCTAGATAAACCCCATGCACATTCCACAAAGTCATTAAACGCCGACGATAAAGACCTTAAAACCATTTCCGTTTCTCTCGCTCGCTCTGTTCATCCTTTTTCTCCCTTCCCGCTGTTACACGACAAATTCTGATGTCCTAAGTACACTTCCCATTTAGTTACATGTTACATATGCATATTCTGCTGCGTGGGCAGTCACCGAATATATATATGTGTCGCTTAGATATTTACTTTATAATAAATCATGATAGAGGAACCGGAATGCGGAGATGGATTTTACCGCAAAAAAAGCTCGATACAACAATCGATTCCGAGACAAACTATTAGAAAGAAGTTTCGGAGTACAAGATCGGCGTAAATGGTTCTTCTCGCCGTACGTTTCTTTCTGCGAATGTAAACGTGAGAAAAGAATATTTCAGTTCCAAGGATAAGTGAAATTTATAGATCTGTTTTTATTCCTGCATTAGAACCCTCTTTTTCCCGTTTTCGCCAAATATCAAACATATATCCATCTCACTTTAAATTTCAACTCGGATAACACACAACATCCATAAAACGTCTATGAACGTTCTACGAATATTCGTACATTTTTAGAATTTAGAATTCGTTCATAGAATGTTTTTAGAAATTCTGTCCTGTATGGGAAAAATGTGTACTAGTTCAATTACAAAAAACAGAACTTATAGAGCACACTGAGAGAAAAGATTTTGTTATAGGAACAAATCAAGGGAAAGCAAATGTGATATTTGTTAAAAAAACAATCGATTTGTTACGATTGCAAATTAATTCGTCAATGTAACAAATAATCAATAGTATCGCTAGCAAATAAGAGGCTCATATGTATATAAAAGTCGTAGACGATTGCAGGGTCTCAAATCGTAAGAAATTGATTAATTCTAGTCAAGTATTCTCCCTATATTTGACTGTGCTTGGTCGGTTTCCTACAACTTAAGACTCCACGATCATCTACGAATTCGATGTAAACGAGCTAAAGTCTATCCAAAAGATAGGTTAGATTCTATATAGTTTGTTTCTGTTACTAATAATTGGTTGGTATAGCAGACTAGCAGCAATCACAACAACATAATTTGTTGTCATATATTTACCGATCACTGGTTAAAGGTACTGGTGGCTTGCTAAATTAACAAAATCCTTTCTCTCAGTGCACTAAAATAAAGGCTAACAGCTCCGTTCTTTGGGCTTGCGATAGTTTTGTAAGTATAAATATTGAAAACGGTATTATGATCGTTTAGCACTATGGTATTTTATCCATAGTGCTACATTAGGAATGAAATAGTGCGAGAGGAAACATATCGTCACGAGTCTCTAACTGCGTTTACTGACCGACCGGTCTGCGCACACCATTGAAGTACACGGGCATAATTCTGCGGTCGCGGAACGGTTGAACTTGTGCGATGCGGCCGCAGCGCGCGAGATTAATATTAAGAAAAACAATGCCGCGTTCATGCATCGTGCAACGCAGGCAATATCAATTTAAACTTCGCACGGAATCCCGCGGATAGCGGTGAATCGGAGGTCGCGTAAAACGGTCGGTGATCAAGCACGGGCAATCCTTCTCTATCTACTGCAATTCAATTTTAACCGATTCAGCGATAAGTGCGATAACGACGTGAATGCGTACTGGGGACTAGGAATCTGCAGATTGGTATAAATTGACGATGAATTTAAAGATGTATCACCCATATAATCCCTAAGTAAATTGAAATAGGAAATGTATTAATGCTTATACGTTAAATATAAATTATATACACATATAAGAGTTATGTGATATTAACATTATTTTATTTAACGATACATTTTTACCGTTTATTTACTTTATTTCGGTTTTAAGTTATGAATGTTGTTATTAAGAATTAAATTATTTTAAACAACAAAAGTTCCAATTCTTTTAAATAAAAACTTTAAGTATTTAAGGTGATTTATGCAAAGCTTCTTATTGTAGAGAGTAGGTCTGTAAAGAAGCAAATAAACAAGTAAATTTTGTTTATTTACAGAACAATCAATCTCTGCAAAACAATTAAATCTTCAAAAATTATTTTGAACGCTTAAAGTACTTATATAAAAAAGATTAAGATTGTTGTCATTATTTTTGAATTACGTTTCCATTCGAGCACACTTTTATTTTTTATTGAAATAATTTTTAATCCAGATTATAAATCACCGCTAAATTTTTTGTATTCATTTCAAATACGATCTATAATAATTTGTAATTTTTTAATAACTTTTCATAATTATTATAATTTTTTATTTTGAAAATATGTGTAATACACATATATAAGAGTTATATGATATTAACATTACTTTATTTAACGATACATTTTTATAGTTTATTTACTTTATTTCAGTTTTAATGTAACACATCCCTAAATTTCACATGGAATCCCAAGCGGTAAATCGGAGGTCGCATAAAACGGTCGGTGATCTATCTCGGTTGATTCTTTTCTATCTGATACAATTTAATTTTATCCGATCCGGCGATAAGCATGATAACGACGCTAATATGTGGTCGAGAAAAAATCTGCAAATTGATAAATCAAACAATGAATTTAATCGTAATAGCGGAACGGCAGTTTAACAGCTCTTTTAGGAAGAAGAACAACACTTAAAATATATCGCAGCGAGTAACCATCGGCCCCTTAAAATAGCGTATATCTTGCATCCTTCGCACGATATCTTCATATTAAAATTCATTGCGTAGTTTATCACCAAGGCTGGCGTAATATCCCTATCCTCGACGCAGAGCGTCGTTCGTTATACGCCAGCAACGTGCGTTTCGTATTATCTTAAATGTACTTACACGTGCTCGTATATACAATATAAGTCAACATTGGATATTATTCAATTTGTTGCCGCAAAAAGGACACGCCATTCGCGGAAAGGATAGGAGTGTAACGAACACTCGAGATATCGACGGTTGTGGCTCTCGAACGTTCGTTACACAAAAGACCTGAGAGAAGCCTCCGGCGCATTCTTTATTCGCGACGACTTTATTCGCAACGACTTTATTCGCAACGACTTTATTTGCATGCTTTACGTCGTATTTATGTCGTAGAATCTTCTTTTTCTCTTTCCGTTTCTCCCTCGTGGCGAAAGGTCCATTTTCCACCGCTGCAACACGAACACCTCGCGCCGTGTGATCGTCTATGACAAACGCGCTGGCGAGACGTGAATTTTTAAATTCTAATCACAAAACGACGAAACCACGAGTTTGAACTCCGAATTAACGCGATTTCGTCATAGCGTCACTGTAAAGTTGATAGAACGAGTGGTTGTCGATTTGCATGATTATCTCGTGTATGAACAATTGGATTTAACCGCCGAGGAGAGTTAAAATAAATCAGCAAAAATATTTTACAGAAGGTGATACCAATGATATACGCTGCATGCAAACAAATTTTTTATCTCACAATTAATTGAATTAACTCTCCGAATGATGACGTTAGAATTTGTAACACAGTTACTAACACTGAGTCTATAAGGTACATTTAATTTATGTAGACGAAAAAGCATTAATTAATTTCAGAGAAATAAAATAACAAAAACACTCGTTTCATTGTTAGATATCAAAGGAACAATGGCAACCTAATTCCTTGAATTAAATAACATTTTTTGTTATTTTTATTTTCCAAATTTGTAAAAAAATTAATCTATTTTTGTAGTTAGTTTCAAAGTAAATAACGTTTATATTAACACATATGCACTTATTAAATAATAAATTAAATTTAAGTCAAAATAATACATTTTTTTTTAGTTAAATTGTTTAACTTCATTGTTTTAGTTAAATTAACGACATATATTAAGTAGCAACAACGGCGATCTATAGAAATGATTAAAAATAACTCAAATTGGTATTGTCAAATAACTATAATTTGACATTACGAATTTAACAGTATAAAAAAATAAATAAGTACTAATTGTAAGTTTATTTTAACAACAATAATTCAAATTTACAAATTTACAAATTTGATGTAAAGAATATAATTGAGTCCAATACCTCCACCGTCAAGAGAAATTAAATTGACGAAATAACGATTGAATAATACTCCTACTATAAAATAATAATGGCGCATTGCAAATAGCATCAATGTTTTACACGAAACATGTTTCCTGCACAACTTGGAGGCTGACTTATTATATATAAATTAATATAACTAATATTAATAATCACGTAATGATAGCTTTCAATTAACTGCTCTGCGCGGTCAGATTACATTGTAATATACAATATGTGAGCCATGATATTGTAGGATCAGGAATATATTTGAGAATCTTTAGAAAGGTTGAATAAGCATTTCTAGTCTACGCATATGTGTGCGTAATATGTGTAAGTTTAAAGGATGTATCAGGCATATAACCTTTGCAAAAAGTGGCTGCAATTAGAAATTTATATTTTTCTCGTAGAAAAATAAATGTTATATATGTTGTTTGTTGGATATGAAAAACAGTTCAATAAAGTTTTTCTTCAATATTTAAATTTAGCCTTCCTATTTTTATATTTAACCCTGCGCTGGCAACATGGAATTTTAAATCTTCTGTCAGCAATAGAGATCTTCGCGAAACGGGCAAATATTTTATTCAATCAAATGTATTAACGACGCTCAATTAATTAAATTCACAAATACCTTTGATAAGGGGCTTAGAGCAATAGCCAGTTATTAGTTGCTAATTTTAATAAATCTTAAATTACATGACAGACGTTTCGATCTTAAACTAGGTCATTATTCGAAAAATAATAATGACAAAATAAAAGTTGTTGCTAAAAAACATTTAACGACAAAGACGCATAATAATTGAATTTAAAATTAACGGACGCATACATATATAAAAAGTTATATAGAATTAAACGCTTACATTCTAGTTATATCCTTCTCTTGAAGACAAATACTCTGAACGATAGGAAGAAATTGATATCCTTCCAACAGGATTGAAAACATCGTGAATGCGTAATATATCATATATCTGGTAATTTCCACTAATGTATCCATATTGTATTTAGTACACTGAGAAAAATGGTCTGGTTGGATTAAACAGTAATTCTGTTGGAAAATGGACGAATCAGAATTTTCTGGTTATGTCTATTAGAATTCTAGTTGTGATAACTAGAATTCTGATTAATATAATTATTCTGGTAAAAATACGAATTCTAGTAGATTTTACCAGAAATATATAGTATCAACCAGAATTCCGGTTATCTCAACTAGAATTCTAATAAATTTAACCAGAAATTTCTGATTCGTCCATTTTCAACCAGAAATTTTTTTCAGTGTAAAAGTGTCACGCTATTAAAAAATTATGGAAATACATAAAGTATATTGTGTCATATAAATAAATTAACATTTAATTTTATACAATGATAAATACCTTAAATCGATTCCACAAATAAAAACTAGAATTAAATTTGTTCCTATGGCCAGTGCGTTGTTAAGATAAGAACTTTTTAAAGATAATTAAATTGGGAAAAAGTTTTCAAATATAATAATTTGTTAAAAAAAGAACCGATTTAATATATTTATCATTGTATAAGATTAAATGTTAATTTATTTATATGACACAATATACTTTATGTATTTCCATAATTTTTTAATAGCGTGACACTTTTACTAAATACAATATGGATATATTAGTGGAAATTACCAGATATATAATATATTACGCATTCACGATATGTTCAATCCTGTTGGAATCAATTTATCGTTCAAAGTATTTATCTTCAAGAGAAGGATATAATTAGATTGTAAGCATTTAAATCTATGTAACTTTTTAATATAATATATGCGTCCGTTAATTTTAAATTCAACTATTATGCGTTAAATGTTTTTTAGCAACAACTTTTATTTTGTGCATTATTATTTTTCGAACATTGAAAATGACCTAGTTTAAGGTCGAAACGTCTGTCATGTAATTTAAGATTTATTAAAATTAGCAACTAAAAACTGTGTGGCGACTCGCCACCAGAGGTCCAACGAGACTCGCTCAGATTCTCGTGAGCACCATAATCACACGAATTCCCTTTAAATAGGACATCGACCCAATTTCACTCCAGGCGTCTAAGGCAGGTCCCCACTACATCGCCTTACTGATGAGTCTAATAGTGTGGGACTGGCACGAAACGCTGCGGCCGACCAAAGCGACTTCGAGTCAGGCCCTCTTAGTGGACTTTGAACATTATTCGTTCAAATAATCCACAACTGGCTATTGCTCTTTATCAAAGATTATTGTGAAAAATTTTATTGTTTCGGATTATATAAAAATCTGAAATAATTCTAGTATATTTGTTCAAAAAAAAAGCTTTAACAACAAATTTTTACCATTATAGAACTTAGATTATATTTCACTTGTTTTTTAGTAAAATAGATTTAAATTTATTTACCAGAATTTATAAAATATCAATGACGCCTTTAAAAACTCCACGTTGCTGAGGAGGCTTAATAATATAATTTTATAACTTAAATGAACATTTTCTCATTTTACCTTTATTTTTTAAAAACATGTCTACTTTTTACTAAAATAACTTTTGATTCAGGTTCTGAATTGCCGTTTGTGTATTACTTTTAAATACACACTGTTAAATTCATAATATTAAATTATACCTAATTTAATATCAAATTCGGTTGGACGCACTAGTGCGCACTAGTGCATATTAAAGCATCGTTGTACAGTGATTTAATGTGTAAAACCAAAGTGCATCAAATAGTTTTATGCATCCCAATAATAAAATACAGATTTTACTTAACAGCATAATAAAATGCATTGAAGATTTCACACACACACGCACGCACGCAGCACGCATGCACGCACGCACGCACGCAGAGTTTAATCTATTTATATTTATATTAAACATATATTTTTATGCCAATTAAGGACAGCTTTAATCTGCACCAGGGTGCATTCAATCGAATTCGTTATAAGTCATTTTTAATAATTTTTAAGTCACCACTGTTTCTATTCAATAGGCAGTTAATTTAGATAAAATGAAGTTAAACAATTTAATTTCAAAAAATGTATTAAATTTGGTTCAGATTATAGTATGTTAATATGGACATTATTTACTTTGGAAATAACTACAGAAATGAATTGATTTACATTTTTTGACACACATGGAAATAAAAAATAACAAAATATTATTTAACTCAAAGGATTAGATTTCATTGCTACATTACTATCTAACAGTGCAATACAGAAAAATTTTCTTCGTATTTTTTTCATTTTGTTAAAAAATACCTATAATACATCTTTAATTAATCTTTATATGACGGGAAAGCCAGTATAGTAGCGCTGAGAGAGTGTCTGGTTTTAAAATAAAGAATACAATAAAAAATGAATTATAACAAATCTTACTCGAGGAAATCTCTACACTCTAAAAGTTAAGAAGCGAACGCCAAGCTGAAATTAGAGAGTCGCAAATAATACTTCTTACTGTGTTTATTTGTGAATCTTGTTAGCCATCGAAATATACACCTGTAAATAACAAGTTATCGCTCGTCCTGACTATTTCGCATCTCAAATTGCACCATATTAATGTTAACAATTTGCGAAAAGGCTGACAATCTGACAGGCGAGTTTGATTCCATTAAGAAAAAAAATCGAAATTTTTTAATGATCCAAATAGTCGGATCGATAAATAAAAGTCGTTCGCGTTTTCAGGACATCGGATGCAAAACGTCATGCAAAACGTATTCTTCGGGAAACAATAACGCTATTTACGCCTGTTGAAGGATGGCCGGATGTTACCTGCGATAGCACTCTCAGGTACAGAAATAAGAATACATATATATTTGCAGGTCGCAGTGAAATATGCTCGAAGGCACGCGCCGAGTAGAATGGGCCGGCGCTGGCCAGGGCGATCCGTATCGTCGAAACGTGCGCGGGACGTGAGGACATCGTGCTTCTAATGTACGGGCACGTATCTATCTACCAAGGATAAGGGAAGAGGATGGAAGTATATATATCGCCCTTTCGTCCCTCTGTCGGTCCTCTCTCGTGGACACGATCCTTAAACGAGCGCGAGCGAGAAGTACCGAGTCGTGGTGTCATCCGCGATGAACGAGCGACATGCTCCAGCGAGACGATTCGCGGGCCACGAACATACAACGGCAGAGAGATTTTAGAGACACGCCGCCACGTCGGCACGAAGAAAGTGCACCCGTTATCATTCCCGAGACGTGGAGTACGCACTGTCTTCGTAATCGCTCGAATAGTGTCGTTCCCTCGTATGAGCCAAGAACGTCGCGACATTTTATTCGACGATGTTCTCGCTGGTACATGAATATTCCCCCGATAAGCAAATTGTGAAACCGTGTACAATAATAATATCATAATCTGACGAAATTTCGCAATAATTGCGTTAAAAAGATTTGCAACAACGCAACAATTTTGTTAGAATAAAATTTCTAAATAATATTTGTTATAATATATATAGAAATTAGGAAAATGTAATTAAAAAAATTAATATTTTATAATTATTAAAAAAAAATATTTAATTTTTTATTTAAAATCGTCATACTAAATGTGTAATATTTCATGTTGCAATATACAGGGTGTCCCGCGAGACTTCTCCAACCCCTCAAAGGAAAGTAGATGGGATCGAAATAAACATAAAAGTCCTTTACCGTTTAGCAATATCCGTAATTATAATCGAGATATTAAAGTTTGCAATCGTACTAATAAGAGCGCACCAATAGAAAGAATAGAAACGGCCCGGCCGTTCGAGGTATACCCCGGCCCAATTTGTCGAACGATGGATGCGCCGGCAGGAGAGGCAAGAGGGGAACCGCACCGCACCAAAGGACTCACGCGATGGCCGCTACGCACATTCGCGATTACATTACATATATAATAACCCAGATAGCACATTATATTCTGAGAATGTTCTGAGAATATAATAAAAGGGTCACGTCTGATATTCGTATGATATTCCTATGTCCGCAGCAACATTGTTCGCAGTATATCCTCAGAATATCGAGATGAATTTCGAAAATTTTCCTTAAGAGTGTGTAAGAAATCTATTAAAAAGTGTGTAAGATATCTATTAAAAATAATATTCTGTTATTATTTTTAATAGACATTTCTTACACACTCTTAAGGAAAATTTTCGAAATTCATCTCGATATTCTGGGGATATACTGCGAACAATGTTGTTGCGGATATAGGAATATCGTACGAATATCGGACGTGACCCTTTTATTATATTCTCAGAATATTCTCAAAATATAATGTGCTATCTGGGAATAACACTGAAAAAATAGGACAAATACAAACCATAATCAACTTCGGTGAATAAAAATGTCGAAAGAAAGAAAGCGATGAAACCTATGGATATCTATGGAAAATCTAATTAATTTCTATCGTAATCTGTCGCTTCTCTAAATCGAAAAGAAAAAATTTTAAGAAAAAAGTATCCGAAAGAAATAATATTATTCTCCACTATTTTCTATCGTTTCCTGTTAGGAGAGTATGATTTCATCGGAATACGATAAAATATCAATAAAGACGTAATTTTTCATTGCAAGTTTTGTTGGAACCTTTCTTTCTTATGTATACTTAAAAAATCACTGAAAATTTGGTTACGATAGATTATGATAAGTCGCTTACGATAATTAATTATACCTCGAGAGCACAATGCTATGTCAAATATCGTTGATATGATTAAAAACAAAGAGCTTTTTTGGTAATTATGCGATAGCGAGCTTAGAATTTCTACTAAATACACTATTAACTATGGCAGATTTTCAGTGAATTACATGTGTAATGGAAGCAAATTTCAAGCAGGTACATTAAATATATTTAATGTGTTATCAATGAAAATGAAGTTACAAATAACTTTAATTTAACGTTTACTTATATTAAATTTTATACAAATCTACATAAAATTTAATAAAAAATGTACTAAACTTTGTAAAATTTTATGAAACGTACACTAAACTTCATGTACATGTACAAAAATATACTTTTCAGTTACAGATACATAAAATTTAATGTAGTCATAAAATTTAATTTAATTTACGTAACTTAAAAGTACATTAAATTTCATGACATTTTTAACAGTGTATGACAAATAATAAGTAACAATGACGATTTAGTCACGTCATGAATAAAATTTTAATGAGGTACAAGCCATCAAGTGAATGATGGAATGAAAATTTCTTATATATTTTTTATACCTTTTACATGAAGCGCTTTGTATTTTATTAAATTTTGTTAGTACCTCTAGAGGATAAGATGCAAAAGAAGACATAAAAATAGTGCTAAAGATAGATCCATTCTTTGCTTGGTTATATAAACCCGATACATTGAACAACAATACATATGTATGGTGTTTTTATAGTCAACAAAACAGTCTACAGTGTCTACACATTAGTAATTCATAAGGTTGGCATGTACATTTAAAAAAATTTTAATTTAAAAACAAAGTCGTTGCTGCTTTTATTATCTGAAAAAATACATTTTGTATGTTGTTTTTTATCCGAAAAATCAGTATAAACAGAACGAAGAACATTTAATATTATTGCATAATTTAAATATTAGAATTTATCGTTAAAATGCACGTTTATTTGTTTAGAAATGAAAAAGAAAATATACATTAGAGTGTTACCTGCTACCATGTGTATGAAACATTTACATGCATTGTAATTAATTATATAAAGAATTCTTATAAATATCGTTGACATTGTAATTCTTTATAATTAAAATTAATGTTTCCATCCATAAAATTTTTTATAAAAAAATTACATTATAAATAATTTTAGAAGTGATATTATTAAATGTTTTAAAATTTTTTTTTGATTTTCTGAAGTGAAATATTTTTTTGAACATAAATCTTTATAAGAGATATTTTGATATTTTTCACAAAAAAATTATATTTTAGTAGTCTTGAACATCGGCAGAATACCTCTCGTTCCATCTTATTTTGAATTTTAAATTTAACGATAAAATATCAATGCATAATAAATATTAATTAATATCAGTTTCTTTCTTCATTATACAGAGACGATTATTTTATGACATTCTGTAAAAAAGCTTCCATAAAGTCAAGAAAAGGCCACGTGGAAGCCGCGTGATATCTTTTGTATATGTTATACATTTAGTAGATTGTATGTTTCTTCTTCATATATAGAATAAGTGTAAGGCAAATTAAGATAAGTAAAAAGTTGTTTCACGCATCTTATTTTCTCCGGATTGGGAGAATCGTGACATTCCTGCGTAATAAGAAACAGAATTAGTACAACAGCATTTCACAAAGCACCTTTAAATCAATGATACTCACTTCTAAAATTTTACGTTACTCCGCAGTGGTACGTTGAGAGCTACAACAATCAGCCATGTACATTTTCCCTCTTATATATCAGTACAATCTTTGCCATGGACATCGGATTTCCCATAGCAAGTTAAATAATCATTTTGGACTTGTAAGAAATATCCCATTTCAAACAAGATGGTTTTTGCTTGCCTGAACACCTCTGGATCTTTTATTCCAGCCTAGATCAAGTAACGTAATGCAATATTATCATCCAATCATTATCAGCGAATCAGTTTTTTCGTGTTAAGAAAACTAATATATACTTACTAACTGCATAGCTGTGGTTATTGGAAATAAAAGAATATTGCGACGTTTTGTATACTGACAAATGGAATTATATCGATTCATTGTAAATAGATCTAGATTGGGTTTCTTGCCAAAATTGGTAGAGAGCAAATCTAAACTTTGGCCTATAATTGTCTTGAACGTGATATGTTAAAATACTTTCATGTATAATTATTCAATTAGAAAGAAAAAAAGTATAGTGTATACATAATGTGCGATTGGCAAGAACATATTTTTACTCACATCGTAGAACATGTCTAGTAGATTAACGTAACAATCTTTCCTTTTGAAGTGTTTTTTAATTAGATAAAACATAGCACACTTTAACATTAAACCATCATTAATTGCCGCTTGGCCTATATCATTGTATCGATACCAACATGGTTTGCCTTGGCGAATTAACGAACTGCATATCGTCGATTACGAGTCCAAAAGCTTGTAACTGTATAATAATAAATGTCTTAATATTATAAATCGTAATCGCAACATTTAATATTCTTAATGAAGATCGCTCATTATATGTACAGTACACTGCCTTTAATTTGAAGGTAATATAAATAAAAATTTTAACTATAGCTCTTGCATATTTGTTCGAATTAAAATTCATGAAACGTATCGATATCACAAAGAAAAGAAGAATAGAATTATCAATTCCAGACACCATGCTAGAATTCGTGCAAGATGAAAGTTTTCTTCTGTAAGTTGATCACTTGGCGCTAGTAATTTGTAGGCATAAATTAACGTAAAAGAGCGAGTTTTTTTTCCTCCTAGAACAGTATACTGTAATACCTGCATAAAGAAACATCAATCTATAATATATATTTTTTAAATCCGAGATTTATTGTTTCATATACCTACTTACAGGCTTTTTGAATTATTGGAAATACTCAAGGTTTTTTTTTATTTTCTACAAAATCTAAAATTAGTTCTATTTATTTAGCTTTTTTTTTTAAGTTTAGTTTAGATGGTTGTTTATTAAATTTTGATGATGGTTTATTTTTACTTTATACACTATTCGAGACAGAAAAAAAAGAAAGAGAAAAATTTTAATAAAATTTTATATTTACAATTATAAAATTTGATATTGCACTATTTTGCATTACTTCTACATATAATTATCCTAAAGGAATTTATCCTAAAATGAATCAATCAATCCATTAAATGAATTTTGACATATTACACACACACACACACACATCCTACGTTAGCTATGATATTTATAACATTTTTTGTTGGTAAATATTAATAATAACGAATGCAGCTCTGATGATCTTGACCTTGACATATGTTGTCAAGGTCATGACCCTGAGTAACCCCCAACAGGTTTCAGCCGTCGCTCATCCTACGTTAAAAAGTTATTAACCAAAAAATCAAGTATATAATACAAGAAAATGTTCACCTATGCACAGGCAACTTCGAATGACCTCCGAATGACCTTGGCCTTGACTTTGACCCTGAAGAAGATCAAGGTCATTGAATGTAATCTTACGTCGTGCGCCCCTTTAGCATGCTTTAAATACACAAAATCACTAATTTACACAAATAAATTGACTACTTTACAAACAAATTCACTGCTTTACAAACAAATGCACTACTTTACAAATTTATTGCGAAGGACGATCGACGGCTGAAACCTGTTGGAGTTTACTCAGGGACATGACCTTGACAACATATGTCAAGGTCAAAGTCATCGGAGCTGTTTCCGTTATTAATATTTACCTTTTTATTTGACCATAATAATTATATACTATTTTAATCAATGATGACCTACTTCTTTCACCCATTTGGTGCAACATCTGGAAAGTTAGAATTCGCAATCTCTTCCGTGACATCACGAACAATGTCCGACTACATTGCCATCATCTGTTGACTTTCCTTCTCGCTGAAGGTTATCGATATCGTTTAATCCATTATAATAAAACGTTCTAAAGTTTTAACAAATGTTAAGAAGAACGACAAATAATACAATTCCGTTACG
This sequence comes from Trachymyrmex cornetzi, assembly GCF_001594075.2. Lineage (NCBI taxonomy): Eukaryota > Metazoa > Arthropoda > Insecta > Hymenoptera > Formicidae > Trachymyrmex > Trachymyrmex cornetzi. The sequence continues at coordinate 3,268,834 of NW_017295861.1, read as the reverse complement.
TCATGAATAAAATTGTGATAAATCACAATTAAAAGAAAAATGATGAAATAGAAATTTCTTTCGACAAATTTAGATTTTTTATGTATTTTGTATTAAGCACTTTATATCTTACTAAACTTCGTTAGATACTCCAAAGTAAAGTGAAATGGAAGATACGAGAAGAGAAATCTATTCTTTGCTTAAACATATATATCCTTGAATAGCAATATATGTATATGTTCTTTTTATGATCAACAAAGTGATTATTCACATATCGTTAGTATGACTGTCATGTAAATGCCAAAAGATATTTTTAAAGAATAAATTACCATATTTTGGGTACTAGGTTTTTTTATTTAAAATAGTCAGTATAAACAGAATGTAACATATGCAGTGTATTACACAATTTTAATACTAGATTATTAAAATATATTAATTATTAAAATATATTTGTTTATACAGAAATAAAGAAAAAAATATACACAAAAAAGCCTTACTTGCATGCTACCATGCATATGTGTTATTTGCATATATATTACGTTTAGTTATATAAAAGATTTTTATAAATAATGTTTATATATTTTAATTTGTTCTTATAATCCAAGTAAAATTAGTATCTTCATTCATAAAATTTTAATAAAAGAAAACCATTATGAACGAGTGAAGAAAGAATATATATATCAAATGCTTAAAAATTTTTTTTATTAACTTTTTTGAAGTGAAATATTTTCCTGTACATAAAACTTTATAAAAGATGTTATAATATTTTTTTTATAAAAAGAAATAATATTTTAATTCTTTCGAATATTAGTAGAATTTCTTATTTTATTTTATTTTATACTTTAATGATAAAATATTAATGCATAAAGTATTAATATTTTAATACACGATAAAATATTAATTTCTTCAATATACACAATTATTTTATGACATTCTGTGATAAATCTTACTTAATAAATTCAAGAAAAGATTATGTGGAAGCCCGCACGATATTTCTTGTATATGTACATTTAGTAGATTGTATGTTTCTTCTTCATATATAGAATAAGTGTTAGGCAAATCAAGATCAGTGAAAAGTTGTTTCACGCGTCTTACTTTTTCCGGATCGGGAGAGCCATAACATTCCTGCGTAATAAGAAGAAGAATTAATGCAACAGCATTTCACGAAACAACGCACATTTAAATCAACGATACTCACTTCTAAAATTTTACGCTGCTCCGCAGTGGTACGTTGAAGAGCTACAACAATCAGCCACGTACATTTTCCCTCTTGTATATCAGTACAATCCTTGCCATGGACATCGGATTTCCCATAGCAACCTAAATAATCATCTTGGACTTGGTAGAGATGTCCCATTTCAGACAAGATGGTTTTTGCTTGCCTGAACATCTCTGGATCTTTTATTCCAGCCTAGATCAAGTAACGTAATGCAATATTATCATCAAAGCGAATCAGTTTTTTCGTATTAAGAAAACTAATATACACTTACCAACTGCATAGCTGCGGTTATTGGGAAAATAAAAGCAAATTCCGATGCTTTGTACTGACAAATGGAATTATATCGATTCATTGTAAATAGATCTAGATTGGGTTTCTTGCCAAAATTGGTAGAGAGCAAATCTAAACTTTGGCCTATAATTGTCTTGAACGTGATCTGTTAAAATACTTTCATATATAATTATTCAATTAGAAAAAAAAAGTATACATAATGTGCGATTGGCAAGAACATATTTTTACTCACATCGTGCAACATGTCTAGTAGATTAACGTAACAGTCTTTCCCTTTGAAGTATTTTTTAATTAGATAAAATACAGCAAACTCTAACAATAAACTATCATTAATTGCCGCTTGGCCTATATCATTGTATCGATACCAACATGGTTTGCCTCGGCGAAGTAACGACTGGTCCTGTATATCGTCGATTATGAGTGCAACAGCTTGCAACTGTATAATAATAAATGTCTTAATATTATAAATCGTAATCGCAATATTTAATATTTTTAATGAAGATCCCTCATTATATATACAATACACTGCCTTTAATTTGTAGGTAATATAAATAAAATTTTAACTATAGCTTGCATTAGATTTTTTATTCGAATTAAAATTCATGAAACATATCGATGTTACAAACAAAAGAAGAACAGAGTTACCAATTCCAGACACCATCCTAGAATTCGTGCAAGACGAATGTTTTCTTCTGTAAGTTGATCACTTGGCGCTAGTAATTTATAGGCATAAATTAACATAAAAGCGCGAATTTTTTTTCCTCCTGGAACATTGTACTGTAATACCTGCATAAAGAAACATCAATCTATATATTGTTTAAATCCGAGATTTTTTGTTTCATGTACCTACTTATAGGCTTTTTGAATTATTGGAATATTCAAGGTTTTTTTTTATTTTCTGCAAAATCCAAAACTAGCTCTATTTATTAAGCTTCTTTTTAAGTTTAGTTTAGATTGTTGTTTATTAAATTTTGATAATGATTTATTTTTACTTTATACACTATTCGAGACAGAAAAAAAGAAAGAAAGAGAGAGAAATTTTAATAAAATTTTATATTTACACGATTATGAAATTTGATATTGCATTGTTTTGCATTACTTCTACGTATAATTATCCTAAAAGAATTTATCCTAAGATGAATTGATCAATCCATTAAATAAATTTTTACATGTACACACACACACACACACACACACACATCCCACATTGGTTATAATATTTATAATATTTTTTGTTTGAACGTAATATTTATATATTATTTTAATCAATGATGACCTACTTTTTCCGTCCATTTAGCAACATATGGAAAGTTAGAATTCTCAATCTCTTCCATGATATCACGAACAATGTCCGGCCACATTGCCATCATCTGTTGACTTTCCTCCTCGCTGAAGGTTATCCATATCGTTTGATCCATTATAATAAAACGTTCTAAAGTTTTAACAAATGTTAAGAAAAACGACAAATAACACAATTCTGTTCATCATAAATAAAATTGTGATAAATCACAATTAAAAAAAATGATGAAATAGAAATTTCTTTCGACAAATTTAGATTTTTTATGTATTTTGTATTAAGCACTTTATATCTTACTAAACTTCGTTAGATACTCCAAAGTATAAAGTGAAATGGAAGATACGAGAATAGAACTAAAGAGAAATCTATTCTTTGCTTAGACATATATATCCTCGAATAGCAATATATGTATATGTTCTTTTCATGATCAACAAAGTGATTATTCACATATCGTTATGTAAATTATGTATGATTGTCATATAAGTGTGCTAAAAGATATTTTTAAAGAATAAATTATCATATTTTGTACCAGGTTTTATTATTTAAAAAAATCAGTATAAAAACAGAATGTAGCATATGCAGTTTATTACACAATTTTAATACTAGATTATTAAAATATATTAATTAGTAAAATATATTTGTTTATTCAGAAATAAAGAAAAAAATATACACAAAATCTTACTTGCATGCTGCCATGTATATGTGTTATTTACATATATATTATGTTTAGTTATATAAAAGATTTTTATAAATAATGTTTATATGTTGTAATTTGTTCTTATAATCCAAGTAAAATTAGTATCTTCATTCATAACATTTTAATGAAAGAAACCCATTATAAATAAGTGAAGAAATAATATCAAATGTTTAAAAATTTTTTTATTAACTTTTTTTAAGTGAAATATTTTCTTGTATATACAACTTTATAAAACATGTTCTGATATTTTCTTTATAAAAAGAAATAATATTATATTTTTTACTTAATAAAACTTTTTAAAAACAATGCATGACTTATTGGCGGATTAGGGACTTTATTATCAGAAGCGAGTTACATATACGTAAAATTGAGACTTATATTCCTTGTAACATATTTCGAAATTACATTGTCTATGTGCTAATATCCTTTCCTAAGTAGAATGAATTATACTATAACATTAATTTTATTAAAATGTTTAAAATTTTATTAAATCGTAATTAATTTTAATTGTCATTGATATCTATTGACACGTACTATTGACAAGTCAGGATGCGAACGACTGTCTTAGCAATTTTTATTTTAAATTATGATTATAAACAAGACGGGCGTATGCTGCTGCTGGAGATCTTTCTCATTTTCGAAATTCTATTTTTACAATTTTTTACTTGTTATGAAGTAAAAATCCCTTTTCAGTTTCCGCGCCTCTCATTATGCTATCTATTGCATTTCGTTCTCTCATTAATGTGTTGTTATACTTAATACACTTCAAATGTCATTTGTACTTTGTGTAATACGTATATTATAATTGTGAGAAATTATTCCACACAACATTGTCTTAAAGGATATTGAAAAGACGTCTACATCATAAGGAAGCTTTCAAGATGCCGTTCGGAGAACTATATTTTATGGGAGTTTTCAAATAGAGATATTTGAAATATATTATTTTGATTTCACTTCTTTTTTTATGGCATTATCTTTGGTATCTTTTTTCTGCAAAAATATACTTTACGCCTTTTTTTACATTTCTTTGATGTCTTTTCCGATAGATTCTACATTTATTTTTATAAATGTATTTATATAATTACACATCACAAATTTTATGCCAGATTTTGTTATATAATTTCATAAATGTTTTTTTATATTGAGAAAAAGTATTCAATTTTAATAAATATTTGTTTGAATAGTACTAACTTACAGTAAATAAATTTTTATTAAATAAAAAAATTATAATTAAATCAAATAAATGGTTTTTATATCAAATAAATATATGTTTACATTTAATAAATATTCTGCTAGTACTATTCAAACAACATTAATTAAAATTTTATATATTTTTCTCTCACAATCAGTGATACAAGCGTTTGTTGCCTGCGACCATTTAATGATCTGTCGGCTGCTAACAATAAATGTAAAAATATTCTATCTATTTTTATATCTTCCGTTATGTTATAAGAATAATATTTCTCTGATGTTATAAAGAATTTCTTTTAAATGTGTTGTTATTTTTTATATTCAGGATTGAAACGCATTAATTGCAGTACTATTACTGTTACAGTTACTTTTTTGTAAATGATGAAATTATATAAATTATCAATTTTTTGTGTAAATAAATTTAGCGATAAGATTCCATAATTCAAAACAACAAATAATAGATAAAGATAAAAGATATAAGGATATAAACTTTCTCTTATTGAAGATGGCTAAACAGTTTAATCAAAATGTTTGATTTTGTATTGTAATGTCATCTTACAGCTATTAAATAATTTTTTTTAAATAAATAATTTAAATATTTTGTATCATGTTAATTTCCATTAGCTTAATTTATTAGTTGTTATTTCTTTAATAATAAAAAAAAATGACTTTTGAGTGATGTTTCTTTTAGTAACGGTAATTTTAACGCAATTACATTTTCTGCGTAACAACGAATATAATCGTTATTTTTATCGTTTGTACACAAAAGATACATGTACATAGAATGTGTATGAGAGTTTTAAAAGAAGAAAGCGTTATGTTTTTTTGATAATTTTGGTCATGTTGGGATTAATCATATATCTCGTTTAAAACTCAATTGGAGACATAGACAAATAGACTTTTTTTCTACATAAAAAAAGATCATTGAAATTCGATGAAAATGGAATGAAAACTAATCGGTATCATTACGTTTTAAATATTACTTACTCTTCGATCCCAATAACGATAACATTAATCAATTACCTACTCTTCGATCCCAATAACGTAACGAATAACGGTAACAAGTTGCTTTTAAAAAGTAACGTTTATAATTATAAATGTTTTAAACATTATGAGAAAAAGTACATAAAATTGAACATATATTTTTAAAAATTTGAATTTGATTATCCAAAACTAAAAAACTGAAATCTCTGCACTGAAAAAAAATATAGTCAATAATAATATTAAAAATATAGTTAATAAATATTTAGTTGAATACTGCCAACTAAATATTTATTAAATATAAAGATATATTTATTTAATACAAGAAATGTTAATTTGATTTAACAATCTTTTTTTTACTGAACAAATATTTATTTACTGTAAGTAAACGTTTAGTTAGCAGTATTGAACTAAATATTTATTAAAAGATTGAGTATATTTTTTTTTCTCAGTGTACTTAGAAAGTTCGACACGTTCAAAACGGAAATCGCGAGATAGACACAACAAGCTTAAAAGCGATAAAGTCGATTAATATCGCACAAAATCTTGATAAAAAATTGATGTCATTTGTTATATGCATGTCACTCACATTCCTCGATGCCTGGCTCGCGATGAGGCGAATTCTTTGTTAGGACAGCGTCGATAATACGGTAAATATCAGCGATCAGTGTGTCCGAATTTGATCGAAGGAGCAGAAGCTCATCAGCCATTTTGCTTTGTGACTCGAGAGGAAAAAGATCCAGCCTTCCTTCCTAACCATTGAGAATATTTCGATTTACGTTTCTTACCGTCTCGTAAATTCGCCGCTCACCATAGAATTCGGCCATCAAATTTGCGACTGAAAGCCAAGCGTGGAGTACGGAAAACATAAATAAAAAGATCTATTTTTTAATATATATAAATATAAGTAAATATATTTATATACACATATTATTAAATATAAAAATAAATATACGATAATTGTAAATAGTTAAATATATAATAATCCGCTTAGATCACAAAACAACACATACCTCAACGTCTTTGGTTGTGTTATATACATATAATATATAATATTTAAAAAACGCATCAATAAAAATGATTCATAAGAGGTTACCTGAAGACAAATATTGCTAACTTTAATAACAAACAAATTATTAATAATAAAATTGTAAAAATTCATACAAAAAATATTATTGGCACTAAAACCCATCTTGGCAGAATAGGCGTTTTAACTGATTTACCAAATAAATCGACACGCAATACATAGAAGTCACAATCGATATAAATACTCGATAAGTTAATAAAAACAAACTAATACGTTAAACACGGGGAAATATTAGGTGTTAAACTTAATTCCTGTCGTTTTTCGTCTCCAAAATTGATTTGTTTCAAAGGGAAATACCTTAATCAAAGTATTATTAATAAAGTATTATTAATTAGTAATAAAGTAGAAAATGGAGGAAATTACTTTGATTAAGATATTCATTCATCTTTCCTTCGAAACAAATCAATTTTGGAGACGAAAAACGGCAGGAATTAAGTTTAACACCTAATATAAATATGGACAGAAGGTAGAGTAATAAGAAAGAACGAGCGCTACGCTCATGAAATTGATTTAGTAGGATACAGACCTGTCTTCGATACTCACCTGGAAAGGCTAACACAATAGATTTCAAATGGATTTGTCTTCTGTAGATCCGTATTCTTACGCAAATCCAGGTATTTTAATTACATAGATATGAGAATATAATACTAAGCATTTGAAGTACACTCTTCTTATCTTTGCTTGAAAAAAAAATAAAATGTGGGATATCTGATAACAGATGATTTTATTAATAGGTATGTTCAAAAGATAAAAACTGTCAATCGTATCTCGGACCTATCTTTTTCAATTATTTGATTGCATCATGACTCGCAGTACTGTGCGCACCTCCTTAAATGTATAAAATACAAATTATATATTGCATTTTTAATATTCATACTGCAAAGCAAAGGTGGGACATACGAAAGGTGTACACAATATAACGTTTTGAATTACAATATATTATGTTTCTTATGTACTTATGTTTATTACATATATATCCACAATATTTGAATATTTTTCAATTTCTGTGATCATTTAATTATTAGGTATTGCTAAAGTAGTTTATACCCATTTAGACTTACTCGTCGACTTTGATGAAACAGTCCTTCGAATTTGTGAAAATCGGTAAATATTATTGATTTGTCTATTTTTTAATTAATTTGAAATTATACAGCATAACGCATACGTATTTCATAGGCTTCTTTGCTGCGTTCGTATATAAAAAGTAAATGGTTGGAAATGGTTCAACCCGCTTTAGAATTCGCTTGCGAATATTGGTCACCAACGTTTGCGTGTCCAATATTTCGTGAATTATACGAATTGGAAGAGACGCGTCACCTGACGATCTCAGGGTTTGTAGCCATTGTGGAGAAAAAGTGCAACAATATGCTCCTTCAAACTATGGAGAAAGTGGCACATCCATTCTTAAAATTAATTTAAAGGATATATATGTATTAAGTGAAAAAAGTACTCTGCATGTGAAAAAGAGACGATGATGTTTGAAATAAAAAAAGAATCGAAATAAGTCTAAATGCGGGTACGAAATCGTTATATTATATATTAACCATAAGTGTAATATACATTAAGTAATACTAAAACTAATTTTTTGTGTATAGCTTATGTTATATTTTATTAGGTAACTGTCCGGTAGAAAGTTCCATTGTATATAATTATACGTGTATCAATACATGTGTGTGTATGTTTTTTCTCTTATAATCTCTCCATATAAGAGAAAAATAATCGAGAAATAAAAATTAGAACATTATTAATACTTATTTATAGCATAAGAAAAATTGCGATTATATTATTACATGGTTAATTATAATACAATCAATATTTGATATAGTTACATATACAATAACATAAATTATTGTATATAATTATATTCTATATATTGTACATAATTACATATATATGGACAATTTTTCTCATTTTTTGCAACTTCGCTTTTTATTTAAAAAATATCAAATTATATATTAACAGACTCACAATCTTAAAAATGAAAATAAATAATAAATTCAAGGCTAATGAGAGTCAAGGCCGATGAAGGTGCCAGAGATTAAATTCTAATCCAAAAATTCTAATTTCCATAATGAGTAATCTTTATTAAACGTTTCGGCTCTCTTTGGAGCCATCCTCAGTAATGATACATCTCTTAAATCGTTATCATTGACCCTTCCGTCAAAAGTGAATCACTATCAGGTTCCCAATTGCAGTGGAATCTGATTTGCAATATTACAAATTAACAACTAGTTAATATTAATAAAACTAAATCAAGTAACTCACCTCAAACGGGAAGCTCGATATTTAAATGAAGCTTTGGAAGTTTCCATTAACAACTAACATCAAATTACTTTTTAATATTTAAACAATTTTCAACTTATTATCCATATTAAAAGTGATTAAAATTTCAACTGTATCTCATTGTCAGATAGTCAGAAGCGTCTAACGGACTAATTTCAATTGAAAGATAGACACCCCGCAAAACAAAACAGTTACATGTTCCATTGAAAATACAATTTGCAAGATATAAACATAAAATATATTGAAAGAGTACATAAAATATAAGAAAGAGTAGAGTGTATACAAATGAAAGAAGTGTATACAAAATAATTTTAAAGAAGCGAATTAATTGATTAACTTGTTTAACACTGTGGCATACGCATGATGTAATCCATCAATGTCCGATCGTAAACTCGACCATTCTTTTGCATGTGTATATGCGCTTTTTCAGAAATTAGTCATTTATTTAAAGATCTCTCATTACCCGGTATTTGAACATTCTCTCAGTCAAAATCGTGATTTAATTCAATTCTACGATTTGTAATCACAGATTGTAGATATTAGTATTCTATTTGATATGATTGCAATGTTCCGCAATTCTAGTACTCAATTTCCTACTTTTTTTGTCCCACATAAGAAGCGTCACAGTCTTTGCATGTTATTTTATATATCATATTTTTGTTCTGATTTTTTGAGAATATTCTTCTGGATTTGATAAACCTGTTAAACTTGTTGTATAAAATGCTGGTTTTAATTTTTCTTTTATACATATCGTTGAAAATTTCTCAGCCGTCGTTTATGCGTAAAGAATAAAAAACCAAGGAGTCCTCTCAACCTTTACCGAATTATTAACAATCAAAGAATTTTGTTCTACAGGAACATGTCTAGAGAGTAAAAATATTTTTCTTGTAGAAATAATGTCGAAAATGAACTCTATTGGGTAGTCATTTCTTAAAAGAGTATCAATTACAAGCTTAATGATTTTCTGATGGAATTTTGGTTCCGATAGTAATACAGCTCTTATCAGTCATTTTCATAATTATCCCTTTCAATATTAAGCTTCCCGTTTGAGGTGAGTTACTTGATTTAGTTTTATTAATATTGCCTAGTTGTTAATTCGTAATATTGATTGAATATTTCAGGATTCGAATGAGTACTTTCTTTCATTTTTTATTCATTTATTCGAATATTAAATGTATTCACCAGACACACTAATAAACAATAATATATTTCGATTCCTTTAAGTACTAAAAAATGATTAAAAGAAAAATTATATTGCAAATCAGATTCCATTTCAGTTGCAAAGCTGGTAGTGACTCATTTTTGACGGAAAGATCAATGATAATGAATTTAAAAGATGTATTATTACTGAGGATGGCTCCAAAGAAAATCGAAACGTTTAATAAAGAAGATTACTTATTATGGAAATTAATCTTTAGATTGGAATTTAATCTCTGGCACCTTCACATCGTCCTTGACTCTCATTATAGCCTTAAATTTATTATTTATTTTTATTATTTAAAAAAACGATTCCAAATTTATACTACCCTGCTAGTTATTTATGTTTTTTTTTGTTATTCCTTCAGCGTGTATACATAAAAGGATATAGTGCACATACAAATGAGATTAAAGAGAAAAACATACAGGTAAGGACATATTTTATGTATCATTGCATACATATTTTATATGGAATATATATAAACTACTTTTCACAGATTATTTTAGTACTTGTTCTAATAAATAATACATCTAAGGTAACTGTTACTAAGATCGGACTGAATATTTCAGGATTCGAATGAGTATTTTCCTTCATTTTTTATTCATTTATTCGAATATTAGATGTATTCACCAGACACACTAATAAACAATAATATATTTCGATTTCTTTAAGTATTAAAAAATGATTAAAAGAAAAATTATTTTGCAATATATCTTATACTCTAGTTTAGCTTATTTTGAGATATGTATAAATAAATTATCCCATTGTAAACTATTCAACTTTTACTTTTTTTATTTATTCATTATTACGTTATTTTAGTATTCCAAACAGTACTCTAATACTCTTTAATCATTTTTATACATTTATAAGACAAAAATGGATGGGAAAGAGACGTACATATGCTAAACCATACAATTAAAAAATTCTAAAAAGTACAAAAATACATTATACATATACTAAAATACGTAAACTTAAAATGTACATCCACATGATTCTAAATTATTTCTCATGATGTGAAGAACAGATAGGAAATAAAAAAACTATGAAAATGAAGTATATACATGCATATTTATTTATATTTAAAAAAATATTTAAAAAGATAAGCAAGAATGTGTGTACATTTGACTTCTTAATTATTTTAAATAAGTTTATTTATTATATGAGTATCTTTATATACCGTTACATTGTTGCATATTATTATAAAAACAGTGAATTGTGTGCGTAGTAATTTAATTGAATAAAAACTATCGAGTAAGTTTGACTTGTCAAATCAGTCCTATATGTAATATATGAAAGTCACAGCCGATGTGTGAATACTCGATAATCTAATAAATAAACTAATAATATTAATAATAATGTTATTAAACATGAGGAAGAAGTAGCGTAGTAAAGAAGAAAGAAGAATTTAAAGCTGTATCTATTTAAAGCTTTGTATTTATGTAGAGCTAAAGCTTTATAGATTCAATTGAAGAAGAAGGATGTAATGTTCTAGAAACTGATTTAGTAGGATATAAAATTTCAAAAACTTTTCAGTATTTTGATGAAACTTTAAATATATAACATATAAAATTTCATCAAAATAAGTGATTTTCAAAATCTTTTTGAAAAAAAAACAAAATTTTTCGTCCAACTTTGACACTATCTATCTTTCAAACTGTGCCGTTTCAGACATACAATCATACGTATAAAGTTTTCTTTGAATTTGTATAAAAAATCACGAAAAGAACGGTTTTGCTGAAGTATTAAAAAATTTATTTAAATGATAATCTAAAAATAAATTTTATTAAACTATCTAAATGACTATATGTATCGAACGTTCAAACTGGTTTCTAGAATGTCAAAATTTTTACAGTATTGCTCATCATGCTTGAATTTCCAAAATAATCATTTTTATGGTCTAACAAAATTATGTTTTCAGATCTCTATATCTATCTAAATTTTTAGATATTTCAGCAATATCGTTCTTTCCGTGTAGAAATAGCGCATTCAAGGTTCACAAAGTACTTCGTAAAAATGGACAATATCGTATCAGACGTAGTATTGAACATTTTATATCCAATCCACAATAACCCGAATCACGCGATAATTTCCAATATTGAACGCGACTGGTCCATAAAAAGAAAACCTTTTCGTGCAATATCGCGATTGTTTTCTCCAATTCCGCAGAATAGTGCCAACTGAAAAACAGTATACTTATTTTAGAAGCTTGCGTTTTTAAATTATTAGCTTAATTTTATCAAACCTTACAATATCATCACGTTGTAACTTTGTTAACAGTAAGAAAAATTGAAACAGATTAAAGAATATCTCAAACAAAAGAAAAATAGTAAATTTAAAATGTCCTGCGTATCCGGTTACTCCGTTAAGATTATTTTATCTGTTAAGTAATATCGCCATTAAAAAATTGGAAACATTTTTCAGGTTGCTGCTAGCCAATTATTAATTTACTACTAAATGACCCTATCAATTTTTTAATGGAAAAGTTTTGGGAAAAATGTGCTGATTTCACCGATCATTGACGACATCGCGGTGTAATGCTCGAGAGCAAAACTGTGGCAATTAATTAATCAGGCAATTTAAATGCGCGTACTTTGCCGTGGCGCTGCCTCGACGCATACTTGTTGCATTCCCCATTGTATGTCAACGGCATTGTATCGTCGACTGGAAAATATTGATTTAATGCAGCTTCTACGTGGCCGAGTCGATGGACGTCATTAGCTGCCTTCACGCGACGAAAAATCGCCGCAATTCACAATCGCAAGATATTAATTCTGAAATCATTATACGCGCGAGCCTGTCACAAACAGAATAAGCAGGAATAAATTCGCTTTGCGTAAAACATAAAATCATTTATTTCTACATTTTCTATAAAAATGTATAAATGGTTACAGTTAAATTAAATATTATTATTTAGATTATTTTTATATCATTTTTACTACTCAAATATATAACAAAAGGCTCTATCTCACCGTAATTGTAAATATACAACAAGATAATTTTAATGTCACGTTTAGTTAATTGGAGATAAGTGTCGGTAATGACTGTTTATAGAAATTAAATGAGAGTTTATTATCATATGAATTATGAGATTATAATTTTAGTATTGCACGATTATTGTAAATGTATACGTGAGTAAATCATAGAGGATTAAACATAAATAATGAAATGATCTGATTAAATTATCTCTTTCTTTCGCTTCATCATATCAGTAATTTATGTAAATCTAAAACAATGCTCGTTAATAAGTGTCTATATTATCCTTTTCTATTTTCTATATATAAATAACGATCGCATTTACAAATTGCATTCATGAATTATTATTATATTTATTACTGTCTCTTTAATTCATAACCCAATTTCCACAAAATGTATTACACAATTAAAGCTCACAGATTGTTATTGATCATTCATTCTCCGCAAAACCAGTGAATTTGCATAACAGATTTATAGAGAAATAATATACGTGCCAGAATTGGCGCATATCACCTGGAAACGTATAGACTATCCTGGATCTGATCCTGCGTGCAATATCGTACCGTCAACTAATTAAAATTAAAATTTCACGCGCGTCGCGGCCGAGTTTTTGGCAGGTCATACGGACGAAATTGCGGTATGAAATTCTAATTTCAATTATTCAAAATTGCTCGTCACTCGCTGTTGGTTTCGCTAAAAGACGCCGTTGTGTCCCCTTTTGAATGCATCTGTAAAGGCTCTCTTAATATTCATATTAATTCGAAGCCAGCTAAAAAAATAAAGTTTTTATCAAAACACGAAAATAATTTAAAAAATGAAAAAACAGAAGAAATACTATAAATTAAAATGTTCTGCATGTAAAGTACAGAAGAAATATAGTACTATAATTGAAATATACTGCTCGAGTATAGAGTAATTAGGATGTCATCTAATTTTTGCCAATCTTTATGAGCTTTAATTTAAAAATAAATTTCTACCGGCAAGAAGAGATTAAAAGTTAATTATTTGAGAAAAAGGAATGACAAAATGGAGATGAAGGGATCCTTCCCCAATAACCTTGATCTTGACATATGTTGTCAAGATCATGATCCTAAGTGAAGATTTTAACCGTTGTTAACTCGTTAAAAAGTTATTAACAAAATTAGTTAGTAACAAAAATATATTACTTTTAAGTAGATTTCGCTTCGCGTGGAAAGACGCTCCTAAACAGGAGGTGGGGTGAACCTCACAACAAAAAATTACAAAATTAAAAAAATTAAATCCATTTGTAAAACTTATTTTGTTAATAACTTTTTAATGAGTAACGACCGACGGTCGTTAAAACTTCTTTAAGATCATTCAGGGTTATGAATTTGACAATATATATTAAGATCATTGGGGGAGGGTCCCCTCATCTTCATCTTCACCAAAAGAATTAATATTTAATATTCTTTTTAAATTAATTATAGAAAGATATGTTCCTCCAAATATAAATGAAATTCATTTTAACTTTATAGCGATTAGAAAGATAATTCTGTTTATTCTTTTATTTCGACGATACGACATATACCTTCTTCCAATTGACGATCAGGTTGACGTGCCAGACGAAGCTTCATTATTCATCTTCAACTCGTGGTTAATCTTAACCAATTCATTTCCCATCCGCGCGACATGACGGAAAAGAGCATTTTCGTGCGCAGGCCGACCGCGAATATAGCCCCGATGTAATTTTCGCGCTGGCCTCAATTTCAATCCGTCTATCGCGCGCGAATTTGGACGGCGAATAACGTCACTACGACGTCGTCAAAACGGATCATCGAGCGTGCAAATGAATTATTTCAAGGCGAACTCAACGCGAGGTAAGCTATGAATGATATTGAAACGTCTACTAAATCTCGTGCGGAAAATTTCACGCAATACGCGTGACCAATAATTCACTCTTACGGTCTACTATTAGCTTATAATTAATCATTATAATTATCAGTTTTATAAAAAAAAAATAATAATAATTAATAATCTTTATTGTTATAAACACTGATCAGATACAAAAAAAAAATTTTTTTTTAACTGAAATAAAATGCAAGAGACAAGTGCCATAATACGATTTATTTTTTATTTATTTGCTTTATAAAGGAATGCATAGGGATCAAGTTAATTGCTAAAGGAAGCAATAATAAAATTTAATAACTTCGATCAGATCTGCGTATAATGTACTATGCTTGTCATCATTAAAATCTTTTAATTATCTGTCAATTTAATTTGTGATATCATGCACTTCAGTTTTAGTTTAGGACTGTGTTTCAAAATCGACAAATAATCAGCGCGCAATTTGCATAAACTGGAAATTACCAAAATTTCATGCAAAAAAAGTATTATTAGGCATTAAGATCCGTTTTGATCGAACGTGGTTCTCTTTGCTTATTTTAAAATCTTTTAATTTTCATATTTTTAGATTGTTTATCATTTGCATCCCCACTTGGATATCGAACGATCGAAATTCTATTCATATAAACTTAACAAAATTGGTATATCGTGAGGGAACATCATAGACAGATCCCCCTCAAACCGCTTAAAAGCGCACGGGGAATATGAATAGTTTTTAAAGGAATAACCCGATATGCGTCTGTCTCTCATCGCTGTCAGACGCACGTTCGAACTCGAAGGAGCGCGTATCGTGACGGCCTTTGAAGTGGTGGCCGGGTAGGTGGCGGACCAGAGGGTGGAAGACGAAAGGACGCAAGGGATGCCCGATGTCTGCATTTCAATGGGGCGTCTCCTCTTAGGCGGGACTCCGAGGGATGCACGTGGAAACCGAGATGCACCTCCCGCTTTCTGCATACATATATGTACATGCATGTACGTGCGTCGATGCATTTGTACGCGACGCGTAAATACGCCATCGTGCGCTTGTAAACAGCATATTTTCTGACTCACTAGTGCAGACGTAACGCGAAGCGCATACTTAGAATTCAGTATAGCGCTTCTCGCTCGTTTCGTCCCGAACCTTGTATAGGTTACCCTTTCGATCTCCGATCGACTCGATGCATCCGTATGACACATCGAGTTACAATGCATCCGAATATTCAAACGTTTCTTTTGCGGGGGTATATTGCGTTTCTGAAATGATGAACGATACAGATCCAAATAAATGTTTGCTTGTCCTTTCAAAAAATAAATTTAAATGAGCAATTATTGTGATAACATTTGATAGAATATAACGCGAAGCGCGATTTAGGTAGAGCTATGCGTTGAAGACATAAAGAACTGCAGTTATAAAAGAAATGCAGTTTTTATAACCGAAAGTAATCATTAATAAAATTCTTGTAATAACTTGTCGTCATTAAATTTCAAAGCTGTTTTCAATAAAGAGAACTTAATTCTCGCTCTTTGCGCGGACGATATTAAAATTTTATATCATAAACAAACTGTTCTTGCACGAATATATTGCAAATAAATTATAGCGATATGTATATTGGACGTAAAATGGATGTAGATACATTTCGAGTATTATGCTGTAAAACTGTTACTTTTTTTATATATACATATTTAAATTAAATAATGTATATATAAAAAATAAAATCGTTAGTTTATATAATATTAAAAAAGAAATGTAAATGAGGAAAGGAATTGGAAAGTTATTTTTTAAAAGTAATAATTTTTTACTTTCCGTTACTTTTGTAATGTTGAAACAGGATAAATCCAAAAAAATTTTGCAACACTTTTTGTTTAAATATTAAAAACAATAAACAGCAGTGACACTAGGGTTGTGTTTCAAATTTACTGTAGCATTTAGTACTGAAAATGTTACAGTTTACTTTACATGCGCTATAGATTTTCAGTATAGGCAGTCAATTTTGGAATATAGCCTAGATCGATATCTCAAAACATAATTAAAAAAGAAAATGTTTTTTTGAACCGAGTTAGATCTTCATACATAATGATATTTCAAAATAAATTTATACATATCTCTCTCTCTCTCTAGTTCTATAAATCAGACGCAAATAAAATTTTCGTCTTGGAACACAAGCCAGCTGAGATGTATTTCTTATAATAAATTTTGTGGCACGTGGCATCACTTCCATCAAAGACTAATATTATAAATTACTAAGGCTAATATTACTAAGGCCTCGGTAGTCTAATGGCTCAGGACGC
>NW_017295861.1:3208798-3251405 GCF_001594075.2 Trachymyrmex cornetzi | reverse complement strand
ACTACAATATGGTATATATGCAAGTACATATATAGTATATATTAGTAATTCAAGATTGAATTATTTAAAGCAACGAAGATCCAGCTCCGACCGTAATAGACAGTTACATTCTAGTATTAATTGAGTTTCTCAAATATACGGTCAAAAAATATAAATATATTGTTTAATATTATAAAGTTTATTCCTATGTTAATATAGTTTTACGAATGATATATAACATGATAGAGACGTTAAAAACTAATCACAGAGTAGTCACTAAAACAGTCTTAAAGTAAAAATGAATTATGATACTCGCCGATGATTAAGGATATAAAAACTTGTGTCATAAATAATAATAAAATTATAAATAGGACTGTTTATACAAGATACATCAATTAAATACGAATAGCATCAATCACGGTCAAAGTAAGATGTTAGACTAATACATATATATATTTTTTCTTTACACAAATTTATCTTAGAATATACTACGATTATGTTCGGATTTTCAACAATCAAGTTTTTTACAGGTTTTAAGATGTTAGTACATCAAATTAACAATCTAATTAAATTTTGAGGATTGTTAATATTTCAAATTAATTGTGTTAAAAATCCAAAAGTAATCGATGCGCAGTCATAATAAATTTATTTAAAAAGATATAGAGTAGAATTTGGTATATGATATATATAGGTATTAAGATATTTATGATATATTTTGGGTATTATGATATATTGAGTATTATGATATTATTTTGATATATCTAGCATACTGAAGAAAATCTTGAGCATACCATTTGATAGATTTGTTGATGTTTTATTTATTTTAGTACTAAAATTGATTATTTTAATGCAAATATTGAAATTGTGGCGAGTGATAAGAAGACCTGCCACCATTTCAACATTTGCATTACCCCTCTAGGGTAGGATAATATGAGCGTCTTTAGGGGTACTATGAGCACAGGAAATTTTTTGTAAAAAATTATGCTGAAATAAAAGATTGATATATACAGAGTGTCTGATAATTAACAATAAAACTCTCGCATAGCGGCAGAAAGTACTAAACTGAATCGGAAAGTCCTCATTTTGCAATTTTCGCAATGGTTAAAGAGATATTAATTTATGAAAATAGCCAAATTCGCCCGGCTTACCGTCAAATGCAGCCACGAGATAAGACCGCACAATGAGGTGCGCGTTCGCTGTTGCTAGGTATGTTAATATCAATGTCGCTTGTAAACAGAAATGAAGAACATGCATTTCTCTATGGGCGATCTTATTTCGCTGCGCGCTTACATTTGGTGGTAGGCCGGGCGAATTTGGCTATTTTCATAAATTAATATCTCGTTAACCATTGCGAAAATTGCAAAATGGTAGAAGACTTTTCGACTTAGTTTAATTTATTCTGCCGCTATAGGAGAATTTTATCGTTAATTATTATACATCCTGTATTGCATATGATATATCAAAGTATGTTAAACTGGAGTATATCATGTTTCGTAAAATAATTTACAATTCTTTTTTAATATATTTATTCTTTTATATTTTATCTGCAATTGTATTGCAATTGAAATTGCGTTCTCCTATTCACTACAAGAAAATAAAAAATTTACGTCACGTATACTCTACAAAATTCTAAAAATTTAAATTATTACAAAGAAAAGTTTGATCGGTGATTGAAAACAGAACCTACATTAACTTAACTTCCAAAAATCTGTTGGAAGTTAAGTTAATGTAGAGCTAATCTCTCTGGTTAAACACTACCAACGATACGCTAGAGTCGTTCATGGAGATTGCTAACGCCATCGCGTTATTAGCTCCACAAACAGCACTGGTAGCATTTGCATTCACAGCGCAAATAGCGTCCCTCCGAACGCACCCATAGACAGACCCTATAAAAGAAAACAACTCTATATATTTTTTACATATATAAATGTACATAATAGAACTTTTTACTAAATAGTTATTAAAATGTAATTAAATCAATATACAAATAATTAATATTATATATATAGTTCGTATAATATTTAGTGTATAATTATTTCGTATTCATTTAGACCAACTCATTTCGATTTCTTCTTGATTTCAAGCATCATTATCCCGTTTTTACATGCACTTTCTTTACTTGTTAACACATATATATCCTTTAAATTAATTTTAAGAATGGATACCACTGCTTCTATGGCTTGGGGAAGCATCTTGCACTTCTTCTCCACAATGACTGTAAACCCTGAGATCGCCAGGTGACGCGTCTCTTCCAATTCGTACAATTCACGAAATGTTGAACACGCAAACGTTGGTGTACAATATTTGCGAGCGAATTCTAAAGCGGGTTGAACCATTTCCAACCATTTACTTTTTATATACAAACGTA
This sequence comes from Trachymyrmex cornetzi, assembly GCF_001594075.2. Lineage (NCBI taxonomy): Eukaryota > Metazoa > Arthropoda > Insecta > Hymenoptera > Formicidae > Trachymyrmex > Trachymyrmex cornetzi. The sequence goes on along the minus strand of NW_017295861.1, from coordinate 3,249,058 downwards.
GCAAAAGAAGCCTATGAGATATGTATGCGTTATGCTGTATAATTACAAATCAATTAAAAAATAGATAAATCAATAATATTTACCGATTTTCACAAATTTGCTTCTCAAGTGGAAGCACAAGATGTAGCCACTTTAACTTTGCAATCGATAGAACCGCAGGCGATGCGTATAAGTTGGTTAAGAATTCTAGTATCTCGATATTATTGTATGATTTTAGTTCAGTCAACAAACGACAAAAATTGTTTAATGTTTCTGTTGTGAACCGTTCCACTAAACGTAACAGTGATTTTTCATTGGATAATTCAAATAGGAATAGTTAGTAAATATATATGTGTTAAGTTCCGTTCAAAAACCACTTAACCAATATAGAGTTAACTTCCTCATAAATACATCAAATTTACATGTTAATTCAATGAATAAAAGTTGCTAAAATTCTAGTTTGTTTACAAAATAAAGATGTTATCTTACGTTTGTCTGAAAAAAAAATGTGCAGATGTTTCACGCAATCATCAGTTTATACTTTCAAAACCAAATGTATTCATATAACATTTCAGATAAGCTTCGAAAATTTTTTCTCCTCCTAAGGAATATTGTAAGCAATTCACTAGCAAATATCCTGTTTTGTCAAGTACGAATTTTGTGATGTCTTTCGGCAAAATAGCCCTCAAATTAGGTACTAGTTTCAATTGAGAATCATTACCATGTAAACTTATCTGTATAAGTAATATTAGTATAATTTAAAGAAAAATAATGAAGTAAGAATGTAGATAGGTATGTGTATATGGGAATACGAGTGCGTATATGTGTAAATTGTAAATCAGTATATCTATTTGTAAAGTATGTAATTCTGTAAACTTGTAAAAGTGTAAATTGTAGTTATTATCAATCAACATTTTTAATATATTTATTTCGACACTTTCTGTTTAAATAAAATATTAACAATTTACTTTAATTTTCCAATGGTTCATGGTTTTCCCATCCAGAAAAGATATTTTATTATTTAAAGCTAAATGTCTATCTATATATATCGTACGTATAATTTTTCTAGATATCAAGGTACTAAAACTTTTAATTAACCACAAATGTTGAAAATTTTTACATGTAATTAAACCTCCTGCCCAACTCTGAGTAACTTTTTGAGCAACCGTACTGTATATTATAAAGAAATCTTCGTTAAGTAACGTTGATGACACGTATATCATGGAAAGACATTATACTTCGATTTCTGGGATATTTAGTGGAAGCATATATATACTGTATTCATCTACAATTATCATTTTTAATATATATTTAGAAAACAATAAAACTATAAAAAGTACCCAGATATTAATGTGTCTGTTTTGTTGCTGGCATGTTATTTGCTAAGTATGCATTGCTATTATTGCTAAGCATATGTTGGTACCAGAATTGCAGCAACTGAGTCTTCATTTATTGACAACTTAATATCTTCACGATATGATAATTTTAAGTAGGAACTTGCCAGTAGTTTGACGACAACTTTAAAATCGTCATCATCAAAATTCGTATTATTGCCATAATGTTGCCGTAATAATATGCAGCATCATACAATGCTGTCATATTGCCGACAACACAAGATAACACTGATACAGTTATCTTATTATTAAATTGCTGGCAATACATATACACATTGTTGCCTGCATGTTGCTGTTAGGTGTACAACTTTGCTTCCGCCGTTTTTTTTTCCGAAATTCGATTTATTGTAAAAAACTAGTTATACTAGTTTATGATTCAAAATATTGTCCATCGCTGACCACTACTTTCTCCCATTTTTCGGGCAGCGTACGAATCCCGCGTCGAAAAAACTGGTCATCTTTTGAGGCGATCCACGATCGATCCAATTTTTTACTTCTTTATAAGATCGGAAGTGCTGGTCAATCAGGCCGTGTGCCATTGATCGAAACAAATGATAGTCAGAGGAAGCAATGTCTGGAGAATACGACGGGTGAGGTAGGACTTCCCATTTCAACGTTTCCAAGTATGTCTCGACCACTTTCGCAACATGGGGCCGAGCATTGTCATGCTGCAAAATCAGTTTATCGCGTCTCTCGTTGTATTGCGGCCGTTTGTCTCTCAATGCTCGGCTCAAACGCATCAATTGCGTTCGATACCGATAGCCTGTGATTGTTTCAGTCGGTTTTAACAGCTCATAATACACTACGCCGAGCTAGTTCCACCAAATACAGAGCATGATCTTGGAGCCGTCAATATTCGGTTTGGTCGTCGACGTGGAAGCATGGCCGGGAACTCCCCATGATTTTCTGCGCTTGGGGTTATCGTAATGAACCCATTTTTCGTCCCCAGTCACAATGCGAATGCAGAAATCCCTTCCGTCTTTGCCTTTCAAGCAGCTGTTCACAAGCAAACAAACGCCGTTCAACATTTCTCGGCTTCAACTCGTACGGCACCCAATTTCCTTGCTTCTGAATCATTCCCATGGCTTTGAGGCGTTTTGAAATGGCTTGTTGAGTCACTCCCAATGATCATGCCAATTCTTCTTGATTTTGACACGAGTCTTGATCAAGTAATGCCTTTAATTCTGCATCTTCGAAAACCTTCTCTCTTCCACCGCTATGCCGGTCTTCGACATCAAAATCACCGTTCTTGAAGCGTTGAAACCACTCACGATACGTTCTTTCACTAATAGCGGCCTCACCATAAGTATTTGAGAGCATTCGATGAACCTCAGCCACAGGTTTCTTCATATTGAAACAGAAAATGAAAACCTCTCGCAAATGATGAGAATTTGGCTCGTAAACTGACATTTTCAATCGAGAACAACTTTATGATGCAGACACAAATCGACTAATGTTTCTATGGGGTTATGTTGGCAGATGCCCATGATGCGTTTGTATTAATATTAATATCAACATATAGCGTGGATTTATATTCCTGATGATAATATCAACGCCATTATGGTATAATTTTATAATCCATGGCATTATGTCCACATCATGTTAGTGTTAATGTTACTACCAACATAGTGAGAATTACATAAACATCTCATGGTGTCAAATACACACCAATCTATTTTACAATGTGGGTATTAGTTGATATTTTACCTCTGTCACCTTCATAAAGAGGACCACACAAATCTTTGGCAATATTAAAAACATGATTGAAATTTGCGAAAGATGTTTTACTTTTCTCAATATATTTTTCTTCAGCCCACAAACAGACGTTATTTTATAAAAATTTTATCCTTTCCAATGAACCAACCATAATAACCATCGCATATGACGGCATTCGTTTCATTTCATAAAATATCTGTATGCACTGGTCTTCAACGTTTATTAAACTTTGAATGGTTTTCCCATTTATTGTAACATTGAAACCTTTTAGTACGGAAATCTAGAAAATGTAAAATTAATAAAAACCGCATAGATACCATTACCGTAATTAATTACAGCAGTATATGTATAAGATAAGATCACACATACACACACACACATAATTAAAAATTTTTATTTAATTTCTTTTTATATTTTTCTACATATTTTTTGCTTCGCTAAAAGTTTATATGTCAGTTTTTCTACATTAACGTTACATTGTTTTTGCAAATGATAACCACAAGTTAGGCATTTATTGTATACGTGAGTATGCGTATATTTGTGTGTGTACGAATACAACTAAATAAATATAAAATAAATGTAAGTAACTATATTTAAATTCTTACTTCAGTAGCATATGTAAATCTGACAAATGGTGAATCTTGGCAGAGAAATATGCCTCTAGCAAATGTAAACTAAAAATGCATTGTTATCAATACAGTACACGTAGAATTCGTGTTTATTTATTGTTTATTTATCTTCTTGTTGGTTATTAGAAAGAGATATGTGCCATTGGATGTTTGGTCACTTCTTAGCCAATACAATGCAGGAGAGTCTTTAAGTGTTTCATACTCAATCTGAATTTTATAACTGCAAAAGTGATGTCTCCTCGTATATATGAATATTTGCATCAATATTTTTTGAAATCTGTAATTGTTTAAAAACATCTTATACTTACTTATAATAGAAATAATATAAATATTCGCTATATTCATTTCCATCACATTTATATTTCAACAGTAACTGAATAGTAAATTTACTTCCAACACTATATCGACATTTTCAGTAATGTCATATTCTAGGTAATCTGTGGCCCTCATCTTATTCTTATCTGCATTGAGTTGGTAGATATCTAAAATCTAATTGTTCAATGTTATATATTAATTACAAATACAAAACTACGAAACTCTGCTCGAAATAAAAGGAAATATTTATTAACTATTTCGTTATATCCAGGTTTCATTTCTATAAATAAAATTGCCTTACCGCGAAGGACTGTTTCATCAAAGTCAACGAGTAAGTCTAAATGGGTATGAATTACCTTAGCAATACCTAATAATTAAATGACAACAGAAATTAAAAAATATTCAAATATTTATTGTGGATATATATAAACATAAGTACATAAGAAACATAATGTAATTCTTATTCAAATCGTTATATTGTGTACACATTTCCTTGTTTTTACAGTATAGACGGATATAAAAATGCTATATAATTTGTACTTTATTCTTTTAAGAAGACACGCACAATACTGCAAGTCATAATACAATCAAATATTTAAAGAAATTAGGACTGAGATATATATGACAGTTTTTACCTTTCGAACATGCTAATAAAATCACTATTGTCAGATGATACACGTTTTATTTTTTTCAAGCAAAGAATAAGAAGAGTGTACTTAAAATATTTAATATTACATTTTCATACAACTAATTATGTAATTAAAATACCTGGATTGCGTAAGAATACGGATCTATACAGAAGGCAAATTCATTTGAAATTTATTGTGTTAGCCTTTCCAGATGAGTGTCGAAGACAAGTCTTTATTCTACTAAATCAATTTCAAGAGCGTAGCGCTGCTTCTCCTTTTTTATTACCCTACTTTCTGTCCATGTTTATATTTCCCCGTGTTTAACGTATTAGTTTTTGTTTATCAACTTATCAAGTATTCATATCGACTGTGACTTTAATATATTTTACATAAGACTGATTTAACAAGTCAAACTTACTCGATAAAGTTTTCATTTAATTAAATTACTAAGCACATAATTTATTGTTTTTATATAACTATATACGATATAATATAACGTATATAAAATATCCATATAATATGGAAACTTATTTAAATTCAAGAACAAATCAGATGTATACATATCCTGGCTTGTCTTTTTAAATATTCTTTTAAATATAAATAAATATATATGTATATACTTTATTATCATAATTTCTATTATTTCCTATCTTTCTTCAGTTCCTATCAGTTCTTTCCTATCAGTTCTTCATATTTTGAGGAATAATTTATAATCATGTGGATGTATGTATTAAGTATAGGTACTTAGGGGTACTTAGGGTAAGGTTGCCGAAATAGTATCAATTTTTACTTAAAAGCTCGTAATTCGGAAATCTTAAGAATCTTCTTAAGATTTTGACAGCACAATAAACTGCACTCTTCTCGCTTAACGGCAAGGAAATTCGTTGCCTAAATCGCACCATATTAATATTCCTCATTTAAACATTATGATAATGCAAAAAATTTAAAAATTACATAAGAAAAGGAAAAAAATTATTTTATTATGCTGTTAAAAACTCTTAAGAATATATTTTTAATAATTTCTGAAATACATGATAATTTCAAGAAGTAATTTAAAGAGTTTCTATGTGAAACAAAATAAACACTTCGTAGATTGACGATATAACATTTTTACATAATAATGAATGGAATAAAAATGTAAGAAATGGAAAAATATTAGGTAACGTGCCATTTAAAAAGTTAGATTGTGATGCGATTTAGAAAATTACATCATGGTGCGATTTAGAAAGCTAAAGCTTTTTTAAACTTTTATTTATTTTATCTATACAAAAACGTAAAGCAAACTTTAATCCTTTATTAATTTAATTTTAATAATATTCTAATCACGACAAATGATTTTAAGACGTAGGCTATTTAATTTATATTTTTTATAATTTTGCTATGAAATACGTTGAAAAATAGTAACACTATCACGATTTTTTAAATTATGTAAATAACAACACTCCTGTTGCACTTCATGTCACGAGTATAACAGAGTAGCATTACAATACCATGTAGTTCTTAAATAAACCGTAAGAAAGTATATAAATACAATAATGGAATTTCTAAGTGAAGTAGTGCGATTTAAGAGTCGATGTGATTTCGGCAACTTTACCATACTTTAGTATATGTATAGCAAACTTTCGTACTTTTTTTGGATATTTTTAATTGTATAGTATGGTACATTTGTCTTTTTTTCTACCCTTATATATATTTTTTTGTTTTAAAAATATATATAAATGATTAAAGTATTGAAGTATTAATCGGAATACTAAAATAACGCGTAATAATAAATAAATGAATAAGGTAAAAATTCAACAGTTAAAATATGTGATTATTTATTTATACATATGATATCTCAAAATACGCTATACTGAAGTATAAAGTATATCGCAAATAATTTTTGTTATAATCCTTTTTTAATAATTTTATATTTTAGGTAACGGTAGTAAAGGACTCGAATTATATAAGAAAATTTCTGTAATTTTACTTGACAAAATATTAGCCGTGTCGTAGACAAAATTACATAAACATTTTTTCTGCCTACTGCACATTTATTCCTTCAACTTTTATCCGAAATATTTTTCTTTCAAAGCATAAAGTCATTTTAAGATAAAAAAATAGGTACATCCCGGTGACCGAACATGTATCTATATCCAGACTTACATAAAATTTATTATTATTAACTTCAAATGCTTTTTTCATTATAATATTATAGCATTTAAATATTACAATTAAATTATAACATCTTATGCAAAGAAACAATGAGATTAATAATAATATAAAATTGTTAAGTCCAGTCCATAAAACCATGTATTCAATATAGATTTTACTTCCTAGTAGATTCATAAAATTATTATTCGATAATTCAATGAATAAAAATTGCTGAAATTCTAGTTTATTCTTTATTTATACAAAAAGATGTTACCTCATGCTTATAAATAAAATAAATATACAGATAATTTATCCAATCATCAGTGTTTATACTTTTAAAATAAAAATTATTCATATAAGATTTAAGATATCGTTCGAACTTTTTTGTCTCCCTAAGCAATGATGTGAGGAATTCAAAAGAAAATATCCTATTTCATCAGGTATGTATTTTGTGATGTCTTTGGGCAAAATACCTTTCAAATTAGGTACTTAGTCTCTGTCGAGAATCAATAATACAATTTAAAGAAAAATAATGAAGTAGAAATACAGATATACATGTGCATGTAAGAATGCAAATGCGTACATATGTATACGCAAATTATAAATTAGTACACTTATAAAGTCTATAATTCTGTAATCTTGTAAAAGTATAAATTGTTACGATCAATCTACTTATTCAATACATTTATTTTGACACTTTCCGTCTAAATGATATTTTAACAATTTATCTTAATTTTCAGATAATGGTTTTTCTTTCTAGAAATGAAATTTCATAATGAGATAAATGCTTATTATACATATGATGCATAATTTCTCTAGGTATGAAGATACTAAAACTTTTATTTAACCACAAATGTTGGAAATTTTCACACGTAATTAAACCTCCTGCCCAACTCTGAGCAACTTTTTGTGCAATCGTACTGCATATTAAAAAGGAATCTTTATTAAGTAAAGTTGATGACACAAGTATCATAGAAAGACATTGTAGATTTCTGGGATATTTGGTGGAAATACACAAATCTTATATTCATCTACATTATCTACAATTATTTTAATATATGTTTAGAAAAGAATAAAGTTAAAAATACATGACTGAACACGAGCGTAACATGGTGGACAGCGCGTGAGTCTACCTATGCTAGGGGACTCGGGTTCGATCCCCGGCAGATCCAAGAAATTTTCACACGCTCGTAGCTCCTCTTCGGTGGTCTGGCAAACTACCAAGAGTATCTTTTGCCAAAACCTCTCAAAACTGCCGTCAAGAACTGGCGTGTAGATTCCGTATGGTTGTGTACAACCTGCGTGCGTACCACGGGCACACGTACGAGAGGTAGGCCTAGTCCCGATATTGGAATGTTGCGCCATCAGAATGGAATGGAATTAATACTAACACAGTGAGAATTACATAGACACCTCATGGTATCAAATCCACACCAATCTTTTTTAGATTGTGGGCATTAATTGATATGTAGTGGAGACCACACAAAGCTTCATCAATTTTGAGTATTTCATTAATATTTGCAAACGCTGTTTTAGTTTGCTCAATATATTTTTTTTTAGCCCACAAAGTGACGTTATCTTGTGGAACAAGATAAAGTTTAAGAAATAACATCTTATTTCTGCTGTATACAATGAACTAGAGACCCTCTAATCAGAGTCTGGCCACCTGAAGTGTCAGATATTTTTCATCGAAATTGTGTGAGAGAAAAATCATGCTATCTCACTTCATCTCACGCTACAGTGGCGCTGTACGTTGCAGCTCTATAGAGACACTCTATAAGCTTCATAGTTTTTACGAACATTCTGACACGTTCATGTTACTAGCTGGCGATTAAAATTTAAAAAACGTAAAAATTTAATAAAGTGTCTAATCATAAATATTACGACAGCATGTCCATGGCCATGCATCATGCATTTAAAGTAAAAATATAATATATTTTGATTATGCATTTAAATGGAATAGATGAAAAATGTTGAACCAATCACAAACCGGGGAGAAGGTGGCCATACTCTGATTAGAGGATCTGTATTAAGAACTATTCCATATCTCCTTTACTGAGGAGCGTTGGACTTAATTCTACGCAAAGCGGATGACATCTCCCCTGCCAGGGGTGCGCGATTTTCCACACGAAGGGACGTTCGTTCCACCTCACCCCTGCCTAGAAACACACGGAGCAGGGGGGAAGTGAGGTGGTCCTCGATCATTTCATGAAAAATCTGATGCTCCTAGACAGGTCAAATACGGAGTATATATAGTGTATAAAGCAGAAATAAGATGTTATTTTTTAAACTTTTTTTGTTAATAACTTTTTAATGAATGAGGAGCGCGATAGCTAGAACCTTTTGCAAATCACTCAAAGTTATCATTTTGACTTTCACGATATTAAAATAAAATTATTTTGACTTTATTTTAACTTGATGTATTCCTTGAGTGGAGGAAGGTCACCGATACCGACATACCACTTTGTGTTTAGACAATATTCCTTAAACAAAAGGTGAAAATACGACTTCAAAAATATAAATACAAAGTAAAAAGTATCTTCTATCAGATAGTATAAGCAATTTTTATAATACTGTTTGCAATTTTGCAATAATTAAGTTTTTCGTAAGTTATGCAAAAATGAGCGTTTGACAAAATGGGCTCTAAAACTGACACAGTAGGCAGTAATGCTACGTATTCCTATTCTTTTCCTGTTACAGGAATTATCTGTATAAAGTACCTATAAGTAAATGTATATAAGATTTTTCAGAATCATTTTACTTCGTTATAAAACATTTTTATTGAATTATATGCATATTTACTTTATGCTGTTCTGCAAGATGCAAATATGTAACGCGATAGTTTTTCTAGAGTTGTTCCATATGTACGATTGCCTTCAGCTCTAATAGACTTATTTGACACTATAAAGCAACATTATGAAGATTAAGTTAGCTCATGATCTGTTTTGACGGACAGGTGTGCGGTTTACGCTACATCCCAATTTTAAATTAAAAATCGTATTATGAAAAGACTAAGAGAAAAAATATAAATAAAGCTTATTTCGGAAACTACAAGTATTTAAAATGACGTAATATTATTAATAATATACTCACCATTATTTAAACCTCACAATTTGCAAAAGAAAATCGTAAGAATTTTATTTTCGCATTTGTAGAATTGGTTTTTAGCTGATTTGATATAGAAACAAATCACAAACCTATGAATTATGAGTTTATACTTCTTTAATTAGCTAAACAGATCATGATTTTATTAGTATTAATAAAGTGCAATAGTTAGTTTCCGAAAAATAAGGGGGTATACTTTAGGAGATCTATGTCAGTATCGGCGACTTTCCTCTAGATTTACATCTTTTGTATACGAAAAGGGATCGTATATGATATAATTTTTAATTAGAGAGGTATCCTTAGTATTTTTATATTACTGCAAAATTAATCACATATGAGAGAATAACATACGTTATAAAATATTACAAGTGCATCATATCGCGCATCATAAATTACGAATGCCAAACATGCTGCAGCAATAAGAGTAACTCGCAAATATGTTGTGGCAAATAGCGTAGCAGAGCTTGGCCCGCTGAGAATTGCTGACGTTTAAATATATTATTTGACGCGTGATGTAGAACGCGCGCACTCTCTACGCGTTCTTCTTCGTGTATCCGGTAGAATAGAATTTTATATGGCGAGGAAAGGAAGCGAAGATGACTGCGGGTGAGTGCGATATCGTGCCTCAGCAGATGAAAATAGCACAGCAATGGCATATTGCGTACTTCAAGAAAACGTCCTGCTCGTAGAGCGGCCGAAAATGCATCCAATTACGTCCTGTACTCTCGGAAAAATACCGTCTGCGTTATTAACTTCCTCTGATTGCGCGTTGAACGATCATTATTGCCCGACCTCGTCGAACGATCCCGTATGATATTGCATGCTTCTATTTGCTGCGCATCCAGTGTGTGGAAAATAATTTGATGAACAATACAACTGAAAAATAGATATTTCAGAGTAAGACAAAATTAATTAAATTTAAAAAATTAAGTTCTTTACATCTGTATCTATAACCTTTAATTATTCGCGCGACATATTTTTTGCACGACTACATATATAACTAAAGATTAAATCAGGCCAAGAAAGCGAACGCGAATAAACATAACTGTACAGCTATCTTTAATGAATATTCTCTCTCCCTCTCTCTCTCTCTCTCTCTCTCTCTCTCTCTCTCTCTCGACGTTGTTTGTACTCATTAAAACAAATTGTTCATTCGTGTTTGTTTGCGCTTGCTTGCTCTGACGTATATGCATGCTATAATTTCATACGCCTAAATAATAACTTTAATTCTTTGGAACTGACGGTAGGTCTATTTCTATTGAACCTACTTAACCCTTACCGTACTATGTACAATTTGGTGCCGATCATCCATACTATCAAGGGTCACTAGAATCTCTTCGTTTTTTCACCTCTTCAAAATAATTCAAAAAATCTCTAAAAATTCACCAACATTTTCAACTTTCTAGAATAAATATTAATTCTTTATTTTGGAAAATAATAAAATGTAGTATAATTTATAATTACCGAAGAACTCAAAGAAACTTGCACGAACAGGAATCGCTCGGTCACTACCCAGATAGACTTGTATGATGATCACGATATGCACAAATTAATTTACTGAAAATTTAGAACAATTTTATGATCATTTATGACATTATAAAACCAAAAACGTTTATATTAAAGTAAATATAAAATTTAAGTTATTTGATTAAATTTTTTGTTATAGAATTACAAAAACATATGTATGAAAATATATCTTCAGATTTATAATATTCTTTTTTCGATATCACTATACGAAATATTTATATCATATATAATTAAATGAAATACATCATATAATGATGCACATTTACAATTATCATGTGATGTTATAGAAAGCTTAAATAATTTTTAAATTTTTCTTTATTTTATGCCGCATAAAGTACGATAAATATTCTGTAAAATTTGGGTAAACAGATGTTGATCTTGATACACTGAATTTTGTTGAAAGGATTCATAATCCTGATGTGATGTCATAGAAAGCATAAATGATTTGTAAACTTTTATTTATTTCATGCCGTATAAAGTAAGACAAATATACTGTAAAATTTGAGTAAACAAATGTCGGTTTTAATGTACCGAATTTTGTTGAAAGGATTCGTAATCCTGATGTGTCATAGTAAGCATAAATAATTTGTAAATTTTTCCTTATTTTACGCCGCATGAAGTAAGACACTATCATTTTTACCAACATGAGAAATTGCGGTACTAAAAAATTTTGAAGAAAATCTAAAAAAATTCACACAATTCTATAAGAAAGAAACAATTTTTGTCTCTTGCTATTTTTTCGTAAAGTTAATAGTACTTGAGTAAAAAATTATTGAAAACCAACATTCGGTGATTTTTAATAATTAATATCTATTTAGAATATTATATATTTTAATTAATATCTTGTTAACTATTGCGAAAATTGTAAAATGGTAGAAGACTTTCAACTCACAATCAGTTTAGTCCGCTCTACCTGCTTACGCGTGTTGTCAGGAGTTATCAGACACCCTATATATACATACATGCATATTACATACATATATGATCGGTACGAATGTCAAAATAAAATTTAATATATGCCAAATTTAAAAATGTTCAGACAAGCGTGCGATTAACTCAACATTAGCATAGGTAGGCTACCATCTCAAAGATCTTAGGTTCAAATCCCGTCGATACTCTATGCGTTTTCAAGAATATTTATAATTGCGTTAATTATAAGAATTTGAATATATATAAAAATAAGTAATAAACTTAATTAATAAATATATATTCTGAAAATAAAAAAACAAATTAAATTATAATTAAATTTTTTTTTCGTTAAAATATTCCCAGTAGACAAATGTACATATACTTTACAGCAACTTCACGTTTATCTTAGAATCATCCAATGCTTCATAGATGAGCCGATTGTGATTCCAAATATTGTAGTAGTATTTAGTAGATCAGAAAACAAAATTTCTAATCTACTAAATACTACTACAATATTTGGAATCACAATCGGCTCATCTATGAAGCATTTGATGATCGAATAAAACGTAAAGTTGCAGTAAAATTTATGTACATCTGTCTATCTGGGTAGTTATCCATATTAGTACGGTAAGGGTTAATTATATCTCTCCAGAGCTGATTGTGAGTTCATTGGATCCACTCAATTATACTTTTTATGTTACATTTACCGATTTGAATTATTGTTATTAAAAGAAACTTAATATTCATTCTTTGTTAAACGAGTTATGTCATTTTAATTCTTTGAAATGAACAACGATAGCAGTAGTTTACAGTTATTCGGACATTTTAGCTCCTCTTCAGATCATTTTATTAACACAAAATGAGAAGAGAAGCCGAAACGTTTGAATAAAATTAATTTATTAACATATTAGTCATTGCACCTCACTAACCGTGCACGACTCTCATTTGATCGTTTTGTTGTTCTTGAAATTAATTAGTGCCTTTTAATTATCATAAATTAAATGGGTCCCACAAACCCATTCCATTAGTAACTGCGCGCGTGTTAAAGATTTTAATGTAAATTTCGGAAGATTAATAAACGAAATATTTCAATTAATAAATTATAAACGACCAATCAGTTATTTTAACGACGATGTCAAAATTCTTTACTCTCTAAATCTGAACGAGTGGATAATCACTGATATCAGTGCCAAGTATACTACTGCAGGTAATCAGTGAGTGAAATGTGAACTTCCTAACCTAGCTAACCTTTATTATGTGATAATTAATCTTATTTTAGTGCATAAATTCAATGAATATAGTATTAGAAGATTGAAATTAACATATAAATATCAATATTAGGATATATAATGCTCAAACCTTTTTTCTTTTTTAATTGAATTTCACTGATTATCCAAATACGTCACTGGATGATTAGTGAATAGTGGCATACTTGGCACTAATATCAGTGATTATCCACTGATTTAGATTTAGAGAGTAAATTTTCATATCACCCCCGATCAATCGCATCAATAATCTAAAGATAACAACTCTAATAATCTAAAAACAGCAATGATCCAAAGATAGCGAAAAAACATGCGGATATCAAAAATATGCGAAATATCCTCGTAGGCTTCTTCACATTCTGGGACAACGATGTCGAAAAAGGGAGACATCGAAAACTCGGAGAAAAGTCCTTATTTATTTGCGGATGGAAGTAGCACGCGAGGATGAGACGACACGCTAGGAATTTCGAATAGAGAACGACCGTAAGCCCGCATCCAGGCCAAACTTTGACCCGCACGCAGGCACGTAGACATACGCATACGCTAGCTAGTCTTCAAGTCTTAAAACTTGAGCAAAGTAACACATTTGCAATTGTGACTTTAATCCAGGATTTTCTCTACTTTAACAAATAGAATAATACGACGTTAGAACTTCAGAAACTCTCTAGAGCTGACGATGGTTCTATTGGACCCACTCAATTATAAATCTTTTTGTCAAAAGTGTAAAACAATTCAATTTCCTTTTTGTTACACCTGCTAATTTAAATTATTCTTATTAAAATATACTTAGTATTTATTTTTTTCATATAAATTATGTTATTTCATATAAATTATGTTATTTTAGTTTCTTTATATTATTTAATACCTTTTAATTAACGTAAATTGAATGATAGACCCAGTATTAGTAACCGTATTACAGATTTTGACGTCAGCCGAAATTAGGAGGAAAAAAGATATTAGATGTAGAAATGATATGTATATTAGGATAGTAGCCGGTTCTCCAATCTTGTCAATCTTTTTGAATTTATATGCTTTTGATGTTATCAATTCGAGTAATTTCTACTCTCGCGCTGGAACAGTAAGTATATTTAACCCTCCAGAGCTGAACACCAAAATCTGTAACGTAGTTACTGAGCCTGGATCTAGAAGACTCATTTAAATTAATGAACAGTTCATTTAAATTAATGAAAAGACACTAATTAATTTTCAAGCAACAAAACAAGAAGTATAAAAAAGAATATTAAGGGAAGGTCACCGATACCGACATATCGCTTTGTTTTTAGACAATATTTCTTAAACAAAAGATAAAAATACAATTTCAAAAACTTAAATACAAAGTAAAAAGTGTCTTCTATATAGGTAGTATAGGCAATTTTTATAATACTGTTTGCAATTTTGCAATAATTAAGTTTTTCATAAGTTATGCAAAAATGAGCGTCTAACAAAATGGGCTGACATAGTAGGCAATAATGCCAACATTCCTATTCTATAAATAAAGATATATCCTATTCTCTCTGTAAAGAAAACTAATTTATGAAACTATAAACATTTAAAATAACATAATATTATCAATAATGCAGTCATTATTATTTTAATTACGCAATTTGCAAAAGAACACCGTGAGAATTTTCTTCTCGGATTCACAGGATTTGTTTTTAGCTGATTTGGTATAGAAATAAGCCAAAAATATATGAATTATGAGTTTGTACTTCTTTAATTAGCTGAACAGATCATGATTTTATTAGTATTAATAAAGTGCAATAGTTAGTTTCTGAGAAATAAGGGGGTGTCACTTTAGGAGACCTATGTCAGTATCGGCGACTTTCCTCTAAGTACATTTAACCCTTACCGTACTAATATGGGTAACTAATGACCGAGCGATTCCTATTCGTGCAAGTTTCTTTGAGTCTTTCGGTAATTATAAATTATATTACATTTTATTATTTTCCAAAATAAAGAGTCAATATTTATTCTAGAAAGTTGAAAATATATTAGTGAATTTTTAGAGATTTTTTAAATTATTTTGAAGAGGCGAAAAAACGAAGAGATTTGAAGTGATCCTTGATGGTATGGATGAGGCACCAAATTGTAGATGGTACGGTAAGGGTTAATAAGAATATGCAAATTTGATTTAACATCAAGAGAATTGAATTATTTGATATATTTTTGACACAAAAGGATTTATAATTGAATGTACTTAATAGTCGCACCGACAGCTCTGAAGAGTTAACTTTGCAACCGTCACCTATTTCACCCTTATGTTTCTTCAATGCTTCGCGCGTATTTAATATTCGTAAAAAGGGAACCATATTCGTATCTAGGAAACGATCGTACGGCACTGTGCGGTAGCATGTGCTCGCAAACGGGTTTCGAGCGTATGTATGCACGATTGCCTTTGTGTTAGCGAGATGCGAGACGTATATGCAGGATCAAAGGGAGTTTCTCCCGCGACTTTGCAATTCGTACCTTGCTCGTACTTTACTGCCACAAATAGGGGGGACCGCGAGCCGAAGATCCTCTCAAAGGAGGCCGCTACTTGAGCCTTCGTCACGCTCACGATCTCCTGGTACTCTCTTTTCGGGATAGGAAGAGATAAAGGAAAACGCTTGGAAAATATAGTTTCTCGATATACATATTCTTTCGTTCTTTTTTTTTCTTTTTCTTCTATATGACTGGAAATACGTTTCGGCGGCGCAAACAACGAGCTTTCGCTGCTGTAGGCTATAGGCAGGAAACGTGATATAAAGCTACTAATTTAGAGAGAACAGAAGCTTTTTAAATAAAGCATTGCAATTTGGCGGCAATCGGTGGAAGTTGTTGCAGTTGCTGCTAAATGTGTCATAACAATAAACTCGGTGCGACAACGTGTATCGTTAGCATAAGCATTTATTTATTTTTGTGGCGTCTGGAGATTCGAACTTTATTAAAAAAGTGTTCTTACAAACAGAAGGTAAATTTTTTGCTTGTATTACATAAGCGCTTTTAATAATGTTGCATGAATAATAAAGATTAATTGCAAAAATTCTAATTTGTTTATTGTCACGAGAAGACATTATTTCTCTTATAAAAACATGTCAGTAATATGTGTATTGAGGGTTAAGAATTGATTCTTGTTGTGAAAAACAATGTTTCCTTTAGATGATAATAATAATTCCTTTAATATCTATTTTACATAATGATTTAAATTAATAAAATGACATATAAATATATTATTAAAAATATCTTAATACAAGCTTTGAAATTATGCTGTCATCAGTGATAAGAGAATAAAATCACGGTTTTAAAGAACGTATATAATAATAACAATTTTAATCTGTGTGTATATTTGTCAGTATTATGTACACAGAATAATAGTGAAAAATGTCATTTACAAAGCCTTACTTTTCCAATTCCAAAAATTGTAAATAACATTTATATATCTCGCACAGGGCATGTAAATTTGAATAGACGGGCAAATTTTAACGTACCCACATACATATTTAATTTTTGTGCGCATAATGTCACGTATAAACTTGTTATTTATCGTTACAATGATAATCATGAATAACTTATTACCGTATACCGCGTATACAGATTTATTTGTTTCTATCCATGACGTGGATACATCATATCCATTTTTTTTATAAAACTTCGATTAATCCTTTTTATTCGTACATCCATGAATATTAAACGCGTACGAAGTTAAACAAGAAGACATTTCCTTTTCGTTAATTACCGCGTTAATTACCGCGTTAATTATAGAATCACTGCAATCCTACGTCATTTTAAGCAGAATGTGCTATTAGCTTACGACGGTCGTCTGATCATGCAGATGACTATCTACTGCATCTCTCATGCTTTGAACTGGCGGGCCGACTAAAGCCGCACGCTTCCACTGCATGCGTGGAACTAAATCACTGATAACCAGCTTATAGCCAAGCTGCACTGCATATTCTAAAGAGAATGTATGATGGCTGAGTGAATATAATCGTGTGCACTTACTGTCAATTAGATGTGCATTAGGAGAGTTCAAAAATCTGCACATATTTTTCGATGCAAGGATCACAACGATTATGAACGATATACCGATTGAGAAAGATAAATACATAATGACAGCCATGTTATGATCACCACAATTTCGCCTTTAATCTTTTAGAGATGATATATTGTTTTATCATTAAAAAAACAATTCTTTTTTGCTGACTGTACTCAAAAATATCTTATAAGTAGTTATAAGTAGACTGCGGAGCTTTATGCAAAATACTTAACTGAATGTTTTGCATAAAATGCATATTTTGCAATTTTGTAAATTTACAGATGGCAATCTCAATCTTTTTACTTCACCTTTTAATAACTCTTTAACGAACAACGATTGACTGCTAAAACTGTCCGATAGTTAATATTCAGTTAAGTATTTTGCATAAAGTTCCGCAGTCTAGTTATAAGTGAAGAATCTCTCAACGTGTACTTTATCAATATATATCATCATATATCAAACGCACAGCCCTTTTAGTCGTTACAAGTACTGTATTTCAATGTTTAATGTTACATACGTTTTCATCTTCAATACGTAAGTGTAAGTAATTTGCATACCCATATTCTTTTATTTTGAATTTATCTTGAATTTAATGTTAAAGTAAATGTTGCAACACTCGCCCTGGAAGGTTAAAAATTTCTACTTTAATTGTTGTTTCATGTTACACTTTAAGCTTAAATAATACATATTTAATGTGTGGTTAAAATCTTAATTTGTTGTGACAATTAATCCAATATTCTCGACCGAACTCTCGGATGTGCAAGTTGGTATTATCGGAAACAATACGTTGCTAAGAGTGATAAAGAGCCGTATTACAAAATATGGATAATTAATGATAAAATTAATATTAAATATTGCATATCCGTTTGTAGCCGTTCATTAAGGTCAGATGCATCTGTATCCGAATTGATATTTCTATTCTCTTTCAGAAATAAATAATGACAATGTATCACGAGCAGAATTAATTATATTTTCATTACAGGCGTAATAACAAAAATTACGTCGTATCGTTGGCGAAATACAATCGACGTAATTACGTATTACACAAAAGGTAAGGGAAAATTTTCACGAAACCCGCCAGTCTAATTAGACGTTCAAAAATCCACACCCGTGATGTGGAATTTATTTACAGCGTCGTCGAAAGTTATACGGGACTTTAAATCAGAACGTAAATACGTAAATACGATAAATTATTCGGATGGGATGACACGAAGAGCGGGAAGCAACGAATGAAGAGCAAACCAATTTGGCGCGCGTGTCTGTCGTCATATTTTCAGTGACCCATTATAGTGTCACGTACCGATGTTTACCAGGTACATTAATGTCCGTAGAAATTTGCATGAACAAACTCAAGGACAGTGAAAAATTTTTTTAAACAATATCATAAACTAGTAGACGAATATAATTACATCCTTTCCACTAGTAACTTACAATGGAAAATTAAATATTTCTTATTTTGCGCCACGTTAATACGCAGCATATAATTTTAGTCGACATATCGCTCCCTTACTTTAAAAGTGACACATCTCAAAAAATTAATTTTCCCAGAAAAGAGAAAAAATTATTCAACTAACAGAAAATTATTGATTCAATTGTTGAATTAAATAACATCGGCAAAAAAAATTCTTAACATGATCAAATATAATATTTATAATTTTTGTTTTACAATCCTTAAAAGATTACCTTTTTTGAATTGTGATGATTTTTTATGAAGTTCAGTTAGTTTACTTTCGATGATTGCTTTGAACGTCTAATTCTTACCTAATTGAATTCATAGCGATAATTGAAAAATAACATTTTTTTAGTTGTATCACTTTCGAAGTAAGAAAGCGATATGTATAATTTTAATAAATGTGGCAGCGCCATGTTTAAAATTTAAAATTTCTTTAAAGCCTTCTTGATATTTATCTACGAAAAAGATTGTACTAAAAGATCTTTTAACTCAAAGGGATTTTCCTTTAAATTTGTATAATGTAAAAAATATTTACACTGACGACTAATACATGGTCTTAAAGAATGGAATCTTTATTGAAACGCAGAAGAACATGCTGCGACAGGGACGTTCTGGGCTTTTATATATATACATATATATCTATTATATATATATATATATATTGTCTCGGAACAAATATTAAAGTCCAAAAATTAAGACGTTACATAAAACCGATCTATCTTGTAAGCTCTCACACAATTGCATATTTACAAGATCGACGTGTCCGCGTTCATTTATATGCCCTGCGTGAGCTGATCGAATTTCATGAAAGTTTCAGCACGGAGCAACTCTATACGTGCATAAAGCTAGCTGTCGGATACTCTCTGTTGTAATATGCACGCTGTAAGGCCTCGATACCTGATATTAAAAGTGCTTCGGCGGACCGTCGCATTTAAAGCAGCGCGATGTCGCGCGAACTTTGAGATGTGAAGAAGTCCCATAAAGTTCGCGTGCCATCATGCGCTTTTACCGGCGACCGTTCTCCTTTTTCCTCTTTTTTCCTCTTTTTCAGTTTATCATTTACGAACTTTGTCTCTTAGTTCTTCGTGCTTACGATATTACGCGACAATCGCAAAACTATGTATCCGCCGTGTAATGCTACTTTTATGAGCTACGAAAAATATTAAGATTTTAGAACGATATTCGAAAGTATCACGTATTTTACGATTGTACTTCTAAATAAATGCACCGACGATTTATTATAGACCGCAATTGTTAATGCAAAATAATTATATACAAGCAATATTAAATAAAAGTACATTATATATATTTATCCAAGTAAAAGTACATTAAATACTAACGTTAATCGGGTTTTTATGGAAATATTGTAATACTTTCGAAACGCAACAGTAAACAGTAATATGCGCAACAATGGAATGTAACTGGTATAATGTACGAAATACAAATATGATATTATACATCTCTTAATTATAATATTCAAAATAATTTTAAAATAACTGTCCGCATTTATTGTTCCAATTATTTATTTACTTATCTTCTAAGTATTTTTAGAGTCATTTATTATAACAGATATTTATTAATAATTTATTTATTTATAGTTTTCATTTTTGTCTCAAATTATAATCTCAGAAATTCCTTAAATATTATCAATCAAAATGAGCAATAGCCACAGCACAAGACGTTATTGTGAAGTCATATATTTAAAAATATCGTAACAATAATAAAAATTTTCGTAGACGTTTCGGTCAAAATTTGACCATCTTCAGTACAATAAATTATGATTTTCGCATAATTAAATTAATATAACATAAATACACTCAATTAAACACCAGACAACCAATAAGTATTAAATATCCGTAATTAAAAAGTCGTCATATAAAACACTTGATGAGGTTACAATGTTCAAAAATCGGATAAATGTTTTGAAAAAATCGCATTAAACCAGTCGTCAATTAAAATTATATCTTGATAATTTACAATTGTTCAATTCACCTGATATATATTCCTTCATACTTGAAAAATTAAGTCAATAGAATTGCCAAAATTACAATCGTCAGTTTTATATTCTCTCAAAATGTGATCCTTTTATTTTTGAAATTTGAAGCTTTTTGAAAACCCGTGAGAACAACGAAATTGCCAAATTCTAAATAAATTTTTATAACAGTAATAATTTTAACAGAAGAAATTAATACCAAATTTTCATTAAAACGAAAAGCGATATTAGATCAAAAATCTATCTTTTACCACGTATTCTGCACATGGTTCCTTTAATATAATCAGACTTATTGTAAAAATTTTTTAAACCATTTGAGAATCTGCGAGAACAATTCTTGAATGTGTTTTTATTTAAGCCACCTCTAAAATTTAATTTAATCTCCTTAAATATTGTCATAGTCTTCACAGAACACTCTGTACAATACACGTATAAAATTTTTTTTAATGTAAACTTTTGTAATACTTAATAAATAAAAAAAAGTCTTTTTCTCTTAATTCATATTTAAATTATCTCGCTGGAACAAACAGTTGTGCAAGTAACAAAGATATGTACATAATAAATTATTCATTTCGTCGTTCCATGGTGCCTCTCTTCTCCTTCTTTTCTTCTTTCTTTCTCACATATTCGCGTAACATTCCTTCATTCACTCACTCATTCGAGAAACCATAGTTAATTACAACTACATCACGAGTGAATTAATTGTCAGAGTACGACGATTCCGTATTGCTTTGCCGGTACTTCTCTTAAAACTAATTAAGACCCGATAAACTGTCACACGCTGTGATAAAAGACTCAAGAACGGGATTGTACGATAAAGCAGAGAACATAAGAGTCGTCATATGATTTTGCCCAAGCATTTTCCACGTAAGCGAAATCCACAACAAAAATACTACCGATCTTGCCTCTATTACGAAGAAACTCCAAACAGTGTGTGTGAATGTGTAAGTGTATGTATAATACATAAAAATAAAAGTGTGAATGAAGACTCTTAAAGGGATGATATACATTAAATTAAATCTCACATGTCTAATCACATTATACCGCTTGACGTTGGAGGTTGGATGTTTGAGCCGCCGTAATAATCAAAACTTTTGATTATCTGGCCTGATGACCATTGAGACTTTAGATCAGCCAACACTTACATTATATCAAAATTTCAACCAATTTAATCGGGACCACATTTTCATAAAAAATGTTCCGGGGCCCTTTATTGATATAATTTTTGAAAGGATTTTTTATTTAAATTGAATCTTAAAATATGCTATTATACAGTGATTGTAGGAGATTTCATAATAATCTTTGGTTAGCATGTAAACAACATAGCTAAATTTTTTTTATTATTACATTTAAAAATATAATTTTAAAATTACGATATTTTTATATATATCATAATTTTTTCAAAACTCTATAAAAACCTATGTTTTTATAAAGTTTTGAAAAAAGATTGATTACTATAAAATGAGACAAATTAAACTTTCTTTTTTAATAAAAAATGATAAAGTATATATAGCTATCTTACACAAACATAACTTTCGACGATAGATTTCATTTATAATCTACCATATAATGATAGAAATGGTATCTTAAATAAGGCAATCGGTCATGCGTGACATACGAATGGAAGTTACATTTTTTCTCCTTATTCCTGAAATATATGACTCAAAGGATGTATTTTGCGTTGGGAATAACTACTTCAGCTGCTGTCGGAAGTTTTGCGGAGCGACGTAAACTTGTGGCGTGCGCGAGACAGATGTGAGAGAGAGAGCGGCGGGACAGATATCTCTCGAGGACAGCAGATATCAAATGAATACGACGACGATGTGCGGCATGTTGTCGTTGCCATTTCCGAAAGGACATTGGCAAAGGATATTGCGATGCGTTGGAGATGTTTCTAACCGGGCAAGTAGAAACTCCTCCGGAAAATTAACGACGCGACGGCCGCGATGCACCTTTCGCAGGATAAACGTTGCCGGTGGAATTGTCGGTCGCAAACACACGGCTATATAAACAGAATGAGTATTTCGATCTGCTGCCGCTGCCACGCGAACGTTAAGCCATTATCAGAACGAGAATGAGATGAGAGAAAGAGCAAAAGTGTTTCAACTGCATCGTTTCCATAAATATCATGTTAATGTAAATTCTGGAGTGACGTTCTCTCCATACTTTTTGAAATAGATATCGCATTTCGATAATTACAATGTATTAAATTATAAACGTAAATAAATATATTTGTCGCAATTAATTCTTGCATTTTTACTGTCACAAACAAAAATCGTATTTTAGCTTCTAAAAATTATACTATAATTTATCTAGCATTTAAAAATTGTATCAGTGTGTGTTTATTAAATGCAGCATGTAACAAATTAAAGTAATCGGACCTCATATGGCCTATCTAAACTTTGTGATTTTTCTCTAATTTTTTGCTGAGTCCAATATTAAAAACTGGTGATCATATTAGAAAGAAAAAACATTTCTGAATATTAAAAAAAGTTTGAGACATTGAAACATTTTCAAATATTTGTGAGTGCAATAAATATTTTAAGAAAAAATAGCATTTAGGTCATACTTTACACATAATGGCAAAAAAGAGTTTGATTCAATTGAGTTTGATTCTGGTGAAAAATAGATAAATCAAAATTTTCCGATTAAATCTATTAGAATTCTAATCAAGGTAACGAGATGTCCAATTATGATGACCACGATTCTGATTGATGTGATAAAAGTATGTTTGCTATGACGCTCATTTTCAATCAGAAATTTTTCTCAATGCATGTATCCAATATGACTTGAATATATGTTTTCCTCTTTTTCGTAAAAAAAATGTCAGAGAAATGGAAACTAAAGTAATTTAATGTTACTTTTATTTATCTACATATCTATTTATCTCTACGATATTTAGCAGATTAATTAGAACTTATGATATGGAATAACAAAAGTACCAAAAAAACATTACAGTTAATGTGCGTATATTCAGTATGTCTAGATTGGACATATTAGTTCTAACAATAAGTAATAATTGTATTCGGACTCTCAAATTTAACAAATTAAAAGTATGACTAAATTAGGCTAATGAGAGTCAAGCAACGTTGAACGGCGCAAAGATAGGTGAAAACCTCAGAAATACTCAGATGTTAGCTTAAAGTCTTCTGTATTTGGACGTTTCGACTCTCTTTGGAGTCATCCTCAGCAATAAAGATACAATGTAATTGACTTACATGTCCTCGATGATTAAGTCACTCGCAAATTGGCAAGGATGCAGCGTTGTTAATCTAACAATTATACAAATTTCTTATTAGATAATGCCTGCGATCACAACATTAATTGACTTACCACCATAGGACATGAAGCGTGTCGCGAAGCCATGTAATAATCATAAGAACTCACAATTATATATAAATTTGAATAATATCGACATGTTCAACTGTCAGTATACATTGACATGTCGCTCGGAATTGAGTTGTTCTCGATGTAAGAGGTCAACATGTACGAAAACAATAAAGCAAGCTTATAAACTTCAAGATGAAATCGCATGTACATTATTCCATTCGCCAATCAAAATCGCAAAAATTTTTTTAAAAAACACAAAAACTTTTTTATGTAAAAAATTGAAATCGTAAAATTTAATTAAATAATAAAAACTGATCAGAGCGGTACCATATTAATAAATAACAGCTATATAAACAATATTTCCTTAAAACTAATACATTTTCGTCAATGAATAATTTTTGAATAATTTAAATTAATATAAAACTTTTTCGTCAACAATTAAAACATGAATAAATTAATATAACACAAAACAAAATTAAATTAGGAGAAACTTTCTAACATTGCTGCATAAGTGTAATGCAATCCTTCCGTATCTGAACGTAAATTAAGGCCATTATTTTGCATTTGTATAAATGCCATTTCCGAAATCAGTCTTTTTTTCAAAAATTATTATTATTAGTTCTAACTTACAAAGAGTTTCCTTTCTTTGGTTATAAACAAAACAGTTTGACGGAAATATAAACTAAATACATTGTTGTAACTGAGCTACAATAATATGAACTGCGGAAATTAATAACTAAGTCTTGGTAGTTAGAGAAAGCAATTACTTACATACGAAATATTACATCACGACTACGATATTCTGCATTTTGCTTTACTGACAATAAGAGAATGAACTGAGCAATAAACTAATACATTAGAGTTAGACAGAAGCCTGTATGTCTTATTAAAGCTATCTGTTGAATTCAGGTAATTATATACAACTATAAACAAATAGGTCATATTGGGTATTAAGGCCATATACAGGGTATCCCTAACATATGGCCCCACTCGTCTTGAGCAAGTAGAGAGGACTAAATTGAGTCAAAAAGTCCTCTACCATTTTGCAATTTTCACAATAATTAACAAGATATTAATTACTAAAAATTGCAAAATATTGGTCTTGAATAATTTTTTACTCAAATACTATCAATTTTACAGAAAAACTGCAAGCGACAAAAATCATTTATTTTCTTCTCATAAAGTTCTGAGAATTTTTTCAGAATTTTTTAATACCGTATTTTCTCACGTTGGTAAAAAGAAGAAAATGCAGTACTAAAACGTTGATAATAAATTCTGAAAAAATTCTCAGAACTTATGAGAAGAAAATAAATGACTTTTGTCTCTTGCAGTTTTTCTGTAAAGTTGATAGTATTTGAGTAAAAAATTATTCAAGACCAATATTTTGCAATTTTTAGTAATTAATATCTTGTTAGCTATTGCGAAAATTGCAAAATGGTAGAAGACTTTTCGACTCACTTTAGTCCGCTCTACCTGCTCAAGACGAGTGGGGCCGAATGTTGGGGACACCCTGTATATAGGATCCAATTATTTTATTTCATAATTTCATAGTGTTGGTCGGTCATCCATCCGTTCATTCATTCATCTGTCCGATTGTCTGCAAGTTTCTAAGAAACGACTTAACTTTTAAAAATTCTGTTTTCGATAATGGATACCTAAAACCTATTGAAGCAAAGTGTGATCAATTGTCCGTAAAAAGGTCAATTTTAACGAAGTTTTTCCAGTATAGTTACAAGTATTTCGCGTCATTTAATTAGGTATTTCCATTGCAAAGAGTTTATTGTGATTTCAAAATTCTTAATTTTTTATTTTATTATTTTATTCTTATATTTGTGATCGTATTATTTCAAAACCATGAAGATCCCAAACATCTCTAATGATACAACTTTAAAGATCTTTGTAGAACCAAGAAATCTATCAATTACACTCGAATTCTAAAAACGAAATATTAACTTCACGGAGAGTATGGCAATCTCGTTACCACGGAACTTAAGCAAACGATGCATTATACTAGCATCTAAATTGCTCATCCAGTCTGTGACGCGTAATCGCCGGAAGTTACCACTTAGAGATAAGATCTCAATCTCGTGAGGGCTATCCTTGAATGCGGTAGCCACCTAGTCGCTCTATCGATTGATATTAAACGGCCCGTCAAGGGCGACCGCGATGACGAAGATAACGAAGCGAGCGACGACGACGAACCAGTCGTTTTCTCGATAATGAATCCTTATTTAGAGATATCGAGGTCGCCACTTCAGAGTCGACAGGCAGAACAAAGTCGCGGCAAGCCGCTGAAATAGTCCGATCGACTTGAGTATAGCAATATCGGAAAAAGGACGTCTCTTAGCCCCCGATGTTGCTCGTTTTAGAGACATTAAGAAGATACAAAAGTCAATAGCGTGCTCCCAAAACGTCGAACAACATCGGCAACATCACGATGATAAACCCGAGGCAAACGCAGTCAGATAAGCGGAAGAAATTATATCGATCGATGAACTGTTGCCAAAAGAAATTGACAAATGTTTTTGATATCGGCGACAGGACTTTAAAAGTGAGTAATTCACAAGAACGAAAGGATTACAAAACGTAAGATCTGTTTTCTTGCAAGAATTTAATTTTATAATGTTATGAAGCGTAAAACATCTCTGTAATGTTCCACCTATATCTAGAATAAACCCGTAACTAATTTATTTTTAATTTAATATACAGGATGTTAAAAAAAAATTAGACTTTAATAGTATTCACCAATTTGGTAGATAGTATATGTTTGTATCTATTCAAGATTCTATCTATTCCAATTTTTAAGTAGTGGAAATTTTTTTAATATAAAGAATAACATATATATATATATATATATACGTCCAAAAAAAGGATTACAAGTTTCAATAGTATTCACCAATTTTATATTATTCATCAAATAAAAAAAGACTTCTAATAAATACAGGTTTAAAAATCAGTACTTGTGAAGTTACAAAGCCTTGATTGTTACTCCTATTACAAGTGCTCTATGTAGCGGTCAGCTATTTTTACAGTGTTCGGCCCTTTAGTCTGTCAGCAGATTCGTGAGAGAAACCAGAAATTTTCGAAAGAACATGTGCTTCACCGTAAGCATTGATTTTTAAACCTACGCTTATTATAAATATTTTTATCATTTTGGTAAATACTATATCTACCGTTGAAGCTTGTAATCCTTTTTTGAAGACCCTGTATGTAGCATGATGTGAGATAGGAAGAGGAAGAACATTAGAATTGAAAAAGAAGGATTTAATCATATAACGTCTCAGATACTTTTTGCTTTTCATGCCTTCTCTCGCGGCCATCATTTGCATCTGTGAACGTACGCTATGTTCAAGGCAAGGCTGAAGACAGTCTTGATTGTCGAAACGTCGTATCCGCGAGTATACGTCTATGCTGATTTTCTTTTCTCGTACGACCGACACATAACGTTTCGATTGAAACTGAAGGGAGAGAAAAAGGCGAGACGAGAACAGCGAGGGTGAAGGCGGCAGGGTAGTGATCGCATGACAGGATAGACAAGGATGAAACAGGGCAATCCTCGGGGGCGAGAGACCGGGAGGAACGTACCAGTGACCCGAATACGTCGTGCTCGAGGGCACAATCTCTGAACATCTTCTCCTGGTAATGCTCTTGGCGTGCGAATTCCCGTACTAGGATCGGTCCCAGAGCCTTTCTCTGTCTCTCTTCTTCCTCCCGCATTTCGACTCTCTCTTTTCTTCAGATCTTTCAGTCTCTGCTCTTCTTGCGACTCTCCATGTATCGAGGACATACATTTCTGTATTTCTCAAAATTCAGATATTGGATAATTTTATACATCACCAAATCTTTTAAAAAGTAACCTCGCCCATTTTCTTGGATGCATACATTTTCTTGGATGCATATAGAGTTTCTGTAAAAAGTAACTGAAATTAAAAATTTATATTTTCCGCATAAAAATAAATCTTGTATACATATGAAATAGAGTTCAGAAAGGTCAATATTTACATTTAATAATACAATTTTATAGCTTAAATAAAAATTTCCTCGTTTTAAAATCGCCGCTAAACTTTTTATATTATTTTCACAATTTAACAAAATTCTAGAAAAATATGTATTTTTTCATTTTAAAAAGTACATGTAATATATACATTCTTAAATAACGGAGAGACTTAAGGAAGTGAATTATTCCATGGTAAACTTAATCAAGAAAAATTATTTTTTTTCTTTTTCATGTATCGATTTGCAGAACAAACTGCTCTGATCATCGCCAATAATTAATTTTTATTGCAATGCTTACTTAGAGCTCAATCAATCAACTTCAAATATTGATAATTTGAATCCAAATTTATCTCTCTTTTATCTCTATATTTTTAGTCTTTTTATGTATGGTTGTATTATCAGTGCAATTTCCATTAGCTTTCTATACGTAATTGCATGTTGCCAACTCATTCTCTACAATTGCATTATTTTTATTTAGTTTATTTCTGTTAATGTGTGTTCCTACTCCGACTAGATTTGACCCAGAATATAATAAACCGATTTCAATCTCATTCTCTCTACGCGCGCGTATGTGGAAGCCTGCTCCGCTGTGTATCCTTCGCTAATTCACGGTTCACACGGGCATATAAATGCGTGAGTACATGATCGCATGATGAAGAAGAAACAACGTCCATAAATTTTTACAGTAATGGAAATATCTCGACTGCGCAAAGAAGAAGAAATGCACTTATACCTTTTTGAGATCTCAACAGAGAGCAAAGGAAGCTCAATTAACCTATTTCATCTCCTTCCACGACTTGTGCAGAATCAGAAACCAGCGGCTTTCGCAAAAAATTTCGCTGCTGTACGCCATACATAATATTTTTTAATTTCGCTTGTAAACATTTTTATGAAAAAACGCAAACACGCAGAAGTATGCGCTTAGCATATATGATCATAATTTAAGATTTTAACGCAAGACATGGATAATTCAATTTTTTTACAATTTATATGTATAGTAAAGGTGGATGTTAAATTTTGACTGCAAAATGAAAAAGTTCCAAAATGTACAAATTATATATCATACGAGTGATGTAATGCTTATTATGAAGAAACATCGATAACATGGAAAAACCCATACAACACAAGAGAAACATTCAAGATGTTCTGAGAACGTCCGCGGAAACATCTCTGGGATAAAATGTGCTGTCTCTTGGGAAATCGTCATATTATACAAAAAAACAATAAATTTAAAAGTTGTTAAGTCAAGATATTTTAAGAATTACGCAACAAAGACTGTATTGTTAGTACATAACAACATATAACTTGATATTGTTCATTATTAATTTTACCTTTATAAGAGATCTATGCATGCAATGCTCACTTTATTGGCTATGTATTTCTTTTTAATTCTATATAATGATTTTACTAATTTAAATATTATAATTTATGCGGCTTTTATCATTCAATTTTAATTTTATACATAAAACTGACTGAGGATGACCCAAATTGAAAGTTGAAACGTTTACGTTATTGTCATATAAAGAATAAATTTACGTATATACGTGACAGTCTAGTGGCTTTTGTAAAATATGTTTTTATATTCTTTTGATTTATATTCTTCACAGCCTCTAAATTATTCACAATATTCATTATTCAAAGCTGGAATTTGAAATTAAACGATTATTTTATATTGGATTCTTCGTCGCTTGTCAATCGCTCGAAAATCTCAAAATTATACATGTTTAACAATACAGTCTTTGTTGATTAATTCGTGGAATGTCTTTGGTTGATATTCATAGTCGATTCTTGTATTTAAGACAGTCTTAAGATGTCATGAACCAATCAGAAACTTATTAGCATCTTAACCCTTTGGCTTACAACCACGAGTGAGACTCGTGATAAGGAATTTGGTCCATAAACAATAAGCACGAGTCAGACTCCTTACCACGAGTCTCACTTACCAAATTCCTTACCACGAGTCTCACTCGTGGTTGTAAGCCAAAGGGTTAAGACATTACTTAAGACGGTCTTAAAATAAGAATGGATTATGTGAATACAAGTCTTCCTTAATAATTTTTTATCAATAAATCTGATAATATTATTGATAATATTTTTGATAACATTTTGGCCAATAAACAAAACTTAACATCTTCTTTTACAATGTTCAATAAGTAGTAGTTCATAATAAATAGAGAAAAAGGAACCATCAATGTTAACTTTTTGGCCCAAAAGAAAGTGCCTCTTGTTACGTGAAATTCTACTGATGTCCACGTGGCTGCATCGGAATAACGTCAACCATGGTACAAGTCGTATATGTACTTAACGTTCTCCGATTCCACGCACGTACACTCTCGCGCATAACCGTAAATGTCCGTACCTACTATTGGATGGGAACTCGAAATGTGTTCAGTGAAAGCGCTATATCGCTTATACGATGCGCGATAAAGTGTAAACTCGAATGTAATTGTTTATAAAGGAAGATGTTTATTTGTACGAATTGTTCCACCGTTCACTCTGTGTCCAGCAGGTAGCCATGAAACTTAAAGCAATGTCTACAATAAGATTTTAAGGCGTAAAACTTAAACTTTGCTTTAAGCCGCAATAAATTGACCAATCACAGTCAAATATTAGGTGTTAAATAATAATTCCTGCCGTTTTTCGTCTCCAAAATTGATTTGTTTCGAAGGGAAATATCTTAATCAAAGTATTATTAATAAAGTATTATTAATTAGCAATAAAGTAGAAAATGGAGGAAATTAAGGTGTTCACTTTGATTAAGGTATTCACTCATCTTCCCTTCGAAACAAATCAATTTTGGAGACGAAAAACGGCAGGAATTAAGTTTAACCTAATATAAGGAGAATATAATCGACTATGATTGATCAATGTCTTATGACTGCGGTTCGATTCGTGTTCATAACTAGAAATATAAATGACGGAAAAATACTAGAATTTTAGAGTAAAAAACTCGGAAGTTAATGGTTTTTTTCCTTCAGTTTTGACAGATTTTTACTCGGATATTTTTTCTAGGTCACTTATGTTTGTTCGCATTGCTTGAATCTCCCAAAATTTTTGCACTTAAAGATATGATTAGAAAAATAGATTCGGGCGTTGAAAAAAGAGAAAGTACTGATGCTGAATGCAAAGAGTGTAAGCAATGCAAACAGATCTATTAACCTATTATCAACTCATCAAGAATTGCAACAGCCAATAATACATATTTCGGCTTCGATATAAAATTATAAAGACAAAAGTATTAAAAAGTATAAAATAACAAAAAAAATGAATTCTATTTCTTCTTCTACATATTTAAATATGAATTCTATATGTTTTTTAACGAATTTTATATAATTTGGTCAAAAATACCGTTTTTTACAATAAAAAAACTAATTTTTTTACTCGATACTTTTCTCCGAAGTATAAAATATCGGTTTTTTTTTCACATCTACTCATAACGCTCATGAGCATCATTTGTCTTTGTTTAACATTCGACAAATAACGAGGCTAAAATGATTTTTAAGCATTGTTAACGTGAACCGGACCGCGATTTTACTTAGGCTTAAAATCTCATTGTAGATAGCGTTTGATGTAATAAAGAATACGCTTTTTATTCGACATCCTCACAGTTAGTTTGTAGCACGAGTTTGATAACAAATATTTGCTTCTAAGTGCCTCAGGCGAAGCTTACGGCGAAGTTTGAAACTGGAAGGCTCGCCTTTTAGGATAAAGGAAAGTCGAACTTGCCCGTCTGCCGAAACCATCGGCGAACGCTTAAATACGTTACGTGCTCTTTTGCGCACGTGTCTCGAACAATATGTAACTAGTCGCTCTTGCGACACTTACTAAATGGCGAGCAGGCTTCGCTCTCGCGTAAGCAGCTCGAGCACCAGCCGAAAGCTACGTGGCGAATTATGCCGACGCGTCGACGCGCGCGGTTATGTCTCTCGCAGGAATGATTAAACGGTTTTATAACTTTCGAGACCAATTATGAAGTTTCTGCCGCTCTTCGGCATCTGCACTCTGCACGAATTTCTCCGAGACGTCGATTAACTACGCGTGGAATCAAACGGATGTTGCAAATTCTTGATATACCTACATAAAAATAAATAACAAAAAATGACTTTTTAAAATAAAGTGAAATTTTCATAAAAATAACTCATGAATCTCCGTCGCTTTAAACGCATCGCGCTTGATTGCCGAATAATATCTATTTCTTTATCAATATGAATTAATCTCGCTTTAATGTACTCTGTATTTTATTCCAATTCTAGAAATTAATAACACATTTTCAAATTCTAGGAATTCCTAGAATTAGAAAAAGATGAAAAATTAATTAAACCGAGATTAAAGTTAATCTACATTAGTAATAATGGACATAAAAGAATTTATATGAATTTAATTTAACTTAGATAGGTTTAAAGATACACAAACAATGTGTATCAAAACACTCCAAAAAACAATTTTAATTTTATAGTTATATATTTATTTGTAGGTACATTATGTTATAGTTAATTTACATTAAATTCAATGATACTCTTGTGAGATAGAAGAATGTAAAAATAATAAATTTTAAGACTTTCTGAGCAATACTTTTTATTTTCCTTTTCCAGAACAAGGTTTTAAAGAAAACTATATTCAGGGTGTGGTGCATCCCATCTATCCTGTTAAAAGTTAAACGGCACAACGCAATTCACTGCTTCGTATATAAACAGTTTGATGAATAGCACTTTATTGTGCGCCGCATTATTTGAAATTGTGATTAAAACTTTAGCATAAAGTAATGCAACATATCTCATTCTATCTCTTAATTCTTTGATGTCTATACCGTTTTGTCACATCTACTACAAATATCGTTCTCAAAATATCGCACAAAAATTAACATTATAATATTTTTTTTAATTTAAAACATCAGACATCAAAGAATATAACGGTAACGACTAAATGTATATTATTATTATTAATATAAAAGAATATAGCACAGCAAAAAGTAAAAAGGAACCTCAGGTGTGCCACACTAGGAGTGATACCAAAGGATTAAATATCATTGTTACACTGAAAAAAAAATTTTGTTGCATTAATTGGAATTCTGTAGAATCGATCAAAAAAGTACAAATTAGAGACAATTATAATTAAATCTATCAAATATTCTAGTCGAGATAACTAGAAATTCAATTACCAGAATTCTGATTCGTATGAACAGAAATCATTTTGTTTGTACTTCTTATTGATATAATCAGAACGTTCTATTCAGTGTATTAAACGCCTATGTTGTATCAGTGCAAAATTAATAGGTACACTCCGCTTATAACTCTTCATTTAAGAAAAATAATCCTATTTTCGGTCAAAGCGGATTTTAGTGCTTAGATATTTCGGTGTGTATTTATGTACAT
Organism: Trachymyrmex cornetzi; assembly: GCF_001594075.2. Classification (NCBI taxonomy): domain Eukaryota; kingdom Metazoa; phylum Arthropoda; class Insecta; order Hymenoptera; family Formicidae; genus Trachymyrmex; species Trachymyrmex cornetzi. Next base: position 3,215,298 of record NW_017295861.1, on the reverse strand, counting down.
ATCCAACTTTACAAACCGCGCATCAAAATCTTTTTCAGTCTTAAAACATAATCGTTAATTGATTTATTCTCGTCGGTTTAATTTCGAATTATAAATCCACTTCAAAAGAATATTAAAATCTTGTACGAACGCGGTCAATTGGTCAAATTAACAGAACGAAGTCCCATTAATAACCTGTCCAATTATTTCATCCAGTAAGTCAATTTTATCGCTTGAGTTGATCTCTGCTTTTTCCCTCTCGCAACTCCCACAATGCAACGCACACAAAACGTCCCGCCGTGACAGGCCACAGCACGTAGCTTTTTTTTGTCGATAGAGAAATTATTTTTCAGTTCCGCTGAAAAAAACGTGCAAAAGCACACGGTATTTTTTGTTGTTTCCGCCGCACGTGTTTCGGCCTGAGAGTTTTATGGCGTTCATTCTCGAATACTCTCTACACACACACACACACACACACACACACACACACACACACACACACACACACACACATATATATATATATAGATAGGAAATTTAAGCTGCTATATATATCATATCCATGTAGATAGACAACGCGTTAAACGTGATTTAAAAAATTTTTCCATGCTAACCATAGAGTCGGATAATTAAAAGATCATATTCTTATTATCCTGGTTTAATTTTCGCTACGCAGCATTGTGCGAAAAAATTTTATCTTTCATCTCGCAGTGTGGGATTAAACTTCACGTTCGTAATTACTTGTAAAAATGACAGCTGCCAGTATTCGCACTGAGAATTAAATCAGACGTCGCTCGCCTCTCGTCTCGGAGGATATCTTCGTTGAAATTATACGCGGCTAGAAACGCGAGGAGAGCGCTCTCCTCGCGGTATTAAACATTTTTAAGCGGAAAATGGTATTGCACTCTATCGCATTCCCGAGAGCATTGTGCGACAGTAATATTAATTTAAAATTGGAATGCTCTATTGGCATTTGCGCTAAAGCAAATTAGCTTAAGCCAGCTTCGAAGAACATGCCATATTATGTGCATTAATATTAGTGAATATGCTTTAATTGTATTAAAGTTGTACATATATCTAAACAAGTTGATACAAAAATATTAACCTGAAATATTATATTATATAAATTTTATAGAGGAAAGGAGGTTATATATGGAATAGATCAGAAATTGTGGAACACCACAATATTTTGTACAGTTTGTGCGATGCATTCTGTAGGAGCAATCGTCAAAATCTTCGCAGTCTATTTAGACGTTATAACATGACCACTGCATTGGTCGTTAATGTTTATTGCTTTTACTATCGTAAAAGCTGCATTTCAATTTTGCAGGTAGTTTCATAAGTGTGTACTGTGCTACTTTACATACGTGGTAACGTATATAAAGTAGTACAGTACACACTTATGAAACAAATAACAATGAACATCTACTGAATTTCAATGAAACAAGATAGTATTCCAAAGCTTCTCTCTTCCTTTTTCTATGTTATATAAATATAGATCAATATTTGTGAAACTAATCTTAGATAAGATGAACAGAAAGGAGAATGTAATTGCTGCAGCTATTGCCAAAATTATTTTCTTTAAGCAATTTTTTTATTATAATCAAAAGTTACACTTATATTATTTATTTTTATCTCTATCTTATAAATTATTTTTTTATAAAAATAAAAACGCTTCAAACTTACAACGTATGTTTTATTTTAAAAAATCAATGTATCATTAAATGTAGATTTTTTTACGAAATCACTGTGAATATAAACGCCGCAAATTGTTTATCTATGACCATTGTTTATCTAAACATTTGGATGGAAATGTGTAATAACAGGCAAATATTATTCCCTTTAGTGTTTTTATTTTAAAAATCCACCGTTATATAGAATGTTCCGAAATTCGAAGGTAATATTATTATAGCGTTACTACATTTCGCGAAAATTTAAGTTAATAAACGTGTAAGCCATTTTTTTTCTATATAGTAGTTTTTTAAGTATAAATGTTAAAAGTTTGACTAATCATGAGGGTTGATTAAAAGTCATTTATTCATATAACGTGCGTACAATGCTATTAGATACTAAACAAAATATTGCCGCTATGTACATACTATCATACGAACAGATGTTTTTTTAATCAATGTTTATGGTTAGTCAAACTTTAAACGTTTATACTTAAAAACCTACTACATGGAAAAAAATGGCTTACACTTTTATTACTTAATTTTTCATAAAGTTTTATGCTGCAATAATATTACGCTTGAATTTCGGGACATCCTGTACAATGGCAAAATGTGTTGATGTAAGTTAGCCATATGAAGTTACATATGATAATAGCCAATGTCGCATCAATAAACATTAGCATACGTGTATACTGTATTCTGCTTAATGATCACGTGTACACTTTAACTCGTACCTAAATGTGGAAACTTAATACTAACATGGACATGTACGTATGCAAATGTTACAACGCAATAATACCGTGGCGTATACCTAAAATTTCCGAAGAAGAGACTCATTGATATGCTACCAAGCAGAATTGCATCCAGCTATTAATAAAGCTTTAATTTAACAGTATATTAAGAAATATTAAAATAAAAGTCTCCTCTCTCTCTTTCTCTTTCTCTCCTTTTATTAATCATCATTTTGTACAATTTGTGATATATATGTTACTTTGTATAATGGGAGTGCAATGCGCTGAATTATCGATAAAAGGGAGGCGTGAAAATGAACCATAAAATTTTCACGAGAGAAATCTCGTGTTTTAATTAATTAATTGCAGGTGACTTTTAATCTTACTAAAATTTAATTCAATCCTTGTTTACGAGATAATGCACAGAAAGAACGATTTTGTTGAAGTATTTCAAATTGGATGTAGTTCTGAAAATAATATTGTTGGACTCAAAATAATTACGTAGAAATTTCAAATATGAACAATGCTGCAAAAAGTTTTGACATTTTAGCAACCAGTTTCTGTATAATTATTTGGATAGTAGATATTTGGATAAGAGATGGTTGCTTTTACCTACAAATCGACTGCCTACAGTATCTTTTGCCTACATTACTTTTGCCTACAGTTCGATTGCCTACATGTATTATTGCCTACAGCTCGATTGCCTACATGCGCTTTTGCGCACAAATATAAAATTAAAGTTAAGTAAAAAAATAATTTATATTTTTAGGAAATCTGTCATGTGAACAGTGGGGTGTCAGCGTAGACAGTGTCCGCTTGGAATATTTTTCCAAAAAAATCTAACCCTAACCAAACCATTTGTTGGTGTGAGGTAGCTCTCATTTCGCGTGGAAGGTTATAAGCTGTAGGCAATAATGTATGTAGGCAATCGAGCTGTAGGCAATCGAGCTGTAGGCAAAAGATACTATAGGCAATCGATTTGTAGGCAAACGGGATTCCCCCGTAGTATAACAAAATTATTTTTATATACGTATCCAGCCAAATTTTTAGATGCTTAATTCGGCAAAAGCTTCCTTTTTGTGCGATAATAAGGAGAAAGTGTGTCAAATAACGAATTCTCTCTGTAAGATTTTGCTAAAGAATAGTTGATGACGAATTTGTCAGAAAAATCTGCTTAAAACTTCATTCAGAAATGGTAGGATAGATACCAATCACGACATAGACCGAATGTTGCAGAGAGAGAGAGAGAGAGAGAGAGAGAGAGAGAGAGAGAGAGAGAAAGTGAGAGAGGATCCATTTTCGCCTGTAAAATTAAATGCCTCACTCTGATGTGAAATTGAATACTCTTGTTTCGACATCCGTCGTCACATGAACACGGTCTAATTGGATAAATTTTATAAAACAAGACCCGTCACGTGTTATTTTCGCGATAGAGCGACCAGATCCGTCTCGGCCACATTAATAGGAGAGATAAACGCGCGGAATCACGGATTTAATTTATGTCGCGCGAAAAATCGCGAGAAACGCACGTTATGGCGTGACGGACGAGGATTTTCTCTATCGGAACGAGGCGATGCGAAAACGCGACGAGGATCACGCCAGTTAGATTCACGGGGGCGAATTAATTGGACCGGACGCGGAAAATGCAATTCACGACGCTATCGCAGTCGGAAGCGTGTACAACGCCCTGTATAGTGTGGTGCATTGCGTGTTGCGACGCCTTAATTGCCGCGATAAAGCGGAGAGAAACCATAAAGCATGACACAGAGATTGACTTATTATTTTATCACCACGACAATAAATCTGTAACGCGTTAAAGAAAGTTAATCCCCGATTATATCGTACTACAAACTGCTGAAAAAACAATTAAATCTATACAATATATGTGTACAATTGATACGAGTGACAAAAGGAAAAAGGATATTATTATAGTACACAGTAATTCTATTCGCCGCGTTCAAATGTCAAGCTAATAATTTTAATCGTTTTAAATGCCAACGTTCTTTTTATTTCTCTGTTTTTTAGATTTTCTATTACCTTGGATACGTAAAATAAAATGCAACATATAGAGATGCAAGATAAGACGCAAAAAATAACACACTTCCTGCTATATATTTAATTAAATTAATTACGACTTAATTATAAATAATAATACATAAGTTTGTCAAACATTGCAACCCGATTTATTAGGTTAATAAAATTTGAATTTGACAAAGATGATTTTACAGAATCGCATTTTGCCGGGGCGCAACATTTATACAGGGCTGTATTGCCGCGAATAAAGTTTCGACGGTGAATTTAGTGACTCGGCGACCGCGCGATTTGTGTCGTGCGGAACACTGCCGCAATCGCGAAACATGAGTCCAGCAGTTAGTCACTGTTAGCGGTCAACAATCGGATCGCGAAGTTCCCACGATACTGCGGCGTGTCATGGCAGGGCGAGACGCAAAGCCATCGCGGCTTAACCATTCGTGCGTGGCAGTGTCGAATAAAATTTCTTCACGCTCGCTGCCACGCTCGTTTATCGAGTCAGCGTGAACGTGTGAGTCGGTGATACTCGCGGTTTTATATTTTCACAAATTTTCGTTCTAACCAGACTGTCTCGTGAAACTTAAGAAATTAATTTTTTTATTTATATCTTCCATTAAAGAATAAAGTAATATTACCACATAATTCTCAATATTATTGATATGCATTAAGAATTTTGTGCATGTTGTACGTATATTTAACTTTAATCGAGACATTCGTTTTGAAAATTTCTTAACTGATACTCACGGATTCAGCCCTTACAGAATTTATTTAGTAAAGGACGTAAAAAAATTCCAGCGGGAAATAATTGATAAAGTCGTATTTACCACGGAATTATTCGCTAATTAGTCAATCGTGTAATTAGATATCGCTCTCTTCATTAAGAGAATAAAATATAATAATTACAACAAATATATACAATTTTTGGAAGCACCTTGTGTATACTTTCAGTTAACGAATGATTTTATAATTTCTGATATTTTGCTTTCAATCGCTCTTTATTAATGCACGAATACATCTATTAGAATTTCTTATTAATTTATCACGTAATACAATTTTGAATTTTTTTTCAACAGTGCGAAATCGCATGTGAATGCAGGACGCAAATGCCAAGAGAACATCGGGCATCCGGGCATCGTACCGTACCAAACAAAATTATAAAAGTTGTCCCGTAAATCGTTGCCTCGTAATTCCATCTGACAACTTTGCTGCCGATTTTTGCATAACGCTAATTCAATCGGATGTCATATATATTTTACCATTACTTTATCATTATTTATTTCTTTTATAAGTATATTTGATGGACGATGCGCGTATTTTTTTATTAAAATATTTGTAACACAGGATTTCTAGTTGAGATTCTGCGAAAACAGAATCCAAATATTTAATTTATTTCAAACAAAATATAACACAACCTTAAGGATTCTATCCGAATACTTAACAGTTTGACTGTTCTTTTGCTTTCTGCTTCTCGATCGTAACCAAGAACCCAACAGTATTAACATTTCAAGAGCGCCGGTTTTCATAATTCTGTCTTTCATGTCAAGATTTTGAGAGAGAGAGAGAGAGAGAGAGAGAGAGAGAGAGAGAGAGAAAGGAGAGATTAGAGAGATTGATCTTTATTACTAGCTTTCTCAGCTATTTGCGATACATCTTTAACTTACATTTCGAACATATGTTCTTAACGGTAGAAGTTAAGTATTCTCATTTATATTCTTTTTCTTTAAGTGCCATACGTTATCTCAGCGCATAGGCGCCTCCCTCTCATATACCTTTGCGCGCACACTGATCAGAACGTATATGAGGACCTTCAGTTTAAACGCCAATTCCGAACGGCAATATTTGGTAGGGAGGTTTCCTGGACAAGTACACTGTATAAAATAAAATCTTAATTTTAACTTATAGTCATATAGTGGACTTTCTGAGACATGCAAAAAAGTTAAAATTAATATTTTTGTGTTAATTTTAACACTTTCGCACGTCTCAGAAAGTCCACTATACGACTATTAGTTAAAATTAACATTTTATTTTTTACAGTGTATACTACTCGGTGGTTTGCTCATTGCTTTCCGAGAGAGAGGGAGAGTGAGAG
>NW_017295861.1:3105955-3208594 GCF_001594075.2 Trachymyrmex cornetzi | reverse complement strand
AGAGAGAGAGAGAGAGCTTCTTTGTACGAAAGATCCATTCTCGCTTAAGACCGCTACCGCAATACGGAGGTGAGAGGCAAGCGGTCACTGGAAATCGGATGGCGAAGTTCTCGCGGTGCGCAATGTCGCGTCAAACCCCCAGGCGGATTAATTTAAGGGACAGATAAATCATGGTGCTATCTCGGCAGCTACAGCAAAAACATTTATCTTCCAGCCAACGCGGCTGGAAGCGCGAATGCTCGCGTACGTTACGCTCAGTCGCAAACCAGCCGCTACAATGACGTGAATTGCGTGCGGCTAATTCAGTGGTGTGCAGAGTACACATTTAGAAATTAATCCTTCCGTTGATAAATATAACTTGATATCTCATCTTCTTTTAAGAATAAGAAGAGCAAGGAAAAATGTTTCGTTATAGGGAATTTTATATGAATCGTTTGCGGCAAATCGAGTTGGAAAGTTTAAGAAACGCAATGTTGTACCTGAGAAAGAAGAAAAATTTTCTGGATATATATATACATGGAAAAAACGGCTTCGCTGAAGTATTTTAAATCTAAGATACAAATCTAAAAATAATTTTCTTGGATCATCAAAATAATTATGTAGGACGTTCAAATTGGTTATTAAATTGGCAAAGTTTTTCGCAGCATTATCACCGTGCTTGAATGCCCTACATAATTATTTTGATGGTCCAACGAAATTATTTTCAGATATGTAACTAGTTAAATTTTTATACGTTAACAAAATCGTTCTTTCGATGCATAGATAGATTTGTTGCCACTCCTTAAATATCGACTTTCTCTTAAATATTCTTTTCTTGAGCTAGATTTGTGACAAAACAAGTTAAAATAAATCTATTTACGTTTTAAGCACATTTATATTTTCAGTAGAGACGTGAACGACGCGATTAATATCATAAATAATACTGAATAAGATAGATCCGCAAATAAATCGGACAAACTGCTTCAAACGTCACCATCGACCTTTGGACTCTTAATACTTCAGTTTCACTACTGGACATTGCTACTGGACTTGGTTCTCTCCTCGTGAGAACCGACGCGACGATTCTATCGTTTAAAATAGTCGTCGGCAGGAGACCGGAAATAAATGCGACGAGCGTAAGAAGAAACACTTTGTGCGACCGCCGCCCGTCGGTCGGTCGTGGAAAAGCTGCGACCATTAGGGGATTAACGACGATAAAGTGACGTAATAAGGAGAGACGGGGCATCGTTTTCAACGGGACAATGTGCAATCCTCCGGGATCGTAATGAATTACGGCCCGCTTTAAAGAGCCTTTTATTGTCGGCGTTCCGCGCGACGAGCGGTATATTAAATTTATCAGAATCCTCGGCAACGCGAACTATCAGCGGAAACACCCTTAGCTTACATACGCTCCGCGGGTTGTCCACGTGTCGAAAAAAAGTCCCAGCGTTCCATCATCTCTTTTATCTTCGCGAGAGACGTCGGTTGTCGTTAAATTTTCCCCTCCGGACAACACGTTTGGTACGTTACCGGAACGAAAACCTTCTCGATACGTTTCGTCAACCTTCCGTTCCGTGAAATTGTAATCTCGGAGGTTTGCTTAAATGATTTTCTATTTTATATCTTCAATATTAATTCGTTTAGTAAGTGTAATTATAGCAAGATTTTATTATACATGTATAGGAAATATCTAGTTTCTGTAACTATCTTGAACGAGATCGAGCACTGTATAGAACATCTTTTAGGTAATTATTTTAAAAATGAAACAATACGAAGATTGTATCTCGAAATTTTGCTTAGATGTGTTGTTTTATTCCTCCTATTCTATATCTTCAACATTAATTTATTTAACAAAATGATTAATTTAAAAATAATTTACAGTATGATTTTATTACACGTGGAAAAGACAATTTTGCTGAATTATCTAAAAATTTAGCTAAATACAGATCTGAAAATAATTCTGTTAGACTATGAAAATAATTTTACGTAGGAATTTCAAGCATCATGAGCAATGCTGCAAAAAGTTTTGACATTCTAGCAACCAGTTCAAGCGTTCTACATAATTATTTTGATGGTCCAACAGAACTATTTTCAGATCTACATTTAACTAAATCTTTATTTCCGCAAAATTATCTTTTCCGTGTATACAGGGTGGGGAAAAAGTATGGAAGCAAACAATTATTTCCGAAACTATTCATTTTTCGACAAAATGTCTTAGACATATAAAAATGAATAGTTTCGGAAATAATTGTTTGCTTCCATACTTTTTCCCCACCCTGTATATATACAGTGAGTACAAAAAGTATTCGTACAAAGAAAATATTTTTTGAAAAAACTTTATTTTTAAAAATTAAATATTATTCAGCGAGAAATGAGTCATCGAATTAATGTCGAATCGATATCGATACAATGATTTCAACACCAATTTGACGTCGATTCGACGTTTAATTGATGATTCTTTTTTTGCTGGGTAATTAACAATTTATTTATAAAGTATAAAATAGACTGTATGTTTCTTAAAATTATATATAGCAAAAAGATGTGTATTAATTATAGAAAATATATCATCTGAAAAATAAGCGAAAATTAAAAGTTTCATTATATGGATGCTCAAAAAAAAATATTCGTACAGTCGAGAAATTTAACTTATAATATCAGAAATACATGCGAAGCTCATTTGTATATGTTAGAACAGAATGTATTATTCATTGTATAAAATTGCTAATTAATGTTTATTTTCTACAAATAGACTCTTTTTATAAAAAATTTCCTTGTACGAATACTTTTTGCTCTTACTGTATATATACTTGTATAAGTCTGTCTCAATTTTCTATGACTATCTTAAAGAAATTAAAAGATATGGAACATTTTTAATTATTTTTGGAAAAGCAAAGAAATACTAGATAAATTAGATAAATTTTTAAATAACTTCTCATTATTGTGTCATGTTACACAATCCTGATTAGAACATCTCGAACGAAGTTTAACTGCAATTTTCTGTTACGCGTAGTTGAATAAGTAATTTTTTTTATTTAGCTGAATAATTTTGATCTATGCGAAGCTGTTATGGATAGAGCTGTCCTTTCTGTAACATAATGGTACATAAATTCTTTTCCTGAATGTTATTTCAGGATTCCTCGACAATCATGTCCCATGCGTCCTTGTCTGTCTTATACCTTCAAGCATGAAATAAATGCGTGTGTATAAATTTTTGTGTACTTTTTTACTTTTTTATTTAATATATTTATCGTTCGTCAAAAGAAAGAAGAAAGAACTAATATTTTAAAAAATAGCGGCAGAAATATAAGGAATTGTAAAATCGAAAATTAATGGCCAGGAACAAAATGTCTAAGTTCACGACGAAATAACATGTTCGTGGTAAAAACTGAAATAATATTTTGACTTCCGGTAGTCTTTGTATCTTTAATGTGCGATTTCAGAATTTCAGTAGTTTCGCTATGTAGACGACGACGCACATAATGTTCACGAACTTATGTGCATCCCAATATCTCTTCGCGATATGCTCATGCGGATGCACATGAAAAATGAACTGCGCACCGCCGCATACGAAATTCCATTTGGCATCCTTATCTGCCATGTATTATTAAAGGTTCTACGCAAAGATGCGAATAAATGCATGAACACCTTATGTAAACCGAGGAGCGTTCTTCGGCTTCGATTGCGCGAATTCCGTTTCCCATAGAAGAATTCAAAACCGAAGCAAAATCGCGGGACGACCGGGAACGCCTGCGAGTGTCTATACGTGTTTATCGTTATCAGTATACACTTATACAGCATGCATGCAGAGCGTCAAATCCACTAGTTTTCTTGCGCGCAACTTTCTGTGCGTACTTGTGTAAAAGAAACGGATATTATTTTTCTATCGATGTCAATGCAAAATTTGCCGTTACGAAACCTTTTAAAATATGACTTCTCGATAAGTAGCAAGCCGTTTTAAACAAAAAATAATTAAGACTAAACATAGGCGGATTGAAACACGGAGAGAAATTTCTTTTAAAATTTACCCTGAAAATATGTAGTTATTATTATTATTATTTTTATTATTAAGTAGTAGTGATACAATAGTTGTGGTACAATACAATATTTTAAAGATTTTTACCATGCACTTCAGTAAAATTAATCAAACTTATTTTATACTTTATTGTAGTTTTATTAATGAATGAAAGAGATTTACATTAAAATGTTGTCCCAATGACTGTCATATTTTCAAAGTAAATTCTAAGAAAAAATTCTCTCCGTGAAGAGATAAAAAATATGTCGCTATTTTACTTCAAAAGTGATATAACTCTAAAAATTAACCCTCTGTCGACAATGTGAAATTTTCATCCTTTGCTTGCAACTTAAGTCTTTGAACTTTAATGCAAATTTTTATATTGTTGCTTTATACTGTATAAAAATCTGAAAAAATTCTTACATGTTTGTGATAGCTTCAATAACGAATTTTTATCATAATAGAAGTCGGATTATGTTTTATTTATTTTTTTTATAGATTTAAATTTATCTATATTAAACTCGACAATCAAATTCGAATTCATCTACAAAGATTTGAAATGGTATTTAAGTTATATATCAGAATAATCATATAAAATAATTACTATAATAAATACTTTTAAAAGATTCTAAAGGATGATTCCTTACACAAATTTTTAAGAAAAAAACTTAATATATAATCATATTCGAAATGGCTTAGTTTTAAAGATACAGAGTACTCAAGTTGAAGGAAAAATTTTATTTTTTCCAACAATTTCGAAAACCATTCCAATTATTTTAACAAAACTTTAAATATATACAAAATTTCATCAAAATAATTCGAGTGGTTTTTGAAATTTTTTTGAAAAAACGAAATTTTTCCTTCGTCTTTGATACCCTGAATCATATTGAAATTAAGCCGGTTCGAATCGAACATACAAAGTATTCGTCTTGAATTGGTATGAGAAATCATCCCTTAAAATCTTTTAGAGCGTGTATTTAGTAATCACCCTATTCTTCTACGCAATCACATCTATTTTTCTACGCAAAATTATCAGAAACTATGTATGTCAATAAAATCGGGTCGCAGATCCGATGCACTTACGATGATTAGAGAAAATATCAGCGTTATTGATAGGCTATCGATATGTCGCGAGCACTAAAGTACCCTAATAGCACGTGACAGCGAGTGTTTCAGGTGGTTTTAAAAATTGATCGTCAGATCGATCGACAGTAAACGCCATGGCACATACGGAGAAGAATTTCGCCTCTCGAGCGTCCTTCCATCGTTTCGCCGTAAATGATGTCTCCGGCCGTTTCTCTTCGTGGCCATCGCCATTCGCCGGTCACACCAGAGAGCCTTGTGATCCATTCGTCACGATTGCGACGATACCACGGACATGCGATCATTAATCCACGCATCCGCGCACGTGAACGTATCATCCATGAGTGTACGAAATTTATATTCAGCATCATCCCTCGACTAATCCAGAATTCGTAATAAAAGCGATAATAAATATACCTCTAGAGTATTTCGAAAATCCCTGTTTGAATTTGTCTTTGTGACTTCAATCTTCAACGATATAAAACAAATTAGAATATTCTATAATACTCTCTCAGAAAGGATTTTTAATAATGAGATAGAAATATTCTCTTCTCTTGACATACTTAATCTTACTGCAAACTTAAGTAGTACAAAAATAAAATAAAAATAAAATATTAAGATTTGATCAATAATTTCTATTTTTCCTCTCTTGAATTAAATAAGATTGCCTTATTGTCTTGAAACAAGATTAATACGTATAAATTTAAGTTTATATATTCTTACGTTTAAAATAAATCTTTACATCCCCCCTCCCCCTCCCCGATGTTATAATGGTGCCATAGTATTTGACACAAAACCGATATCCAATATAATTTTATTCTAGAATTTCCATTTAATAATTTTCCATTTAATAGTAAAACGTTCTTCTATTAACAATGAATATAATTGCCTCTAATCGATCTTATTTTATGATAGATCGAAGAATAATAGCATTCGATCCGAAAATCTTTTCTATGGATGTAACATCTCCTAGTTCGCAAAGCAGATGGAAAATAAAAAATTGTTGAAATGTTTACATTCATTCTGTCAGAGTACAAAAGAAATTTTTCGAGCATCGTATTGACCTGGTTTTTCTCTCTCATAATTTAATTATTTATTTGCGTTTCTATTCAGCACGTGAACAAAAATTTTTTTAATTATAAAAAATTTGCTGCCGTATAATTTCGTTTAATTTCAGATTTTTCAGCTTACAAAGAACAATCTCCATTCGGATAATTTTTAACCAGGATTGAGAAGTAACATGTTACTTACACCATCGTTACTGTTACAATTATTTTTTCAGTATCAAATAAGTAACGACGATATATTTCCTTATTTGCAACGTTAATAATAACGCGGTTACATTTTTTTGGATACCAATAACATACATATTTTTGTTATTTCATCGTTATTTTATACACGCACAATATACATATGTGCTTATATGTGCGGAACACGAAAAGCGATTTTTTTTCAAAAAGGAAGTGTATGTTTGACCATGTTGCGATTAACCATAACCACTACAGATTTCGTGTCGAACCAGATCAATTAGCGGCAAAAAATCCCTCTAAAATATCCCCCTCAAAATTCGATGAAAAAAATAACAGAAATTGTAACGACTCGTTAGTTTTTAAGTAACAGTAACAAGTTGTTTTTTTTTTATTTAAATCAATAATGAGTTACTTTTCAGAAAAAAAGAACAGTAACGATAACGAGTTATTTTTATAAAGTAATTTCATCAACTCTGTTTTTAATAGATTAATATTCATTATTTCTCGCAGAAATATAGAATGTCACTTCATGATATAACACAAAAGCAAAGCGCGCGAAATAATAATTACTGGACGAAGCAAATTTTCTGATAATTCCAATATTAACGTTGACGGCTGTTTGGAGATTTTCCAGGTCTCTCCACCGATTTGAGATTACATCGAGGATTCTGTCGATGCAGCCAGCCAACGTCAGCGCACGATGGGATAACATCGGTCGGGCATTCGGGCGTGTCGGATGAATTTAGAATGAATAAACGAGCGAATTTTCAGCGCAGACGTGCGGCGCGGATTTCGGGACTAAGCGTAAACCCAATCGTGATCGCGTGATCCGAACCTTCCAGCCGGCTTTATCGCTTTTCTAGCACGGTATCTACGGCCGAGGCAAAGTATCCCGTTTCCATTTTATACCCGCGGGAAGAGAAATGGTGTGCAACGCGCGCGCGTTCGACGCGTTCGGCGCGTACACGAGAGCGAGCCAGACGGCGCGCGCTCGAGATTTTTATTCGATTGCCGCGGGTCCGAGAATATACATTTTTTTTTATCGGCATCCGGAGCGGCGTTTTGCGGGAGCCATCATCCTCGACGGGTATCACCGCATATTACAGCGCGTGGGGAAAAAAAACCGTTTATATTCGTTCGCCTCTATCCTGTGGCGAGCGTATGGAAGCAATTTTAAAAATGACAAATACTGTAATGCAAAATGAAGTAGCATACATTTTTCCAGGAAATCGCTTTCAATCGTAGCCATTGGCTGCGTTCAACAGAATGTTTATTTTGCAATTTGTTGGAAGTTTTCTTCGCGCTGATTGGATTATGCTTTTAGATCAAGGGGTATGGTCCTATCTCAGCAAAGAATCATAAAACGGTTGCAAAACTGTTGTGTTCTGCTGAACGCAGCCAATATATCCTTATTTTTCTGAAAATACGTAAGAGATTACGTATTGTGTTTTAATCATTTTATGATGACTATTTTATTCATTGACACTCGGTAGGAATGTGTGATATGCGTATCGATATGCTAAAAATTATTTCGAAATTGTCCTTTAAGTAAAAAAGGAATTATTTTTGTTACAAAAAGATCGGTTTGAAATTAAAGACGATTTCGCAAAATATCGGTTCATCCTTGAAGCTACTTCAAACTGATTTTTTTATTTAAAAAAGTCGTTCCTTTTTCACCTAAACGGTAACTTCCAAACGAATTTTTACCATATGGATACGTATATCCGGTATATCGCTCTTTCCGAACAGAATAATTTTGCTGAAATATCTAAAAATTTAGCTAGATACAGATTTGAAAATCATTTCGTTAAACTGTCAAAATAATTGTATAAGATCATCAAAATAATTATGTAGAACACTCAAGTTGATTGCTAGAATGTCCAAATTTTTCGCAGCATTCCTCATCAAACTTGAGTTTCTTGCATTATTATTTTGATGATTCAACAAAATTATTTTTAGATCTGTATTTAGTTAAATTTTGTAATACTTCAGCAATATATATATATATATTATTTTTTCTGCGTGTACAATTGCGCGAGACAGCTCTACGAATTTTTGAACAACATGCATGAGAGACACCCAGTAGATCACCGTCTCGATCGATTCTTTTGCAAACGGGTTAACTCGCAGCTTGACATCCATGGTATATCACGGCTAATCAACGCGGACCTCGGGTGCACGAAGTGATTTATGTGGTTTACCGCGGCCGCCTGCCAATAATAGCTTCGGCTTTCGCCTCCCGTTCGCTCCTTCATCTTCACACGCGAGATAAACGTAAAGTTTTTCGCCTAACGAACAATGAACTGCCGTTACACTACGTTAAACAACATGCGAGTGTGAAGAGCGATTAACGCTACTCATTCGTAAGTATTTGCCTTACGCATCTGTAAATGGAAGCAATTCTTCGTTATTTGGGTGTTATCGATTTTTCTGCCGCAAATACGACAGGAGAGATGTGGACAGAGAGAGAGAGAGAGAGAGAGAGAGAGAGAGAGAGAGAGATTTATGCGATTCGTCTCTATATTATATCTTTCTTTAAGGAGTTTGCTCACCTTTTGTGAGAAGTGTGCGATAAGGGAAGCGACTCTTCTATTTATGCATAGAAAAGAATGAGACAAAATCATGAGACAAAGAATGAGACAAATGAAATCCAACACTTTTGACAAAGGACAGCAATAGTTTTTTGATATATTATTAGTTGTCACACAGAAATCGTGCAGTGAACGTTAATCGCTTTTGCCAACTATTTATTGATATATAAAGTTTATAACGAAAAGTTTTTTATTCAGATGGTAATATTATTTACGAAGTTACAACGTAATAATTTGTGTTACAACGTAATAATCATCATGGCTATATATCTGTCTTATTCTTACTCATAAGAACATACATAAAAATCACGACTTTTAGCTTTAGATTTCTTACAAATTATGTAGACAAATTCCTTAAAATTTTAATTATAAATGTGTTATGCTGCTAAGAATGTAATATTGAACTTTTATGCAAATCGTAACATTTCCATTAAGGTGAGCAAACTCCTAACTGAAACCAATATATATTCTCCAAAATCACAATATTTAACCTTTCGAAGCAGATATGTAAATCTTTTACATAGTAATTGACTATGAAAGCGATTTAATTTACATTTACAAGGTATTAATTAACTTCAAAGAATTAAAATAATATAATTTGTTTTAAAAAAGAATGTATGTGGGTGCATGTATGAATACTAAGTGTATTTTAATAATAAATCAAATTTACAGATGTAATATAAAGAATTTAATTGAATGGGTCCATTAGAATTATACTGTTAGCTCCATCAGGATTAATATAAAAAGTTTATGTAACAGAAAAATTAATCAAACAGTAATTTTCTATTAATATATTAATACATAATACATTAATACATATATAATACTTCAACAAAATTCAAACATCAAATTAGAAAAAGAGAAAGTAAAAAAAATTAATATTAAGGAAAACATACTCATTAAATTTTTTAAGCGACTTGTCATTCTTTTACAATTAGAGACGTTTTTTCAATTACGTAAGACCGCCTTGGGGCGATACATCTCGGTTTAAAACGCTGGTGAGAGAAAGATAAATATCAGAAACACGTTTCATCGATAGCTCCGCGTTGAGTTTCGGATCCCAAGCTATTTCTCTCTTCCGGACTCCACGCTGTGCAAATAAATACTTATGGCTACGCGAACCCAGTAGTTTTATCGTCCCTAAGCTTGGCCGCGCCTATATACATACGTTTCACTTAGAGGCCGGGGTTCTACCCACTCGAAAGGACTCGACAGAACCTTCTCTCTGGACCGTGAGGTTATCTCGAAATGTATAGCCGGAAATGTTCAGTAATCTCACTCACTTTTAGAAGTTGATAGAGAGCAGACCGAATTCACATACCGATAGAATAATGTTCGTGAAGATTTATGAGATTTCTATTGTTTCTGAAAAAATCTTTAGACGGTCCAAAATTATCAATTCAAATACGGAAGATACTTTGCTATAATACTTTAATAGACGGCTATCATCACAAGACTTTGTGTGTGTGTGTGTGTGTGTGTGTGTGTGTGTGTGTGTACTATTAAAAGCAAATTATCTCTCAATAATGAACGTAAATATTTATTTTATCAATAATAAACGTAAATATTATGTCAGTAAATTTATTGTTAATATCAAAGTACTCGCATCAATATTAATAATAATAATAATATAAATACTGCGTTATTTCATTTCCTGTCATTTTTATTTTATTTCTATATTAAATCATTATTATTCTGTTCCATTTTATTTCTCTCTTTTATTCCGCTCTTTCCCTCGAGTCTCCATAATATCAATCTTTCCATGACACTCCCTTAAATTATCGTGCCCTTAGCTTTTTATTACTACCAAGGGCTCCCTCCCTATGTATTCCGAAAATAATCTTCGCAACGTCACAAACACGCGCTCACAAAGGGTAGCTCAAGCTATCTGACGCAACGGGTGTCAATCTTTATCGGCGTCACGCGATATCAGGGCTGAGACACTGTAGTCGACTGCTGCGATAATAAAACGAAAACGTCGAACGATTATTTAATTAACTCGGAGCCGAGCGGGCGGGAAAGTAAGTACGTGCGGTACGATAAATCGTGGTGCGGACTTATTAGCTTTTCATGCGGATCCACCTCATGCCTCCGTTCTTGCTCCGTTGACCCGAGAGATTCTCAATTTCCTGAAGACGCAGCGCGACGACGACGGCGACGGCGACGACGACGACGACGACGACTACGGCGTCGTCGGCGGCTACGGCGGCTATCTGTGTACACTGCTATAGGGCATAGAGCGCCTGCCCGTCGGTGCTGCATTATTAACCGGGACTTGTTAACGTCGTTTCTTCTTCGTCTTCCGTAGGACGACCATCCCCGCACCACAGTTTACACTTCCTTCCCGCAACCATTGTGTCCCCCTGCAGACATTGCGGTCTACCTTCGATACACGGCTTTACGTAACGCCAGGATTCCGCTACGCGCGACATTAACCCGTTAGCGGTGAAATTCTTCTTCTTAAATGCAAAAAAAAAAGAGAATAGGAAAAAGATTCAAATGTTTGATGAAATTACTGGAATCATTACAGAAAGTAACAGTATGAAAATTAATAAAAGGATAAGATTGATGAAAGAATTATTTTGCGTCTTTCAGCAGAGACGTTTTGGTTCCTAAAGTCGTGTTAACCCTTCATTATTCGCGTGAGGTGTTGGGGACAGTTTTATAAATTCGCTGAATGTGTAAATATACACATTATTATATTTAGCGCAAATAATTTCACAATTAAAAAAAATGTTTTGCATTTATCTTTATCTAAAGAATTCGGAGAATATTAACAATCTTTATTTAATTTTAAATCATCAAAGAAAGTACTTGAGATATAACGTTAGAGTTAAAGAAACACCTTAAGCAAATGAATATTTTAAAAAATCACACGAATAATGTAGGATTAAGTAATTAATTTTAATTAAGTTTAACTTTGGGAAAATTTCAACTTCCGACTGAACATACTTTAATGTATACGTTTAATGTATTTAAGTTTTCGTCTACTGTGTATGCATACGTTATGTTCGTGCAC
Source organism: Trachymyrmex cornetzi (assembly GCF_001594075.2). Lineage (NCBI taxonomy): Eukaryota > Metazoa > Arthropoda > Insecta > Hymenoptera > Formicidae > Trachymyrmex > Trachymyrmex cornetzi. Next base: position 3,196,660 of record NW_017295861.1, on the reverse strand, counting down.
ATTATAATAAATGTAATTACTATTATATAAATGTATTATCCAGAAACTACTCTGTGAATTAATATATATTCAACGAAATCTCGCGAATGTGACCGGTTTGTAATTAATCATAATGTCACACAGAATTAGATCACTTGGGACAAGTGCGAAATAATTCATGTTATATCAGAAATATGCATATGCAACATAAAATTGTCATTTTAATGTATTATACAGAGTAACAAGTTGAAATATTTCCAACAAATAAAATATTTCCATTTCCTTTTAGAAATAAATATTTTCAAAAATTTGTTGCTTTAAAGTAAAAAAAAATTGAGTTACAGAGTTTGTTACATTAAACTTCAATTTGTCAATTTTCAAGAATATGTATGCTTGGTTTTATAATTGTTGCTTGATGGCGGAATAAAAAGTCGAAGCTTTCTTGAAGGAAAGAATTGTTGCACTTGCTCTTAGTAATGATGTCTATATAGAATGCAAGACAAGTAGATTTGAAAGCTCCGACAGACTGCGAAACGCCGCGCCGCCTGAAAAACCATATTTAATTACGTCCGACAAGCACCAAGCTTCTCCCCGCTCTCGATTTTAATAAGGATTCCGACGGAGACATAAAATTTCACGACTATCTGCTCATTGAAATTCTACTCGTTCCGACCTGATCGGTAGACACACGTGACGGGGCTGACAACCCCCTTTCTTGGCGTAGTAAGCGTCGCCGAGAAGAACGAGACGAATGTTTCATAAAAACGTTCACGGATGAAAATCCAATCAAGATGGTGCTCGATTCTTCGAATTTGGAGATCGCGAAGAATGGAAGGGCAATGATTCTTTCAGAGAATAGAAACAGGGACCTAATTACTTCATTAAGTTATTCAAAACATCTTGATATTTCTCAAGATAAATTATGTAAGCTTCCTTACTTCAAAAGAGACATAACTCAAAATATTAAGTTTCCCAGAAAAGTAGAAAAATAATTTTTTTACTTGACTAATCAAAATTATTGATTAATCAAATAATACAAATAATATGACAAACAGAATATATTATTCTTAATACAAAGGAGCTATATAATTTTCCAAGATAAAAGTGCATGCTTATTCTTCAACTTCTCGCGATACTCAATTTGCAATTTGCAATCGCAAATGATGCAAATAATCATGAAAACAGAGCTTTAAATAAAGAAAAAGCGAGTACTTTATTGCTACTGTTATGTTATGTAATAATACATAACGATTGACTATTATTATATTACGTAACGACCAATTACGTAACATTGATGATATAAAAATAATAAAATAAACATGTTATAGGATATACGAGTATATTGTGGAGTAATTTCATGACTAGCAGCACCAGTCCATTCCTGCTTTCGTTAAGATCGAACGTTAAGATCGAGCTTTTTGCGCAAATGCAAATCTGAGAGATTACAATCTAAACTTCTCCATCCAAGAACTGATAAGTAATATCGTGAAATTATATGGGAACTTATTCAATTTGCCAATGGCAGAATCCTTGAACGATACATCCCAGGAAATTTGATAGAGCTAATACTTTAATGTATATCCTGCAGATTTGAGTAAAAGAGACGTGCAGTTTATTTTTAAATAGCATAGAAATAAGAATCCTTCTTTGGATAGGTAAGTTCAAGAAGCTGTCGCACCAAGAAGAGAAGAAAGACTCGGCGCGGGAGGAGACAGCGAGGAATGGGGGCGAGGACGAAGCGATGGAAAAGGATTGAAATATATTCCCTCGTACCGCCGGAGGCGACGCGCTCGCAGTTGCAGTTATACCGAGCGCTCTCACACCACTTCCCCGTCTCGTTCTGTCCATTCTCGACTCCTAGTCTTTCCGTAGGCAAAACCTCTTTGCGCGGCAGTTGTCTTTTACAAGATGAGCGCGAATGAAAGTAAAAAGATAAAAGAAATACAGTAAGAAGAAGCGAGACGGGGAAATTCGATTTGCTCGTGATATACATATATAAATAAAGATGCATCCTTGCCAATAGAAATGTATCTTGAAATACATTAATGATATTAATTAATTAATGCATTAAAAAAAATTCGTATCTCATATTGATTAATAGTATTTTCTATTCCTTCTCACGTGAAGATTTAATTATACGACGCCAGCAGCAGCGCAATCATTCAATAACTCTATTTTATTATTATTTCCAATAACTCTATTCGATATTCGTTTCCCTTTTCAAAATTTCTTTAATTGGTTCGCGGATTCTTATATACTTTAAATTAATGTAACTTTATTTGAAGTTAACGTAATTACACGATTTCGTTTCATTTTGAAGATTAAAATCCAAGGAATAAGATTATAAAACTTGAAATTTATATCTAAAGTTGTGAAAAACATTTGTTGTAAACAATTTTTCACAACGTAGTTGAAGAAAATGTCCGAGTATACTGGACTCACAGATACCGATTAAGTAAACATCGTTTGCTTTACGTTCCCTTTTATCTCTCCAGAAATGGCGACAGAGGAAAATTAAGAGTATGTAAAGAAAATCGCCGCAGAATATTCGTAGCTTGAAACTCACTATGAGATCACACATCGGATTTTGCAATTTATCTTCTCCTTCCTCTCAAACAAACGTTCTTCATCCTAAGTTGCATATCATGTGTTGTTTCGTTTTTAGATTTTTCACTTTTGAACTTACGAAAGCAAGTCTGATGCGAAGGATTTCACCTTCTTTTTGCATAAATAAATTTTTTCAATATATACTCACATTTAGTCTTGTATATAATATCGCAGAATGATAACCGATTTAATACGAATTCTTCGGAAAACTTGGAAAGTTTACTCTTTCCAAATATTTATCGATTTCGAATATTTATATATTATTGTTGAGACATGTCTCCAACTATCTATATGTCTACAAAAATACATAAAAAGTATATAAAAAGAATAATAAGTATATACATAAATTCGATTATTATTTACCGGTAGATATTGATTAATACACTTACCTACCTACAAATGAAGATAAAGTCTATAATTGGGGACGCTGAGAGCAAAGAGGTTAAACCTGACTTTAGGGTAATTTCCCGGGTTCTTAATGAGACGGGCTTCTGCAACAGAAATAATAATCCTCTAGCTTGGCTTGACAACGGCGACGAGATTGCTTCTGAAGGCGCCGGCCGGACCAGAGTACGAAGTTCGGGTCGTAACTTCCGCGAAAGACGAGCGGCAGTAAAGGCTCAAACGATAGCTCATTAAAGTAGTCTTTCGCGACAGCTGCGATCGGTTTCGCAGCCGAGTCCTCTTATCTTCAGCGTGTAATTAAGTTCTTACTGGTCCCCAGTCTGCGGTTCGAAGTCTACGAGCAAACGCGAACATTCGTACTTCTATGGCCCAATCAAGCATTCAATTCTACAAGAACGGTTCTGCTGAAGTACCTTAAACCTCAGCTAGATACACACATCTAAAAATAATTTCGTTTAGATCATCAAAATAATTATGTAAAATATTCAAACTAATTACTTAAGAATATTAAAACTTCTTGAAGTACTAAACAAAGAGTTTCTAGAACAGTACATGTCAACAATAAAGAAAGGAAAGCCTTTAACTGAATCTAAAGTGCTTAAATAATTCTATGTAAATTTATACATTACCTATGTAGTCATTTAAATTACACGCCTAATTGATTTTTCGGTTTTGAGGCGCAAGTCAATTGAACTACAGTAGTAATATTACAAGTTAAATTACTTAGCAGTGAACTAATTTGATGCTTATAGGCATCTTATAAAGATCGTAGAAAGATTGCAGAATTGTATTAATGTTTAAGCATTCTATTATTTTAGTTCAACAAAATTATTTTCAGATCTGTATCTAGTTAAATTTTTCAGAATTTCAATAAAACCGTTTTTTCCGTTTATTAGTGTTGTTCTCGCTCTGTTGTTGTGTTAAACAAAGTCCTCGACGAATTGGAATCGTGTTATTTCTTGGTTTTTAAATTTGCTTTAAATTGTAATTATCTATCGGTTAGATGATCGCATTAAGTCCCACTTTAATGAAACAAAATAATTTAATATCAATATGAAATAATTGATGTACTTAAATATATACAAATGCGTTACCTTGCATATTTTATCGCGTGAATCAAAGTGCTGAATTCAGTAGGACTAATCACGATCGAAAATAACGCGATGAGCCGAAATTATTTCACATGCGGTGTAATTCCATTATTTCATCCAATAAATAAGTTAAGCTTAATCCGTTTAAGGGAAACTGTATGCATTTCAGTATCGAAATGCTCTTTCGTGTCGAAACGAGGCATGATATGATTATCAGTTGCATATTGCATGGCCTGACTTTTAGTCCCCTTCAATCGGTAAAATCGAAACGGTATCGAAAGTAACACAACGGCAGAAATTATTATTGATTATTGACAAACGTCGCAAATGACTATACAATATTAAAACGACATTTTTCTCTCTCCCTCTCTCGCTCTCTCTTTTTCGTTCTAAAATTGAGACAATAATATATTCCCTACATAATTATTCAAGAAGATAACACGACACGTCCTCACGAAAGATGAGTTATCCTCATGCATAATAAATACATCATTTTTCATTGTGTCAAACAGAGTATCTTAAAATAAATAGAAATTGAAGAAAACTTTATTAGCATTTATAATGTTTATTAACACCGGCCATCATTATACCGATAAAACGGATATTGGAATGTCAATTGTGTGCTGCAAAACTATATATGCTTGTTAGAATCTCTCCAATTAGTTCGACAAGTATTATCGGTAGATCTATGCATGCCCCAATAATTTCTCGACACATTCTGTATACACTATTAACTCGACAATCATAATTCATAGTCAATATGCAATGACACTGGCTTTGTAATTTGGCTTGAAAGTGGACAATTGAAAAATGCGATAACGCTCGACACGCATTTTTCTTGTCCATTCATTAACTTCACTATTTTCCTAACCGAAGCGAAGCAAAACGAGCGCCAATCCAGCGCGATTCACGTAGGAGAATATATCGCCAGCGAAAACGGCCGGACAGAGGGCTCGTTTCTCATTATCATTCACTTTGGACGACGTTAAATCTTCGCACAGATCATATCACGCGATTTATGGGAGGAAAATTAAAACCCGCGCGCTTTGTTCACGCTTCTGGCCGAAGTTTAGCGCTTGCGGCCACCTATTTTGCTTCGACGAATAATGCGCTTGCGACTCGACAGTTCCCCAGGGGACTCGATGAATAAATGATGGCGATGCGTTCCCCGTCATTTCCCGCTGAATAGTCTTCAATAAACAATATACCACGCCGAACTACGCGAGTAGGAAGACTGAAAAAAATATCACTTCCGACATCCATTAATCGCGAAGTAATTAAGTTCAATTTTCACAAAGTTATTGAAAAATAAACGAGAAACAAAGTGTAGCAATCTCTTTTTCAATTTTTGCCGTTTTTTTTTTTACTTTAATGCTTCTCTCTCTCCTAAATGTTTCAACTATTGTCAAGGGAAAAGCAAGACTTTCAAGAAAATTTCATGATGAAACAAATATGAGTACATATCTAAAAGCGAAATAAGTATTGTGATATATATTTGATATATATATATATATGTATATGTATATATACATATGTACGTATCTGTACAATTCTATTTCGAATACTGTCTCTCTTTCGAGGATGTCGTCGCGATCGATGTAAGCCGAAAGTCTGATACACACCGTACAAACAGTAAACAACAACACTATAGAACCTTTTTGATTGGCAGAACTCGACAGAATTGTAAGTAAACGCAAATTTTGATATAATTCCGATTTATCAGGAGTCAACCAGATTTTAGTTTACTCGAGCATATTTTATTTTATGTTCTCGTGTGTAAATACTTCTAAAATTTCCCGTTTATTCTGTGTAGTCAATATTTACAATAAACGAAAATTATATTTTCACGTACCTACGCAAATTTCTAATTGTATTAGATCTCTTAACATTATTTTTTTTTTACTATTTTTGCAAATTATTTTATTACTATTTTGCAAGTTAAACTATTAACGTATTTATTTAAATCTATAATCACACAAATCTCCCTTTCTAATAATTTTCAGCCTTTTATATTCGCCAATATATTCTTAAAAAATCGTTTAATCGAGCTATATATAATAAATTCGTGCCATAAAATGAAAGGTGGTTTTTTTTTAAGACGCGTCACGCATGTAAAGAGCCTGTTATCGATTTTTCGGTACGTTCTTCAGATTTCGCAGTTTTTTTTCAGATCATGAAACGCGTCGCTAAATGTTCAATTTGCAAAATATTTTGCGAGGCAGTTTAAAAAGAAAGGTGAGACGAGTGGGAAATCGGAGTGAAACGGAAAAGGACGGAGATGAAGGAGTTGATTCGATAAAGACGATTGGGAGGTTGAAAGTCTTACATTGTGCTGGTATTCCCGACAAAGCTGAAAAATATTAAATTAAATGAAATTAAATTACATATGAGTGTGAAAAAATTCCCGTGCATAGATCAGCCTCGTTTTTATAATACTACAAAGTTTGCCGCATCAAAATTCAGACCATTTTTTTTATAGAACATATGTATAATGAAAATTGAACTGTTCGTACCTATCTATCTTACAAAGATTCTTATCAATTCTCAAGTTCTTATGTTTTAAATATATCTAGAAATATTTGAAATAAAGAAGGTTCATTTTAAAAATGGATTCTTTATTAAATTCAAAATTCCAAATCAAGCAAGAAAACGCACACAAAATTTATTCAGAGTTATATTTTGTACATATATAATAACTCTATAGAATTATTTTATATTGCGACTGTACACCCCTAAGACGTGTTTTTTAATATATAAGTATACGCACGGGCGCGCGCGCGTGTGTGTGTGTGTGTGTGTGTGTACACACGAAAACAAAATGTAAAGCCACTGTAAATATATTTATCTACCAAATGTAATGTTATATTTTATCATCAAAATTCAACAGAAAAAGCAGCTTTGCAACTGTTGTGTGAATCTTTAATATGATTGTTAAATGCCATTGCTACATAAAATTACCATGTTTTACTAATATCATCCACCAGTGCTAATAACTAAAACATGGCGGGAAGTTTATACTTATAACAATGATTAAAATATAATCTTACAATTTGATTATATATTTATATTCACGGTGGTTTTACCATTTTAATTTTTTTTTTTTTTTAAATAAAATAACGATATAATATAATGAGAGGAAATATCACGATGTACGCGATGGGGTTTGTCCAATTTAGAGAACATCCTATAGACCGTCGAGCGAAATTTTCTCCGGAACGTTTCATCTCGTCCTCTCGTGCTCGGATGCTCCACCGGCACCGGTCTCGGATCCATTACCACCGTCGTCAAGAACTTTCCTCGAGGGAGAATTTCGCGATTCCGAGATGTCGAGCGTGCCCTAATCTCCGCGATCTGCGATTGTCGCGCGCGTATATGAGAATCGTTCAAATACAGATGCAGTCGCTACAAAATGCAATTCCTTTCGGAAGATGATGGAAGACACGCGCAGATATTTATGTCGATGCGAAAAATTCCGCGCGAAAAATCTAGTAAATATTATAGATGAGTAAAGGCTGTCATCGTTTTTGATATTTTGATATCGTAAAGATGCAAATAGTTTGATAAAAGGTAGTAGAATAAGCGTAAATAACTTCATACGACACGCTGAATGTTCTATCATTTATCACATCGCCTGTTCCCTTCCTTCATTAATAATGGATTCTTTAATAAATTCAAAATCGATATTTTATTCTGAATTTTTTAAAATACACATTCAATAAGTTTGATAAATGCGACAGCTGCCGAGAAACAAAAGATAATTTCATTTATATATACTTGAAGCAATAAAATTATATCATTAATTTAAAATCGGACAAGTTTTTCCGCACTCTCTTCTCTTACTGTTTGTCGTGGAAAAAAAATCTAACAGGTGTCCTGAACTTTGAGTACGATCGAGTGATTGCGTTTTCAAGATATTGCTCTCGCGGCAATATAACCGCAATGAAAAGAATATAGTAGTTGAGTGGAAAGAATTGAAGGACGCGGTAGAGTCTTCGTTTCTTGTAAGATTAAAGGTAGGGAGGGAAAACGGAAGATATAGAGAGATGCGTTGCTCTCAAATACTTCAACCGCAACAAAAGCTTACCGTGCTCTCTCTTGAGCCACCCGGTATAAACCGACAGTAAAGACGTCAATTCTTTCGTTCACGTTTATCCGCCTCGTTCGAAGTAAGAAAAATTCCTCAGGACGAAATGTTCTTTCACCGACTGCATGCTCTGTCGATGCGACAAGTTCTCCTTGGTGGAGTCGGAAGATAATTAAGTTATAGACTCTCTCTAACCGAAAAGAAAGGTGATCCAGTAATTACTTGTATCTTACAAGGGGAACACCAGGTGACGGGGTCGAGGATTTTGATGCACTTTTTACAGGCTGTTTTGAGCAAAAGAAACAATCCGGCCGTCTCAGCCATTGACCCATAGTTTCGAAGAAATCGATTTTTTAAATAATTATTGTAATAATTTATAAAACACGTACTGTATACCATAAATGAAAATATCAGTATCTTTTTATAAATTTTATTTTAATTTAATGTTATTAGTTTTAATTACTTTTTGATTGTAATAAAATTTCATGGAATTACGTATTAGTATTATAGATAATAATTAAACGCTCATTTATGGGATATTTATTATTATCATTGTTATCGTCGTCGTTATTCACATAAACGCATAAATAAGATTGTAATGAAAACTGTTACAATTTCTGATGAAATTAGAAATTGGAAATTATGATTAAAAACACGTAAGTCATATGTTTGTAATTGTCCTTTGATTAACATTAATCGATTTATTAATAATAATAGAAAACTAATCAAATTTTGTAGACGTACATTGTACGGGATGATATAAATCATAAAAACAAGAAAAACATAAATATTTATTATGAACATCTTACGAATGAATTTTAGAATGAATTTCATTTTAGAATAAAAAATTTGGTTTTTATCAAAATTGATTCCTGAAAGAAGCTGTTTCCATAATGTCAATCAAATCTGCTTTCCGCCAGATATTAGAAAAAATTATTGTGTCTGCAACAAAAATTCATTCGTAAGAAGTTCACAATGCAGTAAATATTTATGTTTTTCTTGTTTTTATGATTTATATCATTCCGTATGTCTACAATGTACGTCTACAAAACACGATTATTTTCTATTATTATTAATAAATCGATTAATAAATTATTATTGATAAATCAAATCTTCAAAACAAAATTACAAACATATGACTTACTTGTCCCTAATCATACTTTCCAATTTCTAATTTCACCACAAACCATAATAGTTTTTATGTGATTACAATCTTATGCGTTCATGTGAATAACAACAATGACGATAACGATGATAATAATAAATATTCCATAAATGTGTGCTTAATTATCTATAATACTAATATGTAATTTCATGAAATTTTATTGCAATCAAAAAGTAATTAAAACCAATAACATTAAATGATTTATAAAGATACTAATATTTTCATTTATACAGTACGTTTTTCAAATTATTACAATAATTATTTAAAAAATCGATTTCTTCAAAATTATGGACCAATGGCTGAAACGGCTGGACACGTGTCGTTTTTTTTTTCGCTCAAGAACAGCCTGTAAAAAGCGCATAAAAATCCCTGATCCCATCACCTGGTGTTCCCCTTGTTAGATTAATGAGAAACGAGTGTTACTTTTTAGTTCTATAGTGCTCGTCGTGCACTCGCCTGTGGCTCATTAGAGGTAGGAAATGAAATGCACGCCTATTATTAGTTATTTAGAGGAATTAATTATTATAGTCTGCGAATTTACACTTTAGGATCATTGCCTGAACATAATCGTTTTTTGTAATTTTTAAGTACCAAATCCGTTTTCCTTTAATCGCCACGTCACAATTTTCAAAAAATAATGTCATCAAAGAGACAAATAAACGATTTTTGAGTTTTTATGATGTAATATCGGTAGCAAATTTTGTTCTAATTTTGTTAATTCCATACGAAAGTATAAATTTTTAGCTTTAAGGTGGTCTTTAGTAAATCGATTTACCATTACCGGCATTACCAGGAATATCTCATTTCTTTAAAATGAAGTTAAAATATCGAATTTGGTGTGCGCAAAATTCTAGATTAACGATGAAATGAGAGAGAAAAAATTATTGAAAACTTTTAACATATAACATACAATTAACAAGTAAGAATCAGAGACGCTTTTTTGACTAACATGTACATAAATATTACTATAGACTTCTCTAAAAAAAAAAACGATTATAATAGTTTAAAAAACGATATTATAATAGGTTAAAAAATTTAGAATAACGAATTTATATAGTCACAAAGAAGTAGACCAATGGCTATTCTGGAGAAATATTTACGTGCATAAACTTGCATACAAATTTAACCTCAAAAAGTAAACATAACATCATCTTGTTTTTGTTTGATGAAGATACAGCTCTTGATTTGCTATCGTATGTTTCATACTATTTCATTAAGATATACACGTAATTTGAATATTTTATCTATCACAAAATGATGCCAATTATGCTATAGGTAAAATTTCGGGTATACACAGTAAACATAATTCGTAAAAATATTAAATAGGTTGCGGTTATGGAATAGGAGGAGAGATATGGAATATCATCAACTAGTATTATAGTATAACTTTACACGTCGGTTATATACACACATATTTCGTTTCCAAATTTAATTTAACTATACCATTTGAAAGCCACATTCAGTGCTCCCAAACTAAACTGAAGTTATAAAATTACCAACATACTTTCCAAAGTTACATAAAGAGTATACATTTGTAAAACTATCTGCTATCTACAGACTACAAAACTGAAATGCAACTTTTACAACAACGCAGTAAACACTAATGACCAGCCGTTATGTTATAACGTCTAAACAGACTATGAAGAAGTAATTTTAACGATCGCCTCCAGAATGTAGCGTAAATTACAACAAGATATCGTGGTGTTCCACAACCCTCCATTATAATAATATATTCCATAACCGTCTCTCTCCCTTATCTTTCCTCTAACCATTTGAAAATCACACATTATATTTTGTATTTTATCAATTTCATATCGCTTTGATTTAATATGATCCGATTACATCATATAAGTACAAGAGCACTTACTTTCCACATAATTACATATTATTTTCCACATAATTACATATCATTTTTTAAAATCAAATAAAATACTTTTCTTGTATTACACGGAAAAAGAGCAATATATTCAAATTGCTATTTTATGTCTCAAAAGACTCAAAACAAAAAATGATACCGAAACAAACCAAAATGCATTTTAAAATTGAACTATTTTCGCATGGCATTAACAAAACAGAAAAAATGGCTGCCGCTGCAACGTCATGAAACCACTCAAAATTATCAATTTTTACATCTTTGATGCCATCTTCTCAAAATTATGACGTGATAGCTAAACATAAAAATCAGATTCGTGTTCAGCAGTTAAAAATTCATTTAAAAAAACAGTTAAAATTGTCAAAACAATTTGTTTACAGACTAGTGTTATTTATTGAGTGATCTTTAGAATTTCTATTCGAATTTCTATTCTATTGAAATATAAATGTGTACCGAATACGAGATTCTACAGAGTTTACCATCAGCATTCCTAAAAATGACTGAATTTTATTGTTAGTTAGCGGCGATAACCGATGATATTTCTCACACAGCAACACTTTGAGGAAAAAAGACAAAGGCACAGTTTGTCGCTCACAGCAATTCATCTTTGCCCGCAGAGAGCACCGTGAAGGACTGTTACAGAGGATAGAATCGCGAGAGGGTCGCCGCGAGTGAGTCGCTTGAGAGGAGAGAAAACGAGGAGCCGGTGGCCGAGACTCTAAGTGAATACTGAACAAACACTAGAGCGAACGAAGAGACTTTCGTGGACCGTCTGAGGGACACTTGCTCGCCGAGAATACAGTGTAAGATTATGCGAGAGCAGAAATTGAAGAGAGAGAGAGAGAGAGAGAGAGAGAGAGAGAGAGAGAGAGAGAGAGAGAGGAGTAATTTTAACTTTCCTGCACTTGCCAGAGCCTTCTTATGATTTGAACGAACAAGTCTCGATTTCGCTGATAAAAACGAAAAAGTAATCTCTTACGTTTGTTGGGATAATGGAAGCACGATATTTTGTGCAAAAAATCGTATATTTTTTTAAAATAAATATTTTTAATATATTTTATAAATCCTTTCAGAGCGTAAGTCCTTTTATATCTCTATATGCGGTGGAATATACCGCTGATAATTTCAATGGTAAATTCTCTCCTCTATCTATTTGCTATGTCCTTTAAATTGTAATTAAATCTACATTGTTACCAATTCGCGATTAAATATCAAAACCTCATCACTCATTCAAATTCGATATAATTTTAATCTGCATATTCGTTTATACCGTGCGATTGCAAAAGATTAAATTCTTGCAGGTCGATTTGTAAAATGTCCAATTAAGATAGTATCTGCCGTTTCGCAGAATAACACGGCTCTCAATATCTTTCGCGATCGATACCGACCCCGAAATGCAAATACCGGCAACATTTGTCAATGGTGTTTCCGCCGAACGGCGCTTAATGAAGCGAATTAGCAGCCAGCCTGATTTCCACGTTACAATCTCTCGACCGTTTAAATCGTAACAAGCCTGTACTTGCTTCAAAAGAATGCGTTAATTAACAGTTAAAGAATTTCAAAGTGAATCTTCAACCTTCTAAATTCTCTACATACATATGTACGTATAAAGGAATAACGTAAATTTATACTGAAAAAAGTCTGGTGTAATAATCAAATACATCCTCCCATACAGCAAAAATTTCCGAAACATCAGACAGATATCCTAAAGATATCACAAATATATCTTTAAGATATCTCTAAGATGTATTTTTGATACATTTGCTGTGTGGACTGTTTAGCGTATTAATGCAGTAAATACGCTAAATATTATCAAACATAATAACAGTAATCAACTGTTTGATAATAATTAAAAAAGTAAGATAATATTTTCAGAAAAGTAGAATTAGCGTATAATTTTGGTTACATCTAGTTATTAAATAACACCGAACATTTAATTAAAATTATTTCGACAAAGCTTTAATAACTGTCATCCAGGCTTGATTATTGCCGGAATTTTTTTCAACGTGCTGTAATAACATAAAACAGACATATTTGATTTTAAGCTTTATTAAAACAAAGCAAGCGATTGCACACAAGAGTACTTATCGTGCAGAAGTAAGATTAATCAAATATTGATAACGAGATGTTTCCTCATCTTGATCTAGATTCTGCGAGTGGAGGAGAAAAGAGAAAGATACGCGCGAAATACAAATAAAAGACAGAGATAATACGAAACGATGGCGTTGTTTCATTACTGTGAGCATCTGCCGTTCGATGTTTTATCGGCCGACTTTATCTGCGAAGCGCACTCGAAGACGATAATTACCTTCCTTTTTCGTGAATCCCTTCGAATCTCGCGCGAGCTGCATCGAACACGTTCGAGAGAGTCCAATTATTTCTTCGCTCTCCCGCGCGACTCGGTCTGCGTCTTGAAGGAAGTTTAACAACGCCATTTTGGCATGAAGCAACCGAGATCAGCGAGATAGCCGGTTCTTTTTTATTTATATATATTTTTTTTTTAATGAGAAAGATCGTATAAAGTAAGAAAATAAAGAGTCTATTTGTTTCTGGCGAAAACATTTTGAAGCAAAAACTAGCTTATTGTTAAAAAGAGATTCCTTATAGAACACAGAAGTAATGAGAACATCATGACATAATTTGTCACTTATAAGTTATCTTTTAATTCACTTTTAAGTGACAAATGACGTCACAATAATGTCCTATGATATCATTGTGGCTTAACTATAACTCTGTGTTCTACCTAGGAAGGGGTCTCCAAAACTGCATAATTAATTGTTAATGAAGAAGTATTGATAATGATTCCATTGTATTGTATCCCCCTGTCATTTGATCATTCTCAGAACATACTGCATCACTAATGTCGCTAAAACAAATTACGCACCGATTGATATGCAGCATGCGGGATTGATACAATTGAAACGCTAGTTGTCGAGCAATCAGTTTAAGCCTGGTGGACGAAGGTAAACAGGGATGTTAAAACCGCGTTCAACAGTGCCGTCCAAACGACCTATCGTTTCAATATCGGCAAAAGCACGTCGATGATGTATTTTTAGTCGATGAATATTGTATCTTCTCTCTCTCTCTCTCTCCCTCTCTCTCTCTCTCTCTCTCTCTCCCCTCTATATATTTCTCTCTCTTGCTGTGCCATCGTTGTCGAAGCTGTAACTGCCATCGTTCCTCTCAGCCTCCAACTCATCCCCATTTCTACCCTCTTTGGACTAGGGCGACCGCGCGGTCGAGTGGACTTTAATGAAGACACAGACACAACGCGGTTCCGGCCGCGTCTCTAACAAGATAATCAAACAAAAATCGATGCGCCGATGGGTCGAGTTCGTCGTCGGGACAAATGACGCTCCTTCGTCAGTTTTAGTCCTTCGAGCACTAACTACCTCTCGCTAAGTGGGTAAAAGACCGGGTGGCAGGGATTAACCAGGCGGACGAGACAGACTAACGTGCATTTAATCGCAACGAGTTTCTTGTCGATGATTTCGGAATTAGCGTAATCGAAGGGCCGGAAGTCCCAAAGTTTGATCGGTGATTTCTTAGAACGTTAAATAAATACGCTTCTATCATTTTATCATGACTTTATTGTATTTCCATGATGTCTGCGCGAAGAACCGATGAATCATGAATCGCACTAAAAGCGCTTAAATATTGAAGCGCTAGCTGCATTCAGCAAAAAAGCAGCTTTGTATGATTAGTTATACACCTAGATTCAGTGAGGAATTAATATTGTAAGAACCAATCATATTAAAAAAATCTTACAAGTTGCAAAACTTTAGTCATCTAATTGTGTTAACATAAATAATCATCCGATTTTCAGACTCCAATGAAAATTATTAAGACTATATTTTTAATTGTTTTCTGATTTATTAGCATTCGAGAACATTATAGATTTAAATTATCTATATTATAACAGTATTTCTAAAAAATAAAGATTTTAATTAATATAATTCTTTTTATTGCAGGTTTTTGATGGAATTGCATATTTAAAAGTTCGTAAAGAAGTTATTTAAACAATATCCATACAAAACAATATTTTACAATTCACATTTTTTTGAGGTGTAAAAATATAACAAGTGATTATTCCTACATTAATTAGAATAATAGACGATTGATGATATCAAATCTATTGTTTGCAAAAAACGAAAATTTTCCACAATTTTAATTCCACGATAACAATTGTCATCGATAAAACGATTGATGCAATGACAGCGAATAAATCGAAGTTTATTATTGTAAGCTGTTAGATATCAAAGAAGTAATGGTAACACAATCTGTGAATTATAAAATATATTGAAAAAAATATTTTATTATTTTTAACTTCCCCATGTGTGTTAAAACATAAATCAATCCATTTCTGTAGTTGAATTCTATAGTTGTTTAGTTCAAAGTAAACATTCATTTTAACGTATGTATTCGGTAAATAACAAACTAAATTTAAGTCAAATTTAATACATTTTCTTGAGTTAAATTCCATCGTTTTAGTTAAATTAAAGACATATTAAGTAGGATCAGCACTGACTTATAGAAATGACTAAAAATAACTCAAACTGAGTATAATTGACAATTACGAATTTAACAATGTACATATAAAAACTAATACATTGCTGTTAAATTTTCTCAGGAAGGAAAAAAATAAAAGTGCCATGTTACGAACATGTTACACTATTGAAATAGTAATTCATCTAAGGTGTCAAACAGCATTTCTTTAACCGATCAAAAGGAACAAATAAAATAAAGAACGTGTTTAGTATTTCGCGATTCTCGAATTTATTGCTGACAGCAAATAAATCCGAGACGGATTTACACTGGCCTGGTCACTCGGTATTTCACGAAATAGTGATCGATGGGCAAATACGTCTTTGCCAATATCACCGGATGCAATGGCGCGCAGCGCGTAAAGTACAGGCACGGGCCAATAACAAAAGGGTTACGACTTTTTTTCCGCTACGTTGAGACTTTACGGACGGCAACGGTGCCGCTGCCATAATTCGTGAGCGATAGGCATAGTTTTAATTAAAA
Organism: Trachymyrmex cornetzi; assembly: GCF_001594075.2. Lineage (NCBI taxonomy): Eukaryota > Metazoa > Arthropoda > Insecta > Hymenoptera > Formicidae > Trachymyrmex > Trachymyrmex cornetzi. The sequence continues at coordinate 3,180,428 of NW_017295861.1, read as the reverse complement.
ACAAAATTCCGCCGCCCCTGGCGGAAATAACGAGGGCGGAAATATTATGTGTCTCGCGGCCAGGAAAGAGAAACAAAACTTTAATTGGTAGGAACGCGCGTATGTGCGAAACACACGTGCAGGATAAGAATCTATGCGTGTGATGTGATTGGCTTAATTAATTAAAACCCGAGACTCTACCATTATAAAATATGCAAGCGCACATTTTTTTTTTTTTTTGGTCGAATATACTTCAAGAAGCCTCGTGTATTATTTGCATATTAAAGTTATAATAACGTTTATGTTGTTCTTTGGATGTCGTAAGAATACGTTGATAATTTCGATTTTTCTTTGTACCGCAGCTTGTTTTGCAATTTTATCTCTGAGATGCAGTACTGAGATAAATTATTTTACTTTTATTTTACAGAATTCCAATTTTCGTTTTAAATAATATTCTATAATTAAATAATTCATCAAATTATGATATCGCAGAATTATTAATAAAATTTACCGCTAAAGAGAAATCGAGACGTTATCAAAAAGAATTAATAATTTATATAAAAAAAAAAAGAAAATTTATATTCTTTTTTTGCGCTTTTATAATCATACGATGTGGATGTGTATTTGTATGCGGCGTGTTCTACAGTTTCGCGTGAATTCGATGATCCAAAAAGCGTTTATAGTCCGAAAGAAGCGTAAACAAAGCCACTGTCGACGCCGGCGGAAACCCGCTTTTCCGAATTGCGCGTCGATAGACGAACCGCTCTCTCTGATAACGCTCTCGACGTTTATTTTTGTTTGGTGTCTCCGTTACACACCACGCCGTTGCACCAACGCGTATACAGTCGTTTTCGAATAATTTTCTTTTTCGTGAACATCTATCGGCGACGAATATCGGTCAAAAAGTGAACATAAACGGCAATCATAACGCTGTGGTAGGTTGGAGTGAATTTTTATACGCACGTTCATTAATCCATTAGACTTTAAAGCCTACTATCGAAAAATGTATGCTATTAAAACGCGCGGTCGTAGAAAAACATAAATCAATGCGCGCGTCGAGGAAAATGCAACCGTTTGATAAACTACGGGATAAAATCGTCGTTTTTTTTTTTGCGCAGGTCTGACTAATTCATCGCGATTGTCGTAACATAATTCCTCGGTGGTTTGCGGAAGTCACGCGCACGGCGAAAAGCCGAGCGATTGACACTCCGACAAGTTTCGCAGCCCAATGCGACTCACGTAGCGCCCCACTGGATGAAAAATCTCGACCATAATTCATCTCAAGCTGTACTCCGTACTTTTCTTCCTAACCGGCACAGAAGTCCCCACGTACGTACATGTGTGCATAGGTGCATGGACGGAGATTGCTCAAGAATATAAAATCACGTAATGGAAAACGGTACGCGAAAAGATGACATCGCGATGCATGCGATGTTCACAGTAGTACAGGTCTTTTTTATCTTAAATTTGATACCATCTACGCGGAATGATCTTCATCATGTTAATCATCTGAGAGATATACATATATACGCATTACTATTAAACTACCAGGAAGTAATGTTTACTTACATAACTGAAGTACACACACAAAAGATAAATTACAAATTAATTTCCTCAATTTATATATTTACAAAAAAATTTGTTTAATTATTGTATAAATTTAATAATATATTATAAAATGTATTTTTATATTGCTAAGGTTTAAATTTTTTATTTGTACTCTTTCGAATATTTTTAGATTATCTAGAATTTATGTAATATTAATTTTATTACATATTCATATTAATAATTTTTCATTTAATGTTTTGATTACGTAAAATTACAATAAAAAAACAATTTTTAACACAAACAATACACATTTTGTTTTATATTATTAAATTTATTTTAATATTTAGCTTTGTTAATTTAATTAATTTCGTTTATTTCCGCTTTTGCAGTTATTACTGATTTCATTATTCGCGAAAGATAGGCCAATTGCAAACGACTAAAAGAGCAATTAACTAGTTCTGCCGTAAAAATTCAAATGGGTCCTTTTACTTTCACAGAACGCCTCACGCGTTTTAATTTGCTTGATCCTATGAATGTGTGTTTGCTCAAAACGAAGGTGTATAGAATAACGTTAATTCCTCCATCGCTTAATATAGATGATTAGTTTCTCAGGTTAATTAGAATTTAACGAGAATTGAGACTTTCGAGTAAACGAAACGGTTTAATTAAGATTAAGGTACGATTATTCTCTCAAATAATAAGATTAATAATGCTCTCTTGAACTGTTATTCTTCGATAACTCTACGATTATTAAAATAAATACCCAAAAAATTTTTCTTGTAGCGTGTTAATTTTATAATAATAATGTGATTAATACGTATCTAATATTCTTGTTGAAAATCAATATTTCAAATTATTCGAGGAACTAAATTATTAAATTGGTATTTAATACTTCTTGACTTTTCGGGATATAAATATCACGTGCAATATATTTCGATTTCATATACTCTAAAAGCGAAAATCGATTCGGCGTGTTTTAATTTTAAATTAAACGTAATTGATGAAGCAATATTTCTTATAAAATTATGAGTCGATATGCTATTAACCTGATCGATTTTAGAAGACATAAAAACTGACTCTGGCGTCATATAACATCTTTTCTTACTTACTCTTTTTGAATAATTCAATCGTCGTCAGAAGTAAACCTTGTAAATTGGCTTTAAACACTCCCGTCTTTCGATTCCCGCTTTCCCCGCAAGCACTTCGGCGATTGAAATTATTTCAACCCCTTCAAGGCGAGTATCCGTCAGCGTCGCTCAAACGTCAACATCTCCTTTATATCTCCCTAAAGTTACAAGATCGCTTGTCGCTCCACGAGGAAATGCAGAAATCAATGTTTATCACATGCGCTCCATTTCTAACGAGTAAAACTGTAGAGTACATATTCATTTATTTTACATAATTTCATGGTACCTAATTTATATAAAATCCTTGAATAATGTTCATTATTTTATAAAATATACGAAGAGGTATGCATCTATCGAACATATTTTTAAACCTATTAAATTATGTCAATAAAATAATAGGATATTAATGTGCCAGACTGTAAGATATCTAGCTACACATGAATCTAATTACTGTATCCAAATATTTTTTATGTACTGCGTATACCAACTAGTTATATTGAATAGCAACTATAACTATAATATTACTTATATCTTATTTTAAATCTTATTTAAAATCTTATTTAACATTGTAGATATATATATAAATACAATCGATCTGCGACACACATATATACGTATATATTTCAATAGACATACGCGAATAAAAATATTAAATCTATTTTTATAGTTAAACTAAAGTACACTCATTGCACTTATATGTGTGTGTGTGTATATCAGAAATCACATATTTTTTGTATGGCTATTTACTTTCTATAGAAAATCATATGAAATATATTTAATATATGTGCAATATATGTTAAAAAGTATCTGCAATATATCTTTCAAATATATATATAAATTTATATCTAGACACTCATAACAAATCTGTATTTGTATCTAGTTATATTTTTCTGCAAATAATTGTAACTGTATCTAGTTATTTAAAAAATGCATTTCTTACAATACTGTCTGTTATAGAGTAGGTACTGAATTGAAATTTGTTTTATTGTCATTATTATTATTATTCTGAATTAAAATCTCTTTATGTCATTATTATTATTATTATTATTATTATTATTATTATAGCATAAGTCTTGTTTTCCGTTTTAGACATTTATACTTTCCGACAAACGCTGACCGACTTTCGCCAATCGCTACTCTCACTGACAAATCGTTCTACCGATTCTTCGATGCGTAAGTGAAAATATCATTGTATTCCACCATCTTCTCTCTTTAAATATACACATGGGCATTTTTCAATGCGATGAAAATATCTGTATACTGCGAATAACTCATATTTATTTCATGTCTCGTTGTTTACGATGTCGTAAATATTTATATACGTATATATGAAATAAACAAAGTGTCTTATAACTGTAATGTGAATACACAACTGACAGCACTGACAATGAGTAACGACAGCTTTATCGGTCTGAGCTGGATCTTAGTGCTTAAATTCTGCAATCTGCATAATCGTGTTTCAAGACTGAAGTCGTTTTCACATAGAGACTTGGAGTATCACAAATTAAACTGACAAGCAATTTTATAATATTAATGCTAACAAATATCTTGAAAAGCTGTAATTATTTTCTTCCGATTTTTTTGAAAAATATCTCCAACGTTCATTTAATGGCCTTTTTTTAGGGAACACATTATAAAATAGTACAAATGTTGATAATAGCAATCGATCTTCGGCAAAAGTATGGTAATTTTTGACAGGAGGGCTACATCTGATAACCTTTTTTTCTTTTATAGAGAGAGTACTAAAAGAAAGTTTCAAAACTTTGACAATTTTGGCAATATAGTTCGATCTCTGATCTCTGTCTTTGACAGGGTAGTGTGATCTCCGACTGGAAAGCGGTCGATCTCCAGCAGAACATTAGTCAAAAAGATGCAAATCTCGTAGCTTCTTTGAAGTAAATACTCGTAGAAGCCCAAAAAGTACTGTCTTATATTTATATTTATTATGTTACTTTTATTACGACGTCCAGATAATTATTATTTTATACATCTGTAGGTTTAAAAAAAAAGAATCATCTTATCTATCAAACGTTTATATCACAGACATTTGTTTCAATTTATTTAATCTTCGTATCTGAAAATACTTCGAATACAGCAATATGTCTCATCATTATTTTCCATTTAAAAATCTATTGAGATCTAATTGGATGCCATCCTTCTTGTCTTTAATAATATTCAATTTGCATGTCTCTGTAATGCTAAAATTAAAATTTCGTATTCGCCAAAGAATATACATGTACAATAAAGAATACATCGCATCTATTTATGTTTCTAAAGCCGAGTGGAGAAAGTCTCGACAGATCTCTAGTTTGGCCTAAGAAATTGTAGAACAAAAGGTAAGGGAATCGGAAACCCTTTGAAGAGCTACCGCGTGTAGCGAAGAATTAATATCCGAAAAGCGGGTATCCACGAGCGGTTCCGCAGTTCTGCGAATCGGGACACGAGGAACAATCGTGAATATCATTCGTGCCTTCCAAGAGATGGGGGAGAAGGCATTCTCGCTCTTTTAATCTCACGACATTCGCTCCGGCTGTCTCCGCGCGAAACAAATCACTCTGGTATACGTTCGCTTATAACTCGATATCTGGGTATACATACAATACAAAGCACGGTCTCATTGTGAATGAAATATAGCAGGTAGAAACGTAAGAGGAGCGCGTACACATTCGAGTGATAAGACCCGGCGTAGTTAATCCGTAAAATACGTTTCCTATCTTAGACAGACGAGTTTTAATCTAGAAATTATACGTTCTCCTATTTAACAAACCGGCATCAAATTTAGTCAAATAAATTATGTTGACGTTTATGCAAAATAAAATTCTGTTTTACGACAATAAATTGTAAAAATATATATCGAAAAAATAAAAATATACTTTTAAAAATACATTCTTGGTAGGTATCTTCTATTTATAAATGTTTATTACACACTAAGAAAAATATTTCGATTAAATCAACAAAAAGGCCCAACAAGAATGGTATTTTTGTTGATTTATAAGTAACGTTTATAAATAAAGGATATATTTTTATGTATATTTAAAAAATATTTTAAAATATATCATTGAAAAATATTCTGATTAAATTAACAAAAAGGTTCACCAAGAATGGCATTTTGGTGAGTCTTTTTTGTTGATTCAATCAGAACATTTTTTTCAGTGTATGAAAAAATTTGGAGTGGCAGTTGATTTATATAAAGCTCTATATTAATAAAAGTAGTATATTTCTTTTATTCGAGCGAATGCCGACAATTTCATCGGCATTCACTCGTATTAGCTGCTTTTTATTGCGTTTTCTATTGATTACTTCGTCATTTTAAACCTAATTGACCTATCGTCCAATAAGCTTAGTAATTGTTTTTAATATGATTAATAAATTTAATATAATATGATTATTAAGTCAATATGGCGGACTTTTGCACTACTTTTATTAAATATAAAGCTTTAGATTTACAGCATCAATTTGTAACATTTTTAATGATGTCTTATTAGAAACTTAACATTTTGGCTAAGTACTGTCTCGCAGTAATTAATTTTGTATTAAGCTAATATAATTGAAGTAAAATCATAAATATGAACAAAAGTTGAACATTGAATCGTATTAATTGATCAATTGTATATATATATATATATATATATATATCGACCTATATTTTATGCATATCAAAATTAATAGCTGAATTTTATATCTATAGCATTATCTGCCGGCCTAACACTACCGATTCGCCGTAAGTAAAACGAGATCAATTATTCCAGTTTCCAGTTGCATGGAGTTATCGGCCGAACTTGATGTACGCAACACAATCGCGCGCGTGGTTATACGATTAGGGAAATCGAATTATTATTTCCGGATACAAAGAGCGCGCGCGAGAAACTAAACACCGACGAGCATCGAACCAAGATCAAATCTGGTAAACTAGTTTGGCACTTTGGCTATATTAATCCATGATCGTTGAACGGTTTTGTAAAGGACAAAAACCATACGCTCTTGGTTAATTCACCTACCCAATTCAAATACGACGGATCACAATGGGAATAAAGCGATATCGCGGCTGACACGATGTTTAACAAATAACGTTCAACCGCGGCGGAACAATAACGGGCATTATTTGTTCTCTCTTGCATATTAGACTCGCCTAAAATATGTACTTCGCAGAAAATAGGAGAATTTATACATAGAATAGAAAGGGATCGAGGTCCAGTGTTTGGTGCGGTACACAAAGAAGGTGTTAAATGGCGCTCAATCTAGGGTAGTAAGAACCAGCCAGTCGTGCTTCTCCCACGAGCAGTCTCCACGCGGCATTCCGGCGCGTTACAAATGACCAATGCGCCAGCTTATAATTGGTACGTGTCGAACCAATACCTGGATACTCGGGATACCGGATGCCGTGACTCTAGGAATGTTTGCTTTTGGCTGGCACCGCCGCCACCGCCGCCTCCACCGCCTCCACCGCCACCGTGGCCGTCGCCTGCCGCTCGGGCCGGCTGGTCCCGCAGCTTCTTGGTCCACTGCAACGCTGCAGCGGCATTAATTACTATCCGCGCATCCTACCTCTCTCGGTCGCGTACCCGCGCCCACCCCCTTAGCGGCCGTCCGCTCGCCCAACTATGTCTCCCGATGCGCGATGCGGCTACCGCTGACAAGGTGGCATTCTGAGCAAACGCCTCTCGTTGGAGAATCATGCAGTTATGAGCATAGCGCGAGTGCAGTTGTAAGTTTGATTATACACTTCATGATAACAATGTTATACAAATGTATATGTACAAATGATGTGCGGATATCACGTTTAAGAATCTATTATACGTATTTTTTAGCAAAAAAATTATGAAAAAAGTTACAGATTTTTCTGTGTTATATTTGAAAATAATACAAATGTTTAGTGACGATTTAGACCTGAATCAAAATTATATTAGTAAGAACACAGTAAAAAATCGTGCGTCCACATATGTTAAAATTTTCTTGTGTTACCACATTTTGATTATTACTTCAATGTAAAATAAACATACAACTGATATGTTATTATTTTTTTAACATTTTGATATGTTAGATGTTCGTGTCACCTTTCTAACTTAACAATTGCGTATGTCAATTAAAAATGGAATATTATTTTGAGTGATTTTAATACAATTGTTTCAATTAATCTATATATCTCAAAGTCAATTTAACATCTAAGAAAATTAAAGTAAATCTTAAAATAATCAAAATGTTTTATTAACATTTTCTTACGAGTTACTGCAACTACTCTTCTATGTACTCTACTTATTTTACACGTTAATTTTAAATCACCCTTAAAGTCAAAATAACAAATATAAATGTAAAGTATTGTGTCAATTATTTAACATTACCAGTTCTCTAATAAATAACATAAGACGAATGAATTACTTTAACTTAAAATTTAGAGTGGATCTCCTGGGACATGTAAAAAATGTTAAAATTAACATTTTCTTTTTTACTGTGAAGTAAACATATTTTCAAAATATAATTAAGATAAAATGAGAAAATTTTCATTTAAACTTTACAATTATATAATTAAATATTGATTTTATGTATATATTGACTGTATACAATATTATTTCATATGTACATCTATAACATTAATTTTTATAGAAAGTATAAATTTCCAATCCCAGTCACTTTTTACAGAAATTATACATCTGATATATCCTTAAAATAAAAATGTTTCGATAAAAATCTAACAAAGAAAATGTAAAAAAAACCGAGTATATCGCAGTTTAATTTTTGACGGTAGAAAAATCGTGGATGTTGTAAAAAGTTTGCAATCGGACGTGAAATAAAATCCATTCATGCAGAAAAAAAGAACAATTTTTTGTATTTCTGAGTAAAATTTATTGCTGATGTTTAATATATTCTACCATCGAGTTGTCATATAAGATAAGAAGTTTGCTAAGAATTTGTACCCATTCCTATGAAAATGTATCTTTCTTGTCGGCGTTTACAATAGAGTTCTAAAGTCGCACGGTTCAATAATTATGGCATCGTGGTGAGTTTCAACAATGTAGAAAAAAATCGGTCGTGTCACATAGCGAGGCGATACATGATATCGGCGGTAGGTTTTATCGTCGTGCGGTATGTAACGTGAAATCGATAACGCTAGAGTTGTTTTTCCAGGCGCGTACTTTATGGACCGCGCTGTATATCCGATGAACAAACGGGACGTAAAGACGAATTTACACATTTCGATGTGAATAAACGTTTCTGACGAATCAATCGGTACGAAGTGAATTGAATTGTGTTGTTTAAACAAACTTTTCTTCAAATTGTATAAATATAATAAGTAATTTTGAGTTAAACAACGAAGAAGTCCTCAAATATTCAGATATTTATTGACTTAGTATATTTTAAGTTAATTAATAACTTAAATATTATTTTTAAGTATAAATTTATAAGTATTTCTTAAATCTAAATTTTAACAAACTTTTAAATATATTAAAAGTAAAATATATAAATATATTAAAATAAAAAAAGTCATATAAGAATTGAACGCGAAAATTAGTACGCAGAACTAATATCACTCTCTTACTTCAAAGGTGATATATGTATATTAATTAAAAAAACGTGATTTTTTTTAATTATTACACTAAAAAAATTTATTAAACTTTAATAAATGTTTGAATAGTACTAACTAAATATTTACTTGTAGTACAATATAAATATTTACTCAATAAAAGAAATAACACTTAAATCAAATTTGATTCTTATACCAAATAAATGTATGCAATAGTACAAATTGTATAGAAGTTATACCAGGTCAATTAAATGAGCCAAATTAAGATATTTAAAATGAAATATGAGAATTATTATTTCAAAAAAGTGTAAAAATCGTCATTTAAAAGAGATTTTTTTTTAAGTGTTGAAATAAAAGTAAAAAAAATGACATTTGATCATGTTAGAAATTCTCAAGTATATATTCTTTTTGCCGATATTATTTAAATAATTTGTTGTCAAGTTAAAAAATAGATTTCATTTTTCTGAGAAACTTAATTCTTTGAGTTGTGTCATTTTGGAAGTAAAGGAGCGATAAGGAATCAAATATAACGAATTTAATAAAAATAAAAAAATAATTCTAAAAGTTAATTTCCTTTTTATATTTGTTATTTTAAATGTTACTATTCAATGAATTTCCTAAATTGTAATGCTGCAAATGGTACTTCATGTATAAAGCATTTCCTGTTACCCCTATAATATCAGAGTATCAGTTTTAACGCCTAACTGGTATCTAACTCGCCTTGTCCAATTGCACGCGCATGCATTCGCGTGTCAGGTGTGCCCGTGGTCGTGAGGAGGTGTTTGCTCATAGCCTGCGGCCATCGTCGGGTTACCTTCGGGTTCCTCATGAAATTCCTCCCCGGTGGTCGTGACGCAGTTCTGGTTACCAGACCCTGACCGACCACGAACTGACATCGTTCGATTGCACGGCGCGCATACACGCGCCCCTTACACACGCGTAATGGATACTAACCGCGCGCGATTATGCCTTGGCACGAAGCGTCCGCAGCGCATCCTAATCCTACTTCCGCTCGCAAACCGGAAAGAGATTGGCTGAACAACGTGGCCACGTCCCACGAGAAAACAAGTTTGAATAGAGGCCACCGTTATCTCGGACGGAGTTTTATGACACAACTTATTGACACGTCCAACGTAAACTTTATAATGGACTCGTTAGCACGAGGCAAGAAGCTCTTAGTATCAGCAAATTTTGGAAAGGAGTTTATGCACAGCGTGCATAAAAAAATGAAAGTTCTATCGGCGTCGAAAGAATTCGTGTCAGCGCCGAATTATTTTCAACTTTGATAAAGCATCGCTTATATGAAGTTCATTTTGATCGAGCAGACATTGGTCGTTAAAATGAAAAATCGCACGAACAGATACTATGCTGGGAGAGAAGATTAAATATATTCTTGCAGGAAATCCGCGCCGCGCGCGATAAAATTCGTATTAACTTCGGCTCGCCTCGCGTAATTTTCTTATTATACATCCACTTCATTCCACTCTCGTTAGGATATGGCATAATGTAAGGATGTAATGTTTCATATTATATAATCCTTGAAGAAGATCAAAATTGAATTGCACGTATGAGAAAATTAAAACAAAATCATACGCGTCTCGTGACCAAAAAGCTAATCTCTTTGACGCTAAGTATTTTGGCGCATTGCGCTCATAATGGGTTCTCAAATGCCGTACATCATTCGAGGCACTCACGGCACACAATGCAAATAAATTTGCCAAATATGTCGAATAATTTCGTTCGTCCTATTTTCTCGAAATTAAATCGAATCGAATTGTGTGCGCTGCCTTCAAATATTCTACGTCATATACGCACAATAGACCCTCTTAAAACTTCATGTATAATTTGCGTGCCTAGTTGTTTAGATCAAAAAACACTATATAAAAAAAATATTTTTTCAACTCGGTTTAATATCACATACTTTTTTCAATATTTAATATTAACGTTTTTCAGCGCTTTATTCATTCTTGTAACGACTTAATCGTTAAACGCCTGGTGTATAACATACTCAACCCAATTCAATTGTTTATAACTTTCATAAAAATTAACATATTGTAAATAATTTTTTTTCAATCAAAATACCAGACGTTAAGAAACATAACAAAGAAATGTATGTATCTTTAGTAATAAAAAGTTAGAAACAAGAAAAAGCATTGGAAAACATGAGAAAAAATGGATATGCATATCAAAATTCAGGTTTAATATTAAATGTATAAAAATATTTATTAAAATTTATGTTTTACAGTAACAACAGTCTGCGAAAAAAAATTATTTAACTATTTTTAGCTATTTTTAATGTACTTTTGCTTATTGAACACAAATCTGTTTTTCAAATTTGACTATAACATCATAATTTTCAGAAAAATTACATCAAGAAGCAAAAAATGACAATTTTGAAGGTTTTCATGACGTTGTAGCATCGACAACAGTTAACGTTACAAAAATATCAACTTTTAGCTTTAAAATGCATTTTGTTTTGTTTCGGTTTGATCTTTTATTTCCGAAATATAGCAATTAAAAATATCTATATTGTATTTTGTCAATTTCATATCGTTTTTTAATTTAGTATGATTATAGATTTGTATAAATATAGTATTATGTAAGTATTATACAAAAGCACTTACTTTCCATATAATGTGGTATTAAGATGAATAAAATGTCTTTTTCATGTGTATTACATATGAGCTATTCTTTAACAAATAGATATGAGCTATTCTTTAACAAATATTTTGTTATATTTCAAATTGTTATATCTCAAAAACGAAAAACCATACCAAAACAAAACAAAATGCATTTTAAAGCTAAAAATTGATATACTTTCACGTAACAGTAACAAATTATTTTAAAAATTTTACTGCCAATGTTACATCGTGAAAATTCTAAAAATCATTGTTTTTGGCCTTTTTAACAATTATTTTTAAATTATAACGTAATAAGGTAGTTGACCCATTAATCGTCAGGGTGTCAGTAATCGTCATGCTTACATATTAAAGACATACTTTAGTATTTTCTATTGATCGTGCAGTTTGTTGATATTTTTATTGGTTCCAACAAGATATTTACAATGTTGTGTTACATTATGAAACTCGTAAGTATATGAATTCACTACAGATTAAATTGAATATGTGCAGCAACCGAGTCGATGCATGATTTTGACCAAATGCTTCATCGTGAGGTTAAGAGACACCATTTGACATCTTGTGTGATTTGGAATATTGGCAACTTGCATGAGGTAAATTGAGCATCAAATTATACTTAAATCAAGATCGCAGTTTTATGTACACCATCACAAATTATTGTTTCGTACAAATTTCATATTTTTTTTTTACGTGACGAGCACCGGTTCATCGAAACACGTAGTCGTTCGAATAATCGCCACACCTGTCGATTACTGAGACTAGGTGACCCGAACAAATTCTTGTAAATAAAATAATAATTTTATCCAAAATCCAAATAGAAAAATCAGAACCGTAATTGTTATTATCTAGAGATTTTACGGACCAGTAATCGTCATAAGCATATAGTTAATAAATAGATATGCAAACAAATAAAGAATGTCGATCACTGGATCATTTCTATGTCGATAACTGGGTACGTCAGAGATGGGCACTACTCGAATAAAAACTAATTAAGTATTTACAATTCTTTTCTGTTGAAATAGTTATTAACAGTTATTGAAAATTTATAATAATGATAGTTCTAAAACAATAGTCAAAATTATCTTTATTTCTTTATAAAAATAAATGAATTTTATTCACTTACAGCGGTTATTCGTAATTTGCTCCAAAAAGTACTTTAAGTGGATTGCTATTCAAATGCCTATTCTTATAATATATATATTAATGTCTATATATATTAACTCTCTCTTGTGTATCTGAATCATTCCATCATTCACGTATGGCGATTAGTGGGACATAGCCGTGATGATTATTGGGCAAATCGTTATGGCGGCATGACGATAACTCGTACATTTGTGCTTTCTAACCTTTACGAAGGATTTTCTCAATAATGGCAGTAGGTATAAGAATTTAAGATTGACATTTTTATTTGTAACAAAAAAATGATTTAAAATAACTTAAAATCACAATCATTCATTTCTCAATCTGAACGATATAAATTTGTAGTCAAGCGTTTTGGTTAATGTGACGATTAGTGGGCCAACTACCTTCCCAAATTTTGAAAACGGATTCGTGTTCAATACTTGAAAAAACTACGGGAAACAATAAAGTTCGTTCAAACAACAAAAGTGTAAATTTGGACTAGTGTAATCAATATTTTTATACTGTGTTTTTTTTATTTTTTTTTTATACCCAGTATTATATATACTTTTCAGATTCTAAAATTTAAATATCTAGGTCAAAAATGCTATACACGATGCTAGGAAATTCGCACATGTTTTGCAGATATATATTTGCATATATCTGCAAAATATCTGTTGCAAAAGTGCCTCATAAAGCTACCATAGAGATGCAATGGACATCTAATTTGCACACATTTTCATACAGGACTCACATTATCGTTACGCAATTGAATGAAATTTATATGACTCGTTAAAGTTTGCATGGAGAAAAACCTCACCATTTAAATCCATCGGTTATTCGTTGCACCGATACTTTCCAGTAACCGTTTATATTTGATAAATATACAACGTGAAAATAAATGCTGTGATTTACATGAGCTTCTGCCGCGATAAAAGCCGATATTTTGGATATCCCACTTCGTGAATAACCAACGTAACAAAATAACCTAATTGCAAACTCAGTTTAATCTCGGGTGCAATATTATACAGCCGCACCGTGATAACCTGTGAACATTAGACACATTTACATCGCGATAAACTCGATGAAGTGCCGCGTTTTTCTCTGTAAAAGTCTGCACATTCGTGTGTTGTCTTACTATCCGTTCATCCCTGACACCAGCTCTGCAAATTTTACTTCACGTTTATCGATTTTACTCTCAGAAAATATGTGTAGCGATATTTCCCAGAAGAATTTGAAACTTAATCCAAACAAAGAAAGTGGGAACAGAAGAGAAAAATAGGATATCATCCAAAACCGCAAGATAACTTTGAATCAAAGTTTTACACAGTACGAACATGAGTTCGATATTTCGTTATTGTTATTTTTTTAGTTTTAATCCCCGCTATTTCGTAACTTCGCTCGGACGTTATAATCGATAGTTAACTTTACCAAAATAGAAAATACATTTCTGCACTTTCTCGCGAAGAGAGAACATTTACAGATAACGTGTGAAGAGGTGAGTGGCCAAAACTGGGAATGATCGGGCGCCGGATCGAAGTTACGGGTCCGGTGCGATCGTTCATCGTGACATGGAAACGATGAAGAATAGTTGGCAAAGGCGGAGAGCGAGGGAAAGTAATAGTAAAACGTTCGCAAACAGCAAGGCCGGCTTATCAGCTTTATTTATTGCAATGGGAAACCGCAGCCGGGAACGCTTTCGGAGCTTTTCCAGAGCTTAACTCGACCGTGGCCGGGAGCTTTCGTGCGGCCAGGTTGCAGCCGAGGGTCGTCACGAACGAGCAAAATTTCACTTCCATCGACATGGAACGATTCAGCCGTACCGAGGAGTTCGTAATACGACGCGAGCAGCGAGTGCTATTGTGAAACTGGAAGAACGAGATGTCGCAGTTCAACCAATTTCCCATGGCTTATCTTCCATTCTTTCTTCGTCTCTCCCACCATCTTCTCCTCTTTCTACGATCTCTTCATCTCAAAAGAGAAAAGCGCGGACACTTTATTTTGACAAATTATCTCTTTTGTTATTTCTAGAAATACGTCTGTCTGATCGGAGTCGAACGACTCTTCCTCCAATTGGATAATGACACATAGGGGCGATAAGTGATTCGATTAATTAAAACTATTTGAAATAATTTTAAAGCAACTAAACATTTACTTACAGTAAATAAATATTTGTTCAGTAAAAAAAATTATTGTTAAATCAAATTAACATTTCTCGTATGAAATAAATATATCTTTATATTTAATAAATATTTAGTTGGCAGTATTCAACTAAATAGTTATTAAAATTGACTATATTTTTTTCAGTGTAATAAAGATAGTAATAATATTGCACGTTTTTATTCATTGATTAATTACTTCATATTTTTGTACTTATTAATTATTTTGTATTTATTAGTTTAAAAATATGACAATAATTTATATACTTTTATTCTTAATATTTAGCTTTTCATTATTTTAATTAGTAGTGCATTAATACTTGCGCTGTTATAGATGTTACTTTTAGTCTTGATGTTGATCCCGTATTTTTATTTATATCTTGTTTACATCAATGTTAATTACATTTTTATTAGGTTTCATCGTTTTTCAATATATGTTCCTTTACGTTTTATTTTATGTTTTATTTACGTAATTCTTGATGAATGCTTCAATGCTGAAAAAAATTCTGTCTAGTCAAAACGTACAATACTATTACAACCTTTGTTAGTAAAATTTTATATCACAAAATTATTCGATCCTTCACAACATCATGAATGTGCTTGTTCTTGGCTTTATTTTTACATATTACTTTGTATATTACGAGCCATATCAATGTTTACTTATTTTGAAACAATTCTATACATAAATGGAAAAGCAAGTACAATAACTTTTTCTAAAGTTCCATCTTTCTAAACCTTGTAATCCTACAACCTCTGTTATTATGCCTCCATCTTTGCCTCCATTAAAACCACCATAACTTCGTCAGGTTACATTGTTTCACGCCGCAACTATGTTCATGCGAATTTCTCTCCTCAACGTCTCTTAACTTTAACTGATGCATTTATAGAACGATGACAGAGCGGTGAATTCCTACCGAGACAACCTATACGATAACACATTGAAAATATACCGAGCGAGGCAATTTATTCGGCGATAACGACAACAGCTTTGCGATAGGAAGAATATTGCATGAACCATTCATACGAGGATCTCGACGCGATGATGGTTTCGAGGATCGATCGACTCGATCGTATACCTACATCGTCCCTGTTTATTCGCCTTCACATTGATTTGCGTGGAGCATTAATGCAATGAATTTATTAGAGGATCAACGTTACGTCATGTTAAAGGCTATTTGCTTTGTACATAGCAGCGGGGACCCTCAAATAGAAGAGTCGACATGCTTAACTGATCAGGGTGGAATATTCATCTCGTTGCGTTTGATCATGGTATGGCATATTTAAGTCTAACACATCATGTGTAGGTAGATTTACTAAGTATTTTACAGAACACGTGATTTATGCGTTATTTAAGAAAATCTTGTATGCGTTACAAAGTTTGTGAGGGATAATTAATCATTATAAATCATATTTTAACTCCCACTCCTGACTCCATAAAATCTAAAATACTTAACTCTTTTTTCAATATTTTTCTGCCCTGATTAATGTAAAACGGATTTAATATTATTGTTTATAGTACACTAAGAAAAAATTAAATTTTTGGTATTTGTGACTGTAATTACATCTTACCGTAATTGATTATTACCGCAATAACGTTAGTAATAATAACTACATGTACAGTTCTGTCAAGAAATTTGGCATCGAAAATAATTATGAATTATAGCTATTATTACCATAAAATAGCAATTATAATAATTTATAATATTATATTACAGTTAAATACAATGATTTCAATGAATCAATTAATAAACACTCCTTTATTTAATAATAAAATTATAAAAATATACAAAAACAATGGAGTCAGCGTCGGAAACCAATTGCGCCAAAATATAATAATTAACTGTAATTATGATCACAAATACCAAAAACTTTTCTAATAGTGCTATTGATTTATCGCAATACTGATGACATAATTTCACATTATTTAAATATAAATATAATTATCGAAAGTAGTAAGAAAAAAATTAAATTTAACAATCTTCAAAAAATTTATTTTGAGAGAATTCTACTTTAATCCTTAGGTTTCTGCTATCGACTTCTACCGAAGAACGAAACGCTCGATTCCTTTCTGAAATCGCCACTGCGATGAATTGAAACTTTTAGAGCGGAAGATTCGATGTGCACGCGAATGTTGCAAAAAAGCGCACTCGAACTGGAGAAGGGTTTGCAAGCCGATCCGTCCAACCTGTCTTCGATTCAGTTGAAGCATTAAACAATAGGTCAACTTAATAAAACTATTTACCAGGGCACCTCGGGTGCGTCATCTTTTTACGCTCATTCCAAGCAGCGAAAAGGTTAATTGGCACTCGAACAAACGAACGAGCGAGAGGAACGAAGATCACAGATACGCCGCTCTTTCCACAAAACGCCCGGCTGCTATGCTCTTGTTGTTTGTCGGAGCCGCAATAGAATTTATACGACGCAGTGTTCAACGTAATTATGAGTCCCCGGTGTGCCGCTTGTTTTCGTAGGATACCGGAGGAGTCACGAAGTCGCGCAAAGTGCGCGAAGACGCACTTCATCGCGAATTTATCGGAGCAGCTTCATCGTTATACGATTTGAATCGAAATAAATTACCTCACGTCGTCAAAAAAGTAAGATAAAGTAAATTCGAAAGAAAAATAAATCTTTCTTTACAGCGCGAAAGAGAGACTAATGCAATCTATAATACAAATGTATTATACATCAACCGTTAAGTTGCTTAATCAATTCTTATTTATTAATTTTTAGAGCTTAATTTATAACTACAAAGAATAATTTTGTTGAGATATCTAAAAAGTTAATTAGACTTGAAAATAATTTGGTATTATCAAAATATCTATGTAATAGGAAACTCAAGCATGATGAACAATGTTGTCAAAAATTTTGACTTTCAAGTAATTTTAATAGTTTACATAATCCATTATTTTGATAGTTCAATAAAATTATTTTTAAATCTTTATCCAGCTAAATGTTTAGATACTTTAACAAAACATTCTTTCCGTGTAGTAAATCTTGATCTTTACAAATCATATTAATTTTTCATTTTTTATTATCTTTTAAATTACACCTAAAAAATATAAAAAGATATTAATTTATTAGTAAATTCATTTTCTGTGAAAATAAAGATATTTTTAATAATAAAAATGATTTTTACGAAGGTGGTGTAACACTTTCGAAACAGTATTATCTATCTGAAATATATACGCACTTAGGAAATAAATACGCATTCAGGAAATATTGCTATTTGAACTCTGTCGACTCTGTCGAATGTAATAGTCTTTCTAATATTTCCCTACTTATTAAATTTCCTGTCTTCTACCGCCGTTACATTTCGTATTTCATGCCTTCTTTGTACGTACGAGATACTAAAACGCGCGACGTTCCGTCAATTAAACTAGATTTTTAAAGGGCATCAATCAATTTGTCGACATCCAACGCGGAGCAATTTAATTATACAATCCAAATGCGCGCAGACGTAACATCAGCTATCTCATATTTGTCACGGAAGCATTACGCGGCCTGTTCATCACACGAAATCTAACACATGCATGTCACACGGGTATCGGCAGATAAATGCGATGTGTTACCGCGTGAATAAGTATGCCACTTATAATGATAGACTTAAGTGCATCTAGTGCGGTGAAATTAATCGTTTGCCTTTCCTCGTGATTACACGAGAGTAGACGATTTTAGAATGCAAACATTGACGCTTGGCGCAAACGTCGCGACGCCTCAGTTTCTCGGCGTATAGAGTTTCACACTTACCTACTGTTAGATCACGCGTTTAAGTGTGGTTATTTAATCTTTCGTATCCTCAAAAAAGCTAGCAAAGAATGATGGGTAATGTTTCTTTCGAACAATTTTTTATTCGACAATTTGTAAATTTCATCGCGCAAATTCACGCTTCTTATGGAAAACGGCCGAGCTTTCTTGTACGCCCGCGGAAAAAGGTGACGAGGTCCTTTCGCGACCGTAGCATTTCGGAAAATTAATGACTCCTCCGGCAAGGATAATTAAGGGGTAATTAACGGCGCCTGTTCACACTTCTTCCCGGCGATATGTTAGACAAACTCGGTCTAATCTCATTTAAAAGTGCCCGACTAGGATCCGGGTGGTTCTACTTGCGCGGAAAGCTCAGTTTCCCTTGATGTATCTATCTTCGTATTGTTCCCACTCTTATCTCTCGTGAAATTTTCATGCTTCGCGGTAAAGAAAAAAAATTGTAATTGCAAATTTTGTCTTTGGTATATCTACTCGAAAAGGGTTTAACTCGTTAACCCGAAATCTTCCTTCTCCTAATGGAAAATCACTGCTACTGTTGCGATTTCATTCTTACCTCGTGTTCCAGACCGAAATCTATTTATTCGGTATAAATGATCGCCCGCTAAGCGATGCCGAAGAGGGGAACTCCATTCGCGTTGCGACGCAAAAGGGGCGGAAATTTGCCTATTTGATTATCCGCGCGGATTACGCCCGAGTTGCTTGGACAATTTCGTACATCTGCGTTTAAACCCTTTCGAGTAAGATGGTTGGAGGTGCAGAAGACGCTCTAGAACAGCTAAAGAAGAGAATGAGAGGGACGGTTCAAGTATTTAGCGTTAAGATAGATTTATCACACTGCGGTTAATAATTACCTTTTAAGAACGGAGGATACCTTTAAGATAATCGTGACCGAGTTCCCTTGAAATAAGTTCGTGTATTTTGCAGAACGCGACACTGTGCTTATGCGCCTCGTTGAGATAATGTTAACGCCGTTTTGCTTTAATTTTAGATTAAACGGCTGACTGTGAGGTCCTGGCAAGTGGCACTCGCTAAATGATTATCTATTACAAAGAATCTCATGCACCTACACTTTTCATACGTCAGCTCATACATGTGTATGTGCATGGAAAGAATGATTTGACCAAAATGTCTAAAAATTTAGCTAAATACAGATTTGAAAATAATTTTGTTTGTATTTATTTAGTACTCGACTTCTGTACTGAAGAAGACTCAAATCCAAAGTCGAAACGTTCGCAGTTAATTTCGTGTAGAAAGTACCATTCCAATTGTTTGCTTATTATCTTATATCTTGTCGTTTTATAAATATGTAATTTATGTACTAACAACCACAAAGGTTCATATAAACAGTTTGTTGTATTTAATTTACTCTTAGACCCACAAAGCTTTTATTTTAATAAAACTAATTTTGTTAGACTGCTAAAATTATTACGTAGGACGCTCAAGTTAGTTGCTACAATGTCAACTTGTTGTAACACAGCTCATCATGCTTGAGTTTCCTACATAATTATTTTGGCAGTCCAACAAAATTATTTTCAGAGATCTATACCTATCTATATCTATCTATTCCTTTTTAGATACTCCAGAAAAATCGTTCTTTCCGTATGTGTGTGATTATCGAATATTTTCCTCACTATATGCCATAGAAATCTTTTAATGAATCATTCCCTATGGCTGCAGTTCAGTCAATTTCTGTTATTTTGATAGAAAGAATAAGGGCAATCATACACAAAATACATAAGACTTCTAGACTAATGAGTATCTTATGTGAATCAACATGGCGTCTTTATGTTGAATGCTTATTGGTTCAGCGATCATATGCTATGGTTATGCAGCTTATGTCATTTTGTGTGTGATGGCGTTAAACTTTTTTGCTGGAATAAAAAATATATGTTCATTTGTTCTAAATAAAAGAATCACAATATTTGCCACATGCGCATGTCGATGTTTTGTCGAACACTTCATTATCAGCGTGGAATCTAATCACGTCAATTAAAAGAGCTTTTAACGGTATCGAATATTGCGGATAAAAGCGAACAATAGTCTATGGTTTCTACGCTGGTACTTTTCATATAGAAGTTTGTTTGTGAATCATCTACCGAGGTTCGTTTGTTATTATCGTTTATATGATTTTCTTGCATTAGTAAAAAAAAGAGGATTTAAAGACAATTCAATTTTCAAGTGAACTGAAAATTTTATTGTCATTTGTAGATATGTTTTAATATCATCAAGGTCATTGGGGGGGAAGACGTCACACTTGAGCTTTTATTCTTGAATAACTTCTTAATGTTATTGAGTTAACGAACGAAAAAATATTATTTATATTCTAGCAACCTTTCTTTAGTCATACAAATCAATGAATTAAACTTTTGATGTTCCGTATTATTAGAAAAAATTGATATGTCATACCCTGCAAAAATGGCATCTTCCCCTATATAATATATATGAGTAAGATGCCACCTCCAACGGGAAAAGATGTTACAAACAATTAAATAATGTGATGCAATATAAAAAAAACTTGCATATTTTACTTATTTATAGTCCATAATCAAAGGTTTAAGCTTAAGCTATAAGAACATAAAGATATGATAAAACATAAATTGACGAAATATGAAAGGGAGTAATTTAGGAAGTAAGTTGGACATGCTTTTATTCATTTAAACAGCATTTCATTAACTTAAAATATTTCGAATTATATGAAGCATCTAAAATTTAAATTCATAAAATCGTTTTAATGACGGTTTCAAGCAGGAAAAATTGTGTTTTGTATTTACTGTCATCTTATCCCCAAGTGTAAGAGGAATATTCAATTGCAACTTTTATGCATATAAGAATATTACAAATTATAATCTATATCATGCACATGACCTCCAGGGAACGCTGATTAGAACCGTATATCATTTGCCCGGTTTTACAGTAAGCATCGAAATACAGACCTTAGCTATTAGCATACCAAATATTACAAAGAGCATGTTTCACGACCTACCTTTTCGTATTTTGTATAATCTTTACCAATCGACTTTGGCATGAACATGTTCATCTCTACCGATAACTGCGCAACTGTTTGCCACACGCTTTTGCACAGTCATTATAGCCAACGCATGTTCTATAAAAAAAATTATAAACAAAGTAACGTCTTCCCCCTTGTGGCATCTTCCCTCGAATTACCTTTCATTTTAGCTTTCAGTATGTACTTTGATTATTATGTTTTTAACAGCGAAATTTCAATAGAACGTTATTTTTTTATTCAAACTTGATTATTTTAAAAATATGAAAAATACTAAAATTGTTTAGTACATCTACAGAATGACCAAAATATTTGGGCACAAAATTTTGTGTTTATTAAATCATTAGTAACATATGTTTACAAAAATAAAATAAACTCTGAAGTGTTGGTTATATCATGTATAAATAATTGACATTCAAAACGGCGCTTCGAGAATGCATCAACAATATTGAGCATCTTTTCATAGATAAATTCTTCCAAGCAGCTAATAGAGCGGTCCTCAGTTCTAGCAACTGATGAAAATAGTACAAAATTTTTTTGTATTCAAATAAAAGATGTGAAAAACTAACACACTCCAGAGTTGAATTCTTTTTAAATATATGTTACTAGTAATTTACTATGTTAAATAATACTATGCTACTACTCATTTACTATGTTAAATATGTTACTTCTTAAATATATGTTACTACCCACGTAATAAGTTGGCTTTAGGTATTTGTCGTTACTTTGATGTCAAAACGATATCTTTAATAATTTATCCCATTTTGACATTAAAATAACGACAAATAACGTCAGCTTGCTAAGTAATGATTCGATAAACATATAAAACTTTGCGGCTAAACTTTTTTATAATCCTGTATATGAACTATAAAAATAAATACAACGTCTTGGTATTCTTTTTTTAAGAAGACTTAATCTTAAATTGATTAAATTAATATGATCAAAAATGATGGCAAATAACGTCAACTTGTTACATAAATAATAATTTGATAAACACTTAAAACTTCATGGCCAAATTTTTTTGTCACCTTGTATGTAAACCATAAGAATAAATACATCTTGGCAATCTCTTTTAAAGAAAAATCGATTTTAAATTGTTTAAAATATGTGATCAAAAAATAACAATAGCAAACTACCTTATACAATTATAAACAGCAATACAATAGAGACAACTTTCGCTATTAAAATTCTACCAATCATTGTTACAGCTCGTTTAACACAGCAAATAGCAGCATAATTGCAATGTAAAATAAATATCCATCCTAAGTAAACTTCACGCGATATCGCGTAAAAGTGATAAGTTTTATGGCTTCTCATGGGTAACGAGAAGGAGTCAACGAACCGTGTACTTTCAATTAGACTTTCGCGATAAAGCGAAAACAGATTCAAGGAAGCGGAATTCTGCATTGAAACGGGAAAAAAGGTAGACGGAAAGTATTTAGATATACGACGTAGCAATGAAGCTGTTCAACTTGTCGTAGTGTCGAGCGTCGCGCGGAAGGAAGAAATTCGAGAAAAAGCGCGCGCGGGCGCACACCCAGGGTGGTACAGGCCGACATTCCGAAGAGCTGTTCCTTTGTAATCCATCCCGGTTGACTAGGAGAAACGAGCAGCGAGGCGGCTCCATTCGAAGCTACATCTTTTTTTCATCCAGGACGACAAAACGGCGCGACGACGATGCAGAGCGCATTCCGCGAATAGCGCGGATATTTAGTTTCATTTACTTAGTTCGGCAAAAGAGGTGATACAAGAAAAGATGTTAAACTTTGTAGTACGAGTATCTCAAAGGATTTAGAGCGACGAAAATGCAGCGATTAAAAAAATTAACGGTAAACAAAGAATGTTTGAAGTATCTAACGTAAATGAAATTTATTATATTCATTGAGGTATCTAACGATAATAAATAATAAGATAGAAGAAAGTCACCGATACCAACATACCACTTTGTTTTTAGACAATATTTCTTAAATAAAAGGTAAAAATAAAACTTTAAAAACATAAGTACAAACTAAAAAGTGTCTTCCATCAGATAGTATAAACAGTTTTTATAATACTGTTTGCAATTTTGCAACAATTAATTTTTTCGTAAGGTAAGCAAAAATGAGCGTCTGACAAAATGGGATTCAAAACTGATACAGTAGGCAGTAATTCTATTCTTTTCCTGTTACAGGAATTATCTGTATAAAGTACCTACAAGTGAATGTATATAAGATATTCCAGAATCTTTTTACTTCGTTATAAAATATTTTTATTGAATTATATGCATATTTACTTTATATTGTTTTGCAAAATGCAAATATGTAATGCGATTTCTTAAGAGTTTTTCCATATATGCACGATTGTCTTCAGATCCAATACAGCTATTTGACACTATAAAGCAACATTATAAAGATTAAATTAGCTCATGATCTGTTTTACAGACAGGTGTGGCGGTTTTCGCTGCACTAATTTTAAATTTAAAATCATATTATGAAAAAATTAAGAGAAAAAATAATATAAATAAAACTGATTTAGCATTTAAAATAACGTAATATTATCATTAATATAGTCAACATTATTTAAACTACGCAATTTGCAAAAGAAAATCGTAAGAATTTTATTTTCGCATTCGTAGAATTCGTTTTTAGCTGATTTGCTATAAAAATAAGCCACAAATACACGAATTATGAGTTTGTACTTCTTTAGCTAAACAGATCATAATTTCATTAATATTAATAAAGTGCAATAGTTAGTTTCTGAGAAATAAGTTACTTTAGAAGCTCTATGTCAGTATCAGTGACTTTCCTCTAGTAAAAGGATAATAATAGGACATATATATGTAATAAATAATAGGATAATAAGAAGATAATAAAAAATAATAATAATGACACAGATAATAAGAGAAACATTTGGTTAATTAGTAGTATAAGCAATTTTTATAATACTGTTTGCAATTTTGCAATAATTAAGTTTTTCGTAAGTTATGCAGAAATAAGCCACAAATATATGAATTATGAGTTTGTACTTCTTTAATTAGCTAAATAGATCATGATTTTATTAATATTAATAAAGTGCAATAGTTAGTTTCTGAGAAATAAGGGGTTGTCACTTTAGGAAACCTATGTCAGTATCTCTACTGAATACGATTTTTCTTGATTGTCATATATTATCTAGCAGCTAGAAGAGCGTACGAAAATACTACACTCAGCTGTTCATTTCAAAGTATCACATCTCGCTGCCAGTACCGTCTCCGGATAAATTCGTGGGCTTTACGCTCGCCTCGGCGTGGTTGTGCTAATGCATTTTGCGTTTACGTTAACACCAATCCGCGTAAATGGCAACGTGGGGGTGGGGGGAGGCTACGAAAATATGGAAACCATGAATCGTAATATTAAGATGCGCATTTTACCGTAATGTAACTTCTGAGTTATCCCAACGGAGATAACTTTGAAAAATTATAACGTGCGTGATCCAATATTATTATTACGTGATTAAAAGGAAAAGCGACAATACGCTTCATTTCGCTTCATTACTGCTTACGCTTGCATTATTACAGGCGAAAATATCGCTTATAAAACGACTAAGAAAACTTCCTACATTTATTATAGAATTTAAAGGCATTTCTTCCACGGTACAAATTTCATATTTATAATCAATTAATCTTTTTTTGTCTCAGGAACAAATATTCCGTTAATCAATCTTCGAATTATAATTATAAGGCAAAACATATGTTAAATTAAGTGGAAATTAGGTGAACTTTATACAGCTTGGAAATTCATTCCATCAAAGTTCTACAATTTTACAACCGCTTGTAAATGAAGCAACGAT
Source organism: Trachymyrmex cornetzi (assembly GCF_001594075.2). Taxonomy (NCBI): domain Eukaryota; kingdom Metazoa; phylum Arthropoda; class Insecta; order Hymenoptera; family Formicidae; genus Trachymyrmex; species Trachymyrmex cornetzi. The sequence continues at coordinate 3,154,761 of NW_017295861.1, read as the reverse complement.
TTTAGAGATATAAATCCTTCTGATCTATCTTTTTTAACGTACGTAGTAAAAACGAAATACATTGGTCCATATTCGTACCTCATTTTTATCGACAAATGCGCGCACTTAGCATATAGTTTACATTATACATATACTATAGTTTCAGAAATAAAAATAATAAAAATAAGATATGAATATAGATATTGCAGAATATTTTACACTATTTAACACCCTTCTTGCATATTTTCAAGTGCGTTTACCGCCGTTTGCAGTTCGATAATCTTTGTTATAAAGTGGATAGACGGTATCGAAACATTACGTCCATTAACACTTTAAGCCCGGCAGGTCTAATGCTTAACACTTGACATCGCATAAGCTCTGTAATAGTACTATATTACAATGGTATGGTATGGAGGCATTAATAATTAACGCTAATCACTAATACGAGAAACGATGATCAAATGGTAAGGGATTTTTACATTTTTATGTTTCTGCAGTATTGCAACGTGTTCTTTCATAAAAACATCGTGAAATTGTTCACAGGGGAATTGCTCGCGGTGGAATTTAAATCATATATGATATATGATTATACCTCTGTATACTGGAATTAAAGCATTAAATACAAGAATTGTATTTATTTTTTGGACACTCAATGAATGCATAATTTTTTTAAGGAATGTAGTAGATATGATACGTTTTATTGAAAGAGAAAAATTGAATTATAATCTGAAATATTTTAATCAATTATATATTTTTTTAGTATAATAAAATAATTTCATTTCTGAGATTTTCACTATTTTTTACCTTTTCACTCCGGCCATTTCGTTTCTTTTCCTTTTCGCAAACTATAATATAAAAATACAAAACAACATTAAACCATTCTTGAACGAAATAAAACCAGCGAGGCAAGTGCTTCCATAACAACGCTCTCTCCCTTGGCTTAAGAATGCCGTAACGTCCTCGAATACCTTGCGAAACAACTCGAATCTCATTACTCCGACGTAGGAGTTGCTTAAACCGCGGCGCTCAAACATCGACTGAAAAATTCACATGTTGAAAATTCGTTCGAGTGCAACCCATCGCTTTTACGACCGGGAGCGAAAATACGAGCGCAAATGTATATATACAGCTATCTTTGTTCACGATGACGTTGCTAGTCATTACCCCTTTCATGTTTACAGATAAGGAAACAATGCCATTTTTGTTAGACGTTTCATATCAAAATTTCATATCAAACGAATAAATATGTTTGTTAGCATGGAGTATAATAGAATAAAACGTATAGAAAACAAACGCTTAAAAACGTGTTCGATTTTGTAAACCTTTTACTTGCCTTTTTGATATGACAGATTTTTCGATTTTGACATGTTTTTTTGATGACTGAAAGAAGAAATGAAAAAAAAAACTAGATAAAAAATCCGAATCGAACACGAGTAAAAAGGAAGTAGGTATACAGAAAAAAATCATCAAAAGGGAAATGAAAGAGAGCGAGTTTTCAGAAAGTACTACTCGATGTGAAGTCCAAAAGTGTGCTACTGAAATTGACCAAGTGGTCCGTAGAGATGTATTTAATAGCGTTAAAATAGTAACTCAATTATCCATGGAGATCGTGGATTCCACAAGGCGGAAATTCTCGATTACCCTTCAGGTAACCTCGAGATTCCGGAGGGTACCTTTAAAGGGAAACCGCATAACAGTTTCTTACATGGGATCTAAGATCGTCGGAAGTACTAAGCGCGTCTTTGAGACTCGAAAATGACTTTCACCCATAAACGCCGCCATCTAAAAAGGAACTAGACGCAAAAATGGGGAAAGGAAGCGAAAACCGAAAGCCGTAGAAAGGCCTATAAAAAGTGGCATTCCTCTTTCCCTCGTTTTCTTTCTTTTTTACCCTCTCTAAAAGATATCTCAAGATGTTTTTCACAAGAATTCACGTCCTTCTTTTCATGTTCCTTTAAACGTAACCTAACGATTTTTTGTTTTTATTTCATGATCTGATTAATTTTATATTCAAATAATCTCTTTTTGTTGAAAAAAATATTATCACCAATGTAATAAAAATTTTTGGTAATTAAGAATTATGATATCTGTAATTAGATATAGAAATCATGAACGAAGAGAGAAAAAAGCGTATATGCACAAAAATAAAAATCTACGATGATGATGATGAAAAATTTATATGAAAAAAATTGTAATATATTTTTTATATGAAAATAATTTATTAATAATTAAATTTAAAAAATTGTCAAAATTTGAGTTATTCTCAGTGCAATTATAGATAACAGCAAATTTTTATAATTGATAATAAATTAAGAGAAAATAAATATGTAAATTAACAACATATTTAAATATATTCATCGATTTATTTGAATATTGTATAGTATTTCCTATAACTTTAGTGAATATACATTAAGGATCGCTTCACCAACCATCGTGTTGATAATTAATCGATCATGAAATAAATGTGAAACATTTCAAAATAGTTCGGATCAAATAAAAATTAGTCTTGGCCATTTAATACGACAGTACATTTATTCGATCCATGAGCAACTTTTCTCACACTTGAATGACTTACAAGTAAAGTGGTACAAATAGTGCAAATCAGACGTACACGGTCAGAAAGAGCGATTCGAAGTTATTTTTTAAACACACTTATACGTCCTTCCAACGTTTTGTTGAAATTTGTCACTTGTCTCAAATGGAAGTCTCGAACGTCCTCGAGACAAAACTTCGCGTAAAGCGTTTTGCGAGCGGTCTATGTCGCGAAGCGTTATTCTAGAGAAGACAAACAGGATGCCGGAACGACGAGTTTGTAGCGGGTTACATAGAGAACGGCTAGAGGTCTTCTTGGAAGCCGTGGTTTTCCCGCAATTTCTCTCCCGACACTGCGAGAGTTCCAACTAAACTTCACATTTGAGAGAGAAATACGAAAGTAGAAATGAAGCCCCATACATTAATACTTTAACAGTTCCATCGACATCACCGATTAATTATGAACATAATGTATCGATTTCTATGTATACAAATAAGCACTTGCTCACAAGTTCGCGTTCATCGCAATTGAAACATATAGAGAAGATATAAAAACGGTAAGATAAAAGCAAGAAGAAAATCACGAGACCTGTTACAGCTCGTAAGCTACGTGGGCATCCTTTCAGTAATGCAACAACTTGTTACAATTATGAGAAAAGCTGAGCTAATGCTTAAAAGTTTAATATTAAAAGTCAGACGCAGCTGCATCGCCGACAAGCAGGTCTGGAGAAGAAGGGTACTCCGAGAGCAACTCGAGCATAGTCGCCAATCACCCTCGCTAACCGCCGGAAGCCAAGTATCGATGTTACCTTAAGCATCTCTTGACCCTTACATATCCAAAGCAAAGATACACTGTGATATCCCTTAATTTGTACGAGCATCTGCACTCCGTTTTATCGACGTGGTATCGAGTGGACATCCAGCTCAAAGGAGATGACAGCGCGGAATGGGAGAGGACAAAGTTGACCAGCAATGGCTTAAGCTCTATGGCGGTTATAATAACTGCTCGATATTGGGAGCGAAGTGTCGATACTCTGAGGCGTACCACGAAATGTTCTTCCTAAACGAATCCTAAAACGAGATCTGCCCAACACTCGCTTTTGGGGGAGCATCTACTCTCCGTTTGCTCGAGGATCGCGAGTGGGTATCAGTTTGAGGACCATCACAGACGAAAGAGAGCGGGGATGAGAGAAGAGATGGAAAGATGCGCCGCACGCGCCGCGTCCACATCTCTGTATGATGCTGCTGCTGCTGCTGCTGCCGCTGCCGCCGCCGCCACCGCCGCTGCTGCTGCTGCTGCTGTTGCGGCGCGATGGAGGAGAGCACGAGCGAGGGTGCGCGAGACACGGAGAGGAGATGAAGCTTTCGGGGGTGGTCGGGTTGCCATGGCAGCTACCCCGGCCGGGCAGCAGACCCCAGTCTTGCCGCGGCGGTCGCCGAGTGCGCGACGGCTCCGTTTTCCTTTTCCCTCCGCGTTCTCGCTGCTCTTTTTTTGTCCGCACCACTTCGTGAACCGCGACGCGATCTCCAGCACTGTGTGATACACACTCTGATACACGCCACATCGTTTCTTTGGTGAAAAAAATTCCAACCCCTGGTGCCGCGGGGATCTCAGTGAGTTTAGCGGAGTTAGCGGACGCGCACAACGTCGAACGCACGATCCGGAGATCGTCCGCCGCGACAGAAATGTAATGCTACCGCAGTCGCGGAAAACCCCGACGAAAGCTCTTTCTCTGTCTCTCTCTCTCTCTCTCTCTCTCTCTCTCTCTCTCTCTCTCTCTCTTTCTCTTTATTGAGCCTGGTCCTTCTTGAAAGTTCGCTTTCTGTAGTTTTCCCGAAAATCTCTTTTCTGTCAACTTTTCGGAAACACTCCGGAACGCATTCTCGTGATCTCGTACACGCGGTGCTCGGTCCTCGTACATGGATCCCCGACAGATTTTCTCACGGCGGGAGATTCTACCTCTTGCTTTTTTATTTTTCATCTGTCAGTATTCGCCGAACACGATTACGAAGAAATTGAGCAGTTTTCACGCGATTTTGAACTATCAGAAATTTCCGGAAGTATTTCATCCGTTTTTATCAGAATACGACGTGAAGAATATCGCATTATTTTATATTAGTAGAATATTTCTGAAAATCTACATAATATTGCAAATAAAATATAAATATTGCTCCGCTATAATTATTCTGTAATATACATTGCGTGATTTCTTCGTATAATTTTTATGCATCATAAAAAAATAACATATTAAAAACATAATTTTTCTATCATGTTACAATATGTATTATATTACAATTCATACGTGATAAACATAAACAGTTAAAAATCAAATTGCAATTCGATTATATCATATTTTCCTGAAACTACCTAAAAAAAAAAAACAAATTACATGAAATGTAAACTATATTGCATATATGTTCATTGCAATCTAGAGAAGTGTTTAAAGCCCCGCGTAATATCTCGACGCGTAATAGTGAAATTAGATTTACATCGTAATATATGTATGTATAGTTGAAATGTAGTTGATATATTATTAATCACAGGATCGTTCCGTGTAGATCATAACTCTAACGGAATACAGTCTGAATGATATCATGTTCTATAATTCTCACGGTGTGTCTGCGAGACGTCGGCGTAATGTCTCGGTTCGTAGTAAAACTAAATTTACATCGCATAGCTAATACATGGTTACCGCGGTCGAGATCTCGCGGTGGATCCAGCCCCGTGTCTTAACGCGGGTATTTGTCGAATGCGGCGGTGACCTACTCTTATCTCCCATTTTCCTCCGTTGCGGAGTTCGGAGGAAAGTTTATACCGCGATGCGCGCGATGAATTCAGATACCTCGGCATCTCGAAAGTAATCCACATAATATTTCGATATTAATCTCGCGCGCGCGGCAAGACATTATTCCTCGTGAAATTAAATTCGCGAGATAGAGTCACGCCAAACGCATCACAATGATCGGATCGCTCATTCCATCCCTCGTTCCTAGAGTTATCAGTCGTACTCTTTTAACCCCTTCAGATTCTTGTATATTGTAATGTATACCAAATTTGAAAATTTTATCCCTTGAAATAATAGAGATCAGAGTTCAACTTGGGCTACAGAATTATCATTAGTAATGATAATAATAATTTCTTGAAATTATTTAATTCTATCGATATCATTAGACGTACATAATAATGTATGTTGAAAAATAATCAAAATTTAAAAAATTAATTGTTTGGTGTGAATTACTTATTAAAGTGCCTTGAATTGAATGAAAAAAATTTTTAACATGGTTCCAAATAAAATTAGATCTGAGAGGATTAAGAGTACACATACTTTTTTTGAGGGCGTAAACTTTCTGGTTATTTTTTTTAATTAAAATTTTATATTTATAAAATACTATATTAATAGGCATATTGGTAATGAAGATTATATCTTAAAAATTTTATTTTATTTTAAATATATACATTTAACGCATAAAAAAATTAAATCCCTTTCTTCCGGCCTCGGATTGTAATCTTTTTTTTAAAAAATATATGTACTCTTTTCTTGTGATTCAGATATGGCAACTCTATTTGTTCTCCGTCTCGCGCACGCCAGAAACGCAATCCTTTCGATCGCAATGTCGCGACAATCTCTTGCCGGGCAACGACCGAAATGAACTCTCCTACAAACGTCAACATTTACTTACAACTCGGATATTGCGAGCAATGCACAGCTAGATCTAATTTTTTTAGATGAATCTCATAAACTTTGAAATATTCGGAAACTCGCTTTCTTTACTCTCGCAATCTTACCTCTCCAATATTTTATTGATTTCTTGAACAAATAAGTGAAAATAAACAATTTGAGGGATAACATCCGTTCGCAATTGGGTTTCGAGTTACAAGGGAGACTATCATTTCAAATACGTTTACAAGAGAATATCAATTTCATTTTATTGTCAATTTGTTATTGACAGATTTGCTACTTAGTTCTGTAAAATATGAAAATCATGTTTATTAATTGCTTGAATATGCAAAACAAAACTGACAGATAAATGTTGAATCTGAAATGAATAATTCAAAATAGGAACGTTATGGAAATTTTACGCCTTTCATGCACGATAAAATAAACGCTTACCGGATGTTCGCCTAATTGATTAATTGATTAATTCCAATCAAATGGCGTTGCGTTAGTGTAATTAAAAATACGCCGTGCTCTTTGACATTCATTTATATTAATATGTATATTATAAACGATGCATCGAAATAGCATTCGTTTTGCAATTCCGTTTCCAATGCGGTATTTTGCATATGAATATTTTGTTGATAGTTTGTGACATAAATATTGCAGTAAAATTAATAGTTCTCGTTCTCTCGTGTCGCGGCAAATACAAATGTTATAACACCTCTTCTTGAAATATTCCACGCGCGCGACGCGGAAAGAAAAACATCAGTTCTGAATTAGTCAAAGAATGTCTATCTTGCAAAATATGAGATTATGTAAAACTACTTTGTAAAACATGCGCGCGAAGTATCGTATAACAAAAAATATAACGACCCAACGTTAACGACCCAAGTTGCGGAAAATCTAGAATGATAAACCTTTCTCTTTAAGAAAAAAAGCTTTAAAAGTTATAATTCCGAAGCTGGACGTACGAACGGTAAATTCGTTAGTAGTACTGACATTCAAAAGCTTCGTGGAACTTCTACAAAAAATAATTTTAAAAAAATGCAGCGGCAGTCTCCAGTTCCGTGTAGAGTTTCCGAGTATAATTTTCTACAGTAAATCCCTACGTGGATTTGCCGCCGTGATACGTTCGGCGATGTCAATCAATGAAATTTTTATCCACCCGAGATATGCTTTCGAGCGATAATTTTCAATATGTTTCCAATCGCCGATATCTGTGTGTTCAATTGCATTTGCACGACTCGACGTGACGCCGCGTCATGAACGCTTGCGTAATCGTAACTGGGAAAAAGTATTGTCTACTCCAATCAATCTGGATTTACTTCGTCAAGGTAAATTTAGGTCGCGAAAAGGATTCTCTCAATTGAATCCCGACACGACTGTAGTCGTTGATTACGATCGCGAATCGCGCCGTTAAGTCTTTCAACTGTGTTGCAATTTTTTTTCGCGATTTATTTTATGTTCCGTACATATAAAAGAATATATTCTCTGCTCCAAGTAAAGTTAACGATTGCATACAAATAAGTCTTTAAAAATATTGTTGTAAAAAAAAAGATTAAAAAGATTAAAATTCATCCAAAATTACTGAAAAATTGAAATAGAAGCTACAATTTTTAATCCACACTTTGTGCATTAATTTTGATCAATTTAATTTCAATGCAACAGTTTCTAACCACGTATGACCACGTTGCCATTCGTTAACAAAAGAATCGCGATTCGTCCAAAGAGCCAGATGCTCGTCAACAATTGTGACACAAGGGAAATACAGAAAAAAACTGATCGAATATTCTGAAGTGCAAACAATAGGCAAAAGAATAATTTTCCTCGCGTGTTGCACGTTCAATTTATTATATCACATTTGTCGCTAGATTTTAATATGTTCTGTTAAGGCAGATATTACGTCTTATAAGAATTCTGCAAAAAATATATTACTTTCTAATTAAATAACTACAGATCTCGATATGCATTGTTAACATTAATAAATATCAATTTTAATATAAATTCCATCGAAAAATGCAAGTGACAAGATATAGATATTTAAATCGTTTTATTAAAAAATATTTGACGCTAATATGAAAAAAATCGACACGGTGTCATATTTGTGCAGAGTGCTCTGTGATTCCGTTACTCTTTCCCACCTCGCGCAGATTGACGACCTCGTCGGCAGCTCGCAAAGGATAGGTGAGGGATATATTTTACCTCAAGACAAATTAGAGAATAAAGAGCGAATTCCGCGCGTGGCGCGAGTGCCCGCCAGATATCGCCGAAGCTCGTTTTGAGCACGCTCGAGAATTTAATTGCTAGCGTTCTTAGGATTCCCGGCTGAAGTTTCTTTTCTATGCCACTGCACGTCTTCATCCTTCCGATCATTGGGCCCCCACTAACAAGTTTGCGATTCTATCCTCGTTCTAAACTTCCTGCCATTACTTGCCCAATTTTTCTATTTTCTTCGTATAAATCTTACTACCTGTACTCCACTTACATTCTCTTATACCTTTATATAAAGTATCTATGTATGAGAAGCGCATTCTGAACTCGTATATTGTGTGTTACAAAAGTCTTAATTCTTCTCACACCATAGAAGATATTATATGTATAATTCTATATATATAATTCTTCCATGCGATTTTTTTTTATGTGTGAGTAGAAGAGATTAAAATACAAATAATTATTTAATTAATACTGCAACTTTGTAAAGATATTTTTTATTATTTTTCGAATTCGCTTTCCGAATTATATTGTAAACGTTAGTGGAAAAAAATTGCGCTATCTCTCTTTCTTTCTCTCTTTCTCGTTCATAGCGCGACATTTTAATTTGTTTCTCTATCAGATCAATGATACAAGTGCCACTCGTGCACTGTGTATGAATATTGCATAAACGCGACGTGCAATTTTCCTAGTACATCGTCGGATTGACAAATTTACCGCGAACGCGTCGGTGAAACTTTGCGGAGTGGACACCTCGTTAAAGATCGCTATGCAACTCGGTTAGCTCGATTAGGAAACTACACCCGATTTTCTCTCTATCGTGGATAGATAAGCGGCCGAGTATAATTTTCAGAATTGAGAGATATGACAGTTCAAAGAATGCTTCAGTATCTAGATATTAAATCTGTGCAACATCTTTTTAATTCGTTTTACAAAAGCAATAATTGTCAATATACAAAAAGAAATTTCAAACATTATTCAATCTATTATTTTGTTTACATAAATAAATAATTATTCAGTAGCGTAAAATATAAACTTTTTTGGAACAGGAAAATCAATTTAGAAGTAATCAAAGGAATTAAATACATGTAGAAAATACATTTTAAAAAGTAATTTTGCTTTCTTCTGAATAAATGGAAATAAATAATTACTAAGAAAAGAATAACATTTCAAACATCGTTCGTAGTGTTATAATTGATTATCTCCTATCTAATTTTTTTTTCACATTACAATCCATATGGATTTTTTGATTTAGCAAAATAAATATGAATACAATATTAATAGGAATTGAACTCTTTTAGAATCTGTAAACTTTGTAGCATGAACTACGAAAAGAGAAGTGAAAGCAGGGAAAGTAGAAAACATTGCGCATCTAGCTTTCGTCTTTTTAAAAGGCTTCTCCTTCTCTCCCTTATCCTTTATTTAATTTCTCTTGAAGAATATCGTGAGAATTGCACCTGCTTCCTTTCTTTGCTTCTTTCCTTCTTTCAGTGATAATAAATCTTCGTGACTATACTCTCGTTGGAACTCAGTACCAGAAATTCTTCAAATCCACAACCTTCTTGTTACCGCGCCCAACGATTTGTGGATGAAAAAGACAAAACAACGAAAAATAAAATGATGCATGAAACCAGTCTGCAAAGAATTAATTCTTCACCATTCATACTATTACCGCTGTCATATTTCTACTTCTAATTTTCGGATCTTTTTAACTTTTTTCAAATCAGAAATCAATATATCTAACTATGATAATCTATTCTTTTTATAACAGCGCGATGATAAAATATTACCGCGATATAAAATGTGTCTCTCAAATACTTTTGTATATAATGTCATATACTATCCCCTGTGAATCGATATAATATTATATATATATATATATATATAATATAATAAAAGATTAAATACCTCTAAATACAGTTACATAAAATCTGCTTCATTAATTTCACTAACTTTCTGAAAACGAGCGAACGTCTTTGTTCACAGCAAAAGTCGTATAAATTATATTAGAGTTAATGCCTGTCGCAAAGTTTCCATTCAATCCAAATATTATGTAATCAAATAAGATTTGAAACAATCTGACTAGGTGCGTATTTCTAACTATGACAACACTTGCAAAACTTACACTCGGGAAATCGCGAGATAGACGTAGCAGCAGCACCGAGCTGTCTCTCTGGCTCTTTTATTATTATTATTATTATTATTATCGTCCTCGTCCTTCCGCAAGATATCACACGCATTCGTTCGCGGCCGGGGGAGCTTATTTGTTATTCAAAGGATGTCGTAGGAAGAAATGCAAATGCTACCCCGGGTGGGAGTTTCAACGCTTTCTACGCATACCCCGCCATGGCATCACATTTTCCTGCATCACACATACATTCCATCTTCTTTCCTCACATCGCAACCAGTTGATTCGTCGTTTCGCTTTTTCATACATTTTCATGATGGGAAATTGAAAGCCTGGGCGTAAGAAGCAAACAAGCCCACTTTTTCACGCGATGCGTCACTTGGTAATCGATGAGCAGTGACGGAAATGATATTCAACTAACGGCATTCAGAAAAATAATCGCTTATTTTTGTTTACTATTCAAACAGTAGCAAAGCAAATAGCGCATTTAATTAATCGTGTTCAGACTAACAAATTGTTTAATTAACAGAGACGAAAATAATACTGAACGTAAATTAGAATAATAGAGAGAAAAATTCGTTATTTGTGTCAATCGGCATTTAATTAATAATGACACATCGATCTCTCGCAAGACGGCAGAAATCTCTTATACTATGTACTCTCTAAAAGTGAATCAGTGTATTATTACTGAAAAATAGTAAATATTCACTAATGATTACATCAGTTTATCAATGTAGCACTGAAGTCACTGATTCACTTTTAGAGAGTAGAAAAAGGCAAAACGGAGAAGAAAGTAAAATAAAAAAAGAGTGATTTGAACACGCATGGTTTCTGTAATAATCGAAGCGTGTAGTAAACGTTGCCGCGGCACTTTCGGTATTCGCTTCTCAATGGAATACGGTAAAATGCTCGATAAAATTTTAAAATGTCTTGGACAGCTTCTTGGCTCTCCTGTAAGGTTTGAAAAAGTGGACTCTCGCTGCGACTAGGGCTTGAATTCCCATTTAACACGTCGCTCCCCTTTCAAGCACTAGATATCCCTTCTCCTTTGGCTCGTATTCTCGTTTTACATCTGGTGCTAGATGTGACTGTTTGATTCTCACCTCGCAATCTTTATTTTCAACGGTTAGAGAAAAATATAATGGTAGCAACCAGAGTTGGGCATGTATTTGAAATACTTTTATTTAAAACACACTATTTGCAATTTATTTAAAACACACTATTTGCAATACAAGCATATTTGTATTTTTTATTTTAGCGCATCGCATAAAAGTATTACGTATTTTGTATTTAAAATCGAAAGATTGAAAGCTTTTTATATCTTGTAATTTAAATAATAAGGTTGATTATCAGTTAGTATTTGAAATACAAAATATAAAATACTTTCATAATCTTTTGTTATTAATACTAAAATATAAAATACAAAATACTTTTATATGCTCCCATGAAATACAAAATACAAAATATAATTGTCTTACCAATACTGTTTTTCAAATAAAAGTATTTCAAATACATGCCCATCTCTGGTAGCAACTATATAGATGACAACTCGGTACAAGTTTTAAATGTAAAACTAATCTACATATAGTTAAATAAATTATTTTATAATTGTGATAACTACAAAATAGTTATTGTAAATATAAAATAATTCCACATACATTAATTCTACATATAAAATTGTATAGTCATCATTTTTAGGTAACAGTTTAAGTACCAGCGCTTTTTCTTTAAGCATATATAAAATTAAGAATTACGGATAAACACATTCATCGCTAAATATGAGATGCGAATATATTGATTAAGAAAACTGATCAATAGATTCAAATTCTTAATATCCACACTTAAATCTTTAATATTTGTCTTTTTAACTAAGCGTTTGTGATATTCGTGTCTTTATTGGGCAAAATAACTTATTGTTTAATAGTGTCTAACATTAGTCATTTTATTTTATACACAACATTAAAATTATCAAAAGAACTATTAGAAAAGGATCAACTTCGAATAATATCGATACGTGAACAAATGATAATTTAATATCTCTCTGTTATAAAATTACTGCGCACAGTCAAAATATTCGATTAGAATATGAAGAATTCGAAATGATAGCGCGTGACTCGCTTAAAGTCACCGGGGTTACATTAAATCTCGAGATTTTCGAAACGAAGTTTGAATATCAATGGCGAGTGCTGTGTGTCGCATGCGAGATTAAACGGAGTCTCGAACGAGCAGCATTTTATTCGGCTGTAAATTTCGCCGGCCGCGTAGATATCGGCGATGTAATTATTAATTTAATTAAGTCGCACGTCGGAGTAATCGGTGCGATTCATTGCGGGCTCAATACTCGTCGCGAATCACCAAGGAAATCTTTGCGATTCCCAGCTCTGTCTCTCGCGGAAATCTTTAAATGCAATCGCACCTTTTTATAGATTTTCGATAATTAAGGCCGTGCAGAGAGAGCGCGCGCGCGCATGGGAACGTACGATGGAACCGATGAAAACCTGGCAAATGATGCACGCTGTTTGTATGTCATTCGATTTATGTTGTGTCAACGATGTAAGCGAGAGCGACGACCTACTTAGTATGTATTCGCGGCGAGTAATCGAGAAGGCGACGACAGTTTCTCGTAAGAGGAAGGATCCGCTTTGCACTTTCGCGCACGGTAGATCAGTCGCTTTCTATGTAAATCGTGTGCAGTACGTCATAGCGAACGTACTTTCGATTTTAACCCTGAAATGTAACGGCCCTTTTCAGGGAGGGCGGATAAATTATGTTTCGCTTCAACGTTACTCCTCTACCATTCGTATTTCGTTACTCAATTTCATAATGACTAAAAGAATAACATATCTCCTATAATTACACAGGGTAACTGTGCCTGTCCCTATTAGTGTGCTTTTGTATTTCGTATAAGCCATAAAGGAAACTAGCATGAATAAATATAAGAAAAAATATTTTTTCTTGTTAAGTTAAATTATTAATGCATACGATACCGAAGATAATATTTTATTTTTTGAGTATTAAAGTATTTTAAATATTTTTCAAAAGATATGAGGAATTTATGTGAATCCAGTAATACGTACTGAAAGATTTTAAGCTTGTCCCTATATTAATGTGCCCTGTATTGGAGCTGAGAACGTTGTGTTATGAGTGTACTTTGAAATAAATATAATTGAAATAATGATTTATGTAATATTAACCTAAACAATTAGCTTAAATTTATTACCTGTTTTAGTAACTATACGAGTTAAAATGAATCAAATGTGGATAGGCACACAAATTGGGGGAACATTAATAGGGCCATCGCCGCTTGGAGGACTCACTAATAGGGACAAAAACACGTTTTTTATTGTCAAAAACATTATAAAGTATTAACATTTTTTAGATTAAAGAAATATTATAAGAAAAAGAAATAGTTGAAAAACCGATATTGGTTACAAGTAGATAGAATTAAAGCTACAATATTTAATAATTAATTCAGTAATAAGCAAGTTGGCTAAAAGGCACATTAATAGGGACAGTTACCCTAGTTTACGAAAAAATGTTCTTTTTTTAATTCATTTGAACCAGTCAAAGTGTTTCTTAGAAGCTGTTAGATATTGAAAATACCGCAGGTTGAATTTCACTAGCACATCAGGTTTTTGAAATAGTTGAAGTTCTAATGTACAAAAAATAGTTTTTTACGATATTTAACTTTTGTGTAAAAAATAGGTTATCTTGAAATTCTGGACAAAAGTCATGAATGTATTGATCATCTCCTAAAAAATGCATTGTTTTTAATTTCAACATCTTTGATTCGTTCTGTTACATTTACACGAAAATAAAGTTTTCTGTGCATCTGAACAACCGATGTAGACTCTGATGGACTTTTTTATATTTTTCATTGATTGATTCTTTCGAGCCACATTTTATTTTGTTCAACATATTACTTATATGAAAATTTGCTATATCTTAGAAAAACTTTATATTTAAATCTTTCATAACATGGTTAAAAACTAAGATATTAAAACAAATAAATATATTTTGTAGAAGATATAAACAATACATTCATAATTTTTAATAGAAATTTTAAAATAACGTTAACCTTCTTTACAAAAAATGTCAACTATAAAAAAGCCATTTTCTGAACATTAAATTTCAATTATCTTGGAAACCTGACGTGTTGAAATTTTTTAGCTTGCAGCACCGATTTCAAAAATCTATAAGAAACATCTAGGCTGTGATTGGCTCGAAGTAACTTTTTACTGTAAACTAGTACAGAAGCAAAAAAAAAAGAATGAATCGACTACACTGAGAGAAAATTTTTTGATATTTGTGACCTCAATTACATGGTATACCATAATTTTATTACTATTATTAAAACAGTTATAATGTTAGTAATAATAATTACTACAAAAATATACTACAAAAATATAAAACGCTACTGCGTCTCCTGATTTTCATACTTCTATAAAAAAAATGTATATATACAGATTACAAAAATGACTAGAAATAATAATAATAAGTTATGTTGATTGCGACCATTTCTTTGTAATAATAACTATAATTTATTTATTTGATTTTGTTGTATTAACTATATATATTTTTTTTTATAGAACTATAATATTAACCCTCGTAGGACACACTGGATCTTTCGTGACTCATGCCATTTCTAATAGTTCTTATTTCTCATATACCTGTGAACATGGTCCTATGTCCCTCCCCCCCCCCCCCCATGGAAAAAAACTTTGTGATGGGGGGAATATAGGGAAACAATGGCGACAAGAAATGTGTTGTCGAGCAGCACAGTCGCAAAGTTGCGTGATGACATATTCAGATGCTCAAATAATTGCATTTTTTTTGTATCTGGTTCCTGTAATATTTTTTTTTGTAAACTATGATATCTGTACAAAAACATCCTACAATGATTTTTTTTGTACATATATAGCAAAGTTACAATTTTTATACTGAATTATTAAAACTGAATTATTTTCTTTTTCTGGTGCAGAAAGTAATTTCCATAATTTTTCTAAACATTTGTTCTAATGTTTACATAGCGGGATTATTTAGTAGAGACCTTAAAGAATATGTGTGAATTTTTATAAAATTTTTTGAGCACTTTAAGAGCCTTAAACTCGAGTCGGACACGAATGACCTATGTGTGTCGTCCAAAGGTACAAAAAATAAGTGTGTCCTACAAGGGTTAAAATTATAAAATTATAGAACTAAATATAATTGTTATTACTAATATTATAACAATAATAACCATAATTATGGTTATTACTGTTATAAGTAATATTACTAATAATATTATCATGTAATTATAATCATAAATATTAAAAATTTAATACTTTTTTTCACAATAAGTATAAAAATAAGATCTCTATCTTTTTTTATTTAATTATTATGGAAACATATCCAACTGTTGCGCACTTCTGACTCAAGCTTGATGCTGACTTGAATGGAAAACCCGCGATTGAGAAAGGCTATACATAAAAGTTGAAAATCAACGTCGTGGAGAATAACGGTTGTATTGCGCAATTCAACAATCGATTCGAATCGCGCCTCTGTCAAAGTGAATCGCCCCCGACTAAACTCGCTTCCGATCAAACTGTGTTACGAATACAATGCAGCACATTTCTAGAACCGTCCAAGCTTGTTACCGAATAAATCGTTATCTTGTAATTGTTGCGCACAATGACTAAACATTTCTATCATCTGTCCCTTACTCCTATATCTGCTAGAAAATATGTTATTCGCGAAAATATGATATTGTGGCCTTCGTATAAATTAGTTTGTTTCATTGCGCTTTCATCAAGCGATATTTATTAAAATCGCTTCCTTTTTATTGAGTCGTTTTGTACAATTGGACCAGAGAAAAATAAATTTCTCTTGTGAAAATATTTATTAAAATTCTGGTAATTTAAAAATCATTTATATTATTCAAAGAGCTTATTTGTCCAGTTGCGTAAACGTCGTGATCACCAGCTATTTAAAATGTAATTCAATAAAAAAAAACTTAAAAAATATGAAATAAACATTATTTTTTTATTATATAAATGTTTATTAAAAAACATGAAAAGAATCATCACAAATATCCTTCAGAAATTGATTTCTTGCTATAAAAAAAAACCTCTTTTATTAGTGTAATATCAGTCTTTGGTAAACCCTTGTTAAAACGTTGTATTAAATTTTTAATACCAAGTGTTAATTTAACATAATGTGATTATGTTATTTGCATATTTCGTGTTGAATTGATATTTCTTACTATCAAAATAACACAATTTATGAGTAAGTGAGTAGTTACATTACAAAAAATAATGCTTTAAAATGTAAATTCTAAGATAAATAAATAAAATACGTTAATGTTGATTTTACTAAAAAAAAATATGCTTTGACAGTTTACTTACAAATTTAGTGTTACAAAGTGAGTGTTACATTTTTCGTTATTTTTTTAGATAATATTTGTGTTATTTTCAAGCATATTCATCTTGTGCCAAATTAACACAAAAATTTAGATGGACCGTTCAGGCACCATGTTAATTTTAACACAAATTTTCCAACTGTGTAGTCGATTCATAATGACCAGTAATCTTCCAGCGCGAATCTAATCAAGCAGAGTTCGTGGAAACATTTCTCGCGCGCACAAGTATCTCCAAATGATTATCATGAAGGAGATATTGAGATTGTAGCGGTCCATTTACTCGTACAAAGCAACATCGTTGCGCTTGGTCTCTCAACGAATCACGGCAGAGGAAGATATTCCGAGCTAATCCTCGCCCATAATTCACAATTTCGCGACTGGAGAATCGGAAACACCGATAAACATTTGTTTCAAAATCCAATTCGTAGCAGCTTGATAATCAACTGTCAAAGAACTAGGATACGTAAAATAAATTGCGCTTCGGTTTACTTAACAAAATTGTGAATTTGCTCCTACAATACTTGGCACTTCCTCGCCGTCATGGATAATCCTACCACTTTAGAGGCGATCAGTGCAGAGCTTCACGTGTGTGCATAAGTTATTGTTTCGAATACGTACGCTCAGTACCGGATTACAACATGGTGACCTACTTTTGATAGAACTTTCGATTTAAATATTGCAAGGAAGCAGTATTTAAATGGACCGAGGTACTCACAACTCGCGTGTTGAGAATGTCCCGGGTGGCTCGATTCATCGAGTCAAGGATCGCACGAAATGAAAGGCACGCCGTGCTTTGCTTTTAGCTCGGTTTCGCAAGCGATAAAACTTCCCCGGGGCGGCATCGGCGTGGCGCAGGAATATTTAAACGAGATCTTCAATTTACCTTTGGCGAATCGTTCAATTCCCTCAGCGTGTTATAAACAACTTTCCACCCTTGCGAGCGGTGCCCTGACTCGCGCCTATCGCGTGCACGCAAAAGCGAGAGTATCCCGCGAGAACATCAATCCATCAGCTAGAGATGTGGCGTCCTTTGAAAATAGCACCGGTTGCTGATCCGAAAGAGATAGAATTCGCTCGGATACGCTACTCGCGGCTTTGCATTTGCGGCGATACGATCGTGACCCCGGCGAATCGGTCCTAAAAGCGGTGTCCACGAAGGGTAAACCGCTCTGACCAAAATTTTGTACACTAATTCCATAATACTCGTATATTGGATACCAACTACCGCAACTTACTATCAAATAACACGCAATTAAATCGCTGACGATACTCGTTGCAAATTCATGTGATTTCCAAATAGCTCTTTCTTAAAATTAAGGGCTGTAACCCTAAAATATCGAATGGATAATACAATATTATTATCGATACGTAAATTTTACATGCAAGAAGTAAGCTTATAACATTCTTAATTAACCTTAAGACATATGATCATTTTCTGGTCTTTTACTATAAAGGAGTCATTCATTTTTACGTATACAGGTTGTCCCGCCCTTTTTTGCCAATCACTTTTGTGTAGATAGAGCGGACTAAACTGAGTCGAAAAGTCCTCTACCATTTTGCAATTTCGCAATAGTTAACAAGATATTAATTACTAAAAATTGCAAAATATTGGTTTTGAATAATTTTTTACTCAAATACTATCAACTTTACAGAAAAACTGCAAGAGACAAAAATTATTTATTTTCTTCTCATAAAGTTTTGAGAATTTTTTCAGAATTTTTTATCAACTTTTTAGTACTGCATTTTCTTATTTTTATCAGCATGAGAAAATACGGTATTAAAAAATTCTGAACAAATTCTTCAGTTTTTCTGTAAAGTTGATAGTATTTGAGTAAAAAATTATTCAAGACCAATATTTTGCAATTTTTAGTAATTAATATCTTGTTAATTATTGCGAAAATTGCAAAATGATAGAAGACTTTTCGACTCATTGTCAGTTTAATCCGCAATATCTATCTACACAAAAGTGATTGGCAAAAAAGATCGGGACACCCTGTATACAAAAATTATTACGTGATTTTTACATATACTTCAACATTTTTAAAAAATACTTGCAAAATATTATATATTAATAAAAAAAAGAAAGAATAAAGGCTTATTTTTAGCAAAGTGGTCCTAATATTATTTCAAAGAAAAGAAATGTGTAGAAGAGACACAAATGATTCAATCGTGTATACTAAGGATTAATGTAACACAAAACTTCTATACATTTCACACTTTTAATAACAAAATCTTTATAATCTAGACCTTTATAAACACGAATAATCTAATTGTTAACTTACAAGGAAAAAAAAGAGGCATACTACCAAATTCAACCTTGAAAGTAATGTAGAGTATATAGTCAGAAAGTAATATAGAGTATATATAGTATAGAATTTTTAAAAGCTTGCCCAGTTCCCGCTTGTCCTAGCTTTTAACATGACAGATTGAACCTACTGATGACCATTGAAGGCATAGTTTAGTTCAATGACCTCGTTCACTTGTACGTAAAATTTACATACGTATCGATAGCGGGATTAAAAAACATGGGACACTCTAAACGTATACCCGTGATAGATACTTCACATAAAATCTATATATTAACACACACGTGAAAATCCAAACGTTCTAGATTTTAAAAAAAAAAAAAAAAAAAAAAAAAAAAAAGCTGGAGAATATATAACTCACAGCAATTCGATTAGAAATTCACGAAACTCATCCGAATCTTTCTCAAAGTTTTTGAACCAAACAGTATAAGCAAGAAATTTTAATCGAAGAAGCGCCTCTCTATCTCCTCCTTCCTATTCACAACTTTTTAATTTTCTACTTTATATGACTTGGTGACTGAGCCATAAATTAAAATTACTTTCAGAGAAAGTTTACTGAAAATTGACTGAAGGACAGTTTCTTTTTTGTAATCTACATACGCTCTTGAGGAAGATAATACGTCGTCCCCTTAATTCTTAACTGTTTATTTTAGAAATTGTCGATGCCATGATATTAAAAACTTTCCTCCTAGTTTAGTCGTTACCGTTTTTGGTTCAGAGAAAATGTGCAATTTAAGATGACGTGTATAAGAAAGAAAGAGAAAGATACGCCGTCTATAATGTACTTAATTCCTTCTTGTGGCTGATAATACCGTTCGCATCGTTTCACCGAGATCGATTTTCCGGGATGATGAAAATGCTCGGGACGGCTTTTCATCACGAGCCAAGAGTTCCAGGGCTGTTCCAAGCATATCACGTTATACATCAGAGATTAGACTAAACAAAGGATACTGAAGATTGAAAAATTACAGTCATAATGGCCTTTCATTGAATTTTTGTAAAAAAAAACATTTATTTCGCAAAACCATCACAGAATTTTAATACATATTTTGTTAGTTATTAGTGATTTCACAACGAATTCTTTGTTCGGGCCATCTTAATTTCACGAACGTTTACTTCCCAAACTTACATTAATCATGCAGGAAAACAAATTTTTCGCAGCATGTGTAGCAAGACGTGACGTTTATAGTTAACACACGTCTTACACTTGGCGCATAAAATATGATTCGAATTTGCACTCAATGCACTATCGATTTCTCGCTTTATAAAACGCAATTACGAAACTTTATTTACCAATATGTATGTATAAAACCTCGTATAAAACGCTGTTCCCATAATCTCTATCTACGGTACATCCTACGACATTAAAATTGAGATCACTTTGATCTTACGAGTTACTCCAGATTAATTATTTTCAAACTTGTTATCGTTACTTAGCGAGTACGATATACTTTACTTTTAAGTAAAGATCACATATTACCTTTCCGTTGAATAAAATCGCAACTGCACGCTTTTAAACAAATTAATTTTAATGTTGGTGAAAGTATAGAGTATCTTACGATAAATTGCCATAAACACTTGCGAATTAAAAATGACGTAGTAAATACATAAAATACTCTTCATTAGTAATTTTACTTCAGCATCGTAAACGATGCTTTTAAATTTAATTTTATTGAGTATATTTATTTACAATGTATAATTAAATAAGAATTTAATGGTAAAAAAGAACTATATTTTTAATTTTTTATTTCACTTATCTCGATACTAAAAGGGATAAAATACAATACAACGCAGTTTGTGCGATGCAATTTTTTCCTCGCGAACGGTTTAATCTACTTCAGCGGTACATTAAGCGTGCTTTAAAGTGGCAAGCGCTAAATAGATACCGATTATAGACAGTATTATCTAATTACGCGATTATTGAACAGCGTGTGCAAAGGGATCCTGTCCCTACTGAAGTTGGGGCTAAAGTTGGGGCAGTTTGCGAACCACAGGCTTTGAAGTTACCTCGACCCACTAAAATATCGCCAGATGCTGCACAGAGTTCCAAATTTTTCGTGGATATCACTATTAACACATCTCATATGAAGAAAACAAGGAAATAGGAGAGCCTCAATGATAAAGACTATAATAAATTTGTCTCACAAACATATACATAGGTACATGAAACATTAAAATCCAATCGATTGGTTTTGCCAAACAGATTTCCTCTCTTCTATCAAACTCTTCATTTCATGAAATTTATAACATATCAAACCGCATTTAAAGTAAATTCTATAAACTGTGGATTTGTTTTATTTGTGTTTCAAATATCATATTGCTTGGTATAGAGATACGAGGATTAATAGCGATTTTCCAATGGAGCTCATCGTGTCGCGAGCACGAGATTCTCTCACGCTTCGTCTCTAAGAACTCGGTTGAGAAAAGAAGAAGAGTCGCGAGGGAGAAAAACGCTGCGGTGCCGTGGACAAGACGGAGGAATCGGGTGGAAACTCCGGGCGCTTGAGGAAATGGCCTACAGACCTTACCGCAAGCCGCTTAAGCGATATATTTCACGCAAGAAACTCAGAGCTCGTTAGCACGTGGAAATCGCGAGAAAATCCGCGTACGTCGCGCGAGCTCTCTCTTGTGCGACTTGCGGAAAACCAAGTGGAATTTGCACGACAAGCGTGAATTCCTTCGGCTGAATATTCACGTAATAGTATCGCGAAATTAAGAGCGCAAGAAAATCCAGAGGAAATAACCTTGAAAACTAAAGTAACTCTTAAAATACAAAATTTAAAAAAATGCAGACATCGTATTATGTGAGATTTAAATTTGAATGTTCTAGTGTATCATACTATTTCAACATCTAAATATCATCATTTCGTGGATTAATTAATTTTTATAATAATTAATGTCAAATAAAAATTGTGAATTTCTCATAGATTTTAATCGCAATAAAAAAAGCGTTTTACGGAGTTAAAGTATAATCTTCGTTATCTCTCTCGTGAAAAAGTAAAAAATATGAAAGTCCACGGGTTTGCGACGACGAAGAAGTAAGCGAGAAATTGTTCCAAAAATTCTGGTGAGATTTTCGCGCGTCTGTCTGTCTCGTGCGGAGAAACAGCCATGCAGCTTCAACGTCTGTCGATATCACGTAATAGACTGTTGCCAGGTGTACTGAAAGGCGAAATAGGAAAACGCTCGAAAGTAAATACGTTCATCCTGGGAGCAGTGAATCGTCGCATTGTCGAGTTCACCGTCTCGCGAACGCGAAGTTCACGCGCACACAACGGCAACGTCTTCGCAGGCATCGTACGCATTGTGTTCCAAGTCTTCGCCGTCGCAAACTTATCCAATTACTAATAAAACTTAACGACATCTAATTAACGATTAAACGCTGTCAAACTGTTACGACAAGAAACAATTGCGCATGTGTGTACAAGTATAAATGTGTCTTACGCGTTTCCGAAATATATTCAAGGAAAGGAAAACGGTATATTTCTCTCTTATATAAAATATGATTAATCCAAGTTAGTATATTTGTAATTTCTTAAATTTTCATTATGCAACCTTGACCACAAATATGAAACATTACACTACAGCCATGCTTTATAATGAAAATTTAGAAAAACTATAAATATAACTTGGTGTATTTTATAATGTAAGAAATCCATTTTCTTCAATTCATTGCATTTTCTTGAGAAAAGCGGTAATATGATTGAAAAAAGGGATCTAATAAAATATTAAAATTATTATAAAAATAAATATTATTTTGTATTAAAACTGTTTCTAATTTATTTTTTATTAAATACAAAACGTCAATTCGTGGGGTGCTTTATACTAAAAAAGTGCCAAGACTAAAAAATGAACTTGTAAAAATTATGAATACGATACATAAGCAATTTCAATGTATTCTTAATCTTTATTCAAATGATCGATTACTGGAAATCTAAAAATGCTATCATTCTTTATCAGAATGTATAGATATCGAGATAAGCAATTCTAAAGATAAATATACGGGATAAACTCGCTCAGTATGTTATTGTCACAAATTCCTCATATTCTTCGATGAAGTCGCCACTCGGCGAATATCGATTCGTGCCATCGTTCTTCCGCTCGCCGAATTCAAGTGTGACCTCTTCTTCGTCATTGATCTTTTCTTTCCTTCTTGTCTCTCTCTTTCTTCTGGCATTCATCTTGCTTTACTTCGGCGTTCTCTCCTGATCTTCCGCGTCTCCTCGGCGATTTATCGCTCCGCTCGATAGGTCTTCACGACTCGATCGTTCTGTTAAATGTATTCGCACGAAACTTTCCAAGACAACGGTTTCAAACAATCTCGAATTTGCTTACGAATGTATCGCAAAAGTCGGATTATTTGATTTATTCTTACTAGACTGGCGCATCTGAAATGAATCGTACTCCAAACTCGAAGTCCTTGTAGAACAATTCACGAAACAAATATCTCTCTGCTATTCGTTATTTTATATCTGTACTGAGTACTAGTATCCATGTTTATTTATAAAATAAACAATCGGATTATTTGATTTATTTTTACTAGACTGACATATAGAAAATTGATGGGATCTCTAAACTCGATATCCTTACAAAACAATTCGCGAAACAAATATCTTTTTCGCGATTCGTTATTACATATATCGTGTTGCACTGGTATATTAATTTAGAAAACACACTGGATCTTATTTTTGCAAGTGAGTTATTTAAATTACAATTACATTGTCATTTAAAAATTTCAATCGATTGTGCAAAAAATCATTTTCGATTCTAAAATTTCCAAGCATCATCGAAACGAGATGATAAAAAAAATGTTAGGTATTTGAATGGAATTATTTCAGCTGACCGTATTCAATATCATCAAAATTAAAAGATCATCGGTAGAAAACCAACATTTTACGTACAACAATGCTGGAACCGAGCTAAATATACTCACGTTTTATCCCCGATTGCTTTTTCAAAAATTAAAATGTACCGCAACGGTATACCAGATCGATGGCGCGCTTATTTCTGCTGCTCGTTTAGCGATCCGGCAATCTAACGACGTACGATTAAAAATATCCGACTGCATCGGGACTGATGATCTGCTTTAATACATATCTGCGAGATTGGGAAGCGCCGGAACTTATTATTCATGTGATGTGCGCGAGCCTTCGTCGCGAGGTCAAATTCGATCTTCGAACACAACGATGCACTTCTCGGTAATCCCGTTCTATTTGTCGTGTATAATGACTTCGGCGAGGTTCAAACAGAATTTATACAATAAGCTTCGTCGTCTATTTTTTTTTAACACAACATCAAAAATATGAGTAATAGAATCAGAGTAAGAATGGATTAAGTTTATAATAGATTGAAAAATTACTAGTTAAAAATGGACAAACCTAAAGAATCTGATTATATTATCATTCAGACTTCTGATTATTTCAACTAGAATTATAAGATAGAAATTCTGATGTATCCATTTTCAATCAGAATTTCAATTAATGCTACTAGACTTTTTTCAGTATAAATATCAATACAGATAAAGTTGTCTAAAAGGGATAAAATAGAAAGAATTATTCGTAACAGTAAATTGCGAAGTTGATACTTCCTTTTGGCCGCAAAAGGACACTGGTCGTATAACATGCTACATTATTTACATATGAAGGTTCGAGAATACTATATATGCTCCGGAAATATTGTTTTACGCAAACATGTCTTATATTCTCCATTTTCAAGGAGTCAAGGGAACTACATCGGACGGAGCGCTAAATAAACGCCCTCTCTTTCTATTTCTCTTTCTCTCTTTTTCCTGCTTTCCATTTTATCGGACTTCTCGCGGATGTCGTACTCGCGGAAGCGGAGAAATGGCCAAGTCAGCGCAGATACGGGGAGAGTTATCGGCGGGATTCCCGGGAATTCCCGCGAAATATCCTCGAGTTTCTTACTCGAGCGGATCGGGCTGCGAGTCACGTGGCCGCTCTGAAATCGCGAGAGCGCTAGAGTTTTGCGTTTCGCTTGCACAGAGAAAGCAGGGATATTACGCGAATTCTCCTTTTAGTAGAAGCAAAAAGCTCATTCCCGATCAATAGAGTCTTATTTTATCCTGGCAGACATTTAATTTTATTTGGATAAACCTGATATTCAGGATCCGGGAATAGATATCTATTTGATTATATATATGTGTACACACACATATAAATGCAAGTAGAGTTTATTCAAGGTATTTATTCAAGGTGTACAATTTTGTGAAAACATTCCCTGAGAATTCTCGGATTTCCAGATATGTTTATTCAACATTTTGGATAAGATTAAAGAATTTTATAATGCAATTTTAAAATAAATTGTAAGTAATGCAAATAAAGTAATGTATTGTAAATTAATAGAAGACAAGAATTCCAGCAGAGATTATATCTGTTCTTTAAAAAATGATCAAAGAAACAATGTTTTCAGAAAGAAATAGAATTTAAATTAAAAGTGAAATTCCAAAACTTTCACTGAGTATCGATAAAATTTTACGAAAATTCCTGATTATCACGGGTAAAAAGGAAATTGAGAATATTTGATGTATAAATGCAAATGGAGCTTATTCAATTCATATTTACTAAAATCTTTTGAAAAAATTCCTTGAAAGTATATTTCCAAATTGTCCAGATATTTTTAGTCAAAATTTCAGATAAGATTAGAAATTTTGTAATACGACTTTATGAAATAAATTGCAGTGTATGTAATGCAAACAAATTATATAAGTATTGTAAATTAACAGGAAGACAGGGAAACTATATCTATCTTTTAAAAAATAATTAACGAAACAATATTTTCAGAAAAAGGAAAAATTTAAATTTAAGAAGTAAAACTTCAAAAATTTCCCTAAACATCAAATAAAAAATCTCTGATTTTTAAGGATAAGAAATTCTCCGAAAAATCCAGGTTTTTCTCTAGCAAACATTTATTATTATAGAAAAAAACTATTTTAATTCTTTTTCTATCAGAGAGAGAGAGAGAGAGAGGACATAAATTTTCGTAGCTACTTCTTATACAATACACCCAACTGCTTCCTCGCATTTCGATATCTTTGCGCTTTGAATTTCAGAATCTCTCTAAAATCGTATTCGATTTCAGCAATGTCTCAAATACAAAGCCCTTTGATACAAAGCCTCTTGATACAAAGCTGGAAAAGCATTTAAGAGCAACAATTTCATTCTTATGGTTTTTATAACGCACATACAATATAAACGCTAAAAGGTTTAGGAACAGACTGAATAAACGGAGCTTCCTCTAAAAACGGAATGCCGTCGAATCTACAATATGAATACTTTTATTGTATGCTGTATCTTTGTGCTTGCGAAAACCGCATTTGCGAAAAAAAAAGAATAAAAGCAATAAAAAAAAAGAGAGAAAGAAACGGTAGAATAGGATACAGACGTTCTTTTGGAAGTTAGTATATACGATAAAGAATGCCATTTCGCACTGTTATTTGACGCTTGTGTCCATCCTAAAACGGCGGAAGCGAGCAACGCTGCGAGAAACGCGAACTCGATAAACAGGATTCGCATCTACATCCGCACGGACGGTTCTCTCTCTCTCTCTTTTTCATTTCTTCTCTTTCTGCCTCTTCGCAACGAACTTGTAAGGAACTCGTAAAGACCTCGTAACGATCTCGCGAAAGGACCCACCGTCACCAGTGTGTATCTTCGCGACTTCGTCGACACGATATAGCGGCGTCGTGAAAATGTGGATATAGACTCGAGCTCTCGCAGGATATCAAAGCTGAGCTTTTAATGCGAGGGGAGGGGAAAAAAATAAAAAAAATGGACCATCGCTTCTCACAGCGTACTCGCGTTGAGATCAAGTGACGAGTTATTGCAAACGTACTCAACTACCATGTTCAAAACGAATCGAAGAGTTATCAACGAGAGTTTGTAAAAATTAAAAAAATAAAATAAAGCTTGTAAATCTGCAATGATCGAAAGTTCTACGAATATATCAAATGTAACAAGATCCTCAAAAAGAGGACATTTAAATAAACTTTTACAAAGTATAAATGGAAGTTGCGATCTAGTCGAGTGATTCTACGAAAGAAATCGATAAAAAGATACGCGATTTTCGAGACAGTTGGTAGATTAAGATAACGTAATATATCATCATGATATAAGAATACTTCGCTCTCTCGTATCTGCTGATTCCAACGGAAAGGTCATTAGTGCAATATAGGTGAGTTCATGCACTTCGACTTGGTAGAAATTAACGTTTTACCTGCTATAAAACCCTCTTTCACGCCATTCGAGAAACGTGTAATTAACGGATAGCGCGTTCGGATCTTCTTATGTTTGAACTTTCGTAACTAAGATCGATGAAGCTTCCGCCATATATTCGCCTATGATACGATAGCTCGTGTAAAAAAATATGGAAACAAAATTAGAAGACCGAGCGATAGACGGTTAGTCGATAGACGCGAACGAACGGCAGACAAAGGACTTCCCAATCTCGTTCGCGTTGCGAAGACGGCGAATTATTGGAAGTATCCGACGCGTTTTCGCATTTCTCTTGGAAATGGATAATCCTGCCGCGCGCGCCTGGCCGTAATTAATCAAACTTATCGGCATAGTTCTCTGTGGAGAACTCATAGGATCTACGATCGCGACGGTATTACAATCGAGCTTCGCGAAAAGCCTCGACTTAAGTTTCGCATTCAAGTTTCGATGCGTTGCGATCTCAAGATCACAGGATATTATTACAGTTCTACTTCTTTTTCTTTTATCCGATAAAATTTACTTAAGAGAATTGACAAAACGTTATTCTCTCTCTATTTTAACCCTTTAAAGCTGACGTAAAAATCTGTAACACAGTTACTAACATTGAGTTTGTGAAATCCATTTAATATATATTGATTAAAAGGCACTAATTAATTCAAGAAAAATGATATAGCTCATATAAGAAAGAATGACTACTAACAATAAGTTTATTTTAATAAGAATAATCAAAAAATTAGCAGATATAATATAAAGAAAATTGAATATATAGTATAATTTACATGTAACTTGTTCTTGTTTGTTACAAATTTGCTTTAATGTTTTTATTGTTGACCTCTTACACTGAGTTTGGTTCATATCTGTGTGACACGTTGTCGCTCTCGGACGTGGGTTTAAAAATGCGTGATCTTATTTAATTGTAATAATATACCCACTATTTAAGATTTAATGACGATAAGCTTCACGATTCTTTTTATGTTCCGTGATGGTAGTCATTCAAATTCATTTTACTCATTTATCTACCTAATGAGACTTTTTCTATAAATGTCAGATTATCAACGCTGCATTTTTGTCAATTGCGAGTGACTTAAACATTGCGGACATGTAAGCTAATTGGAATTATATCATTCTTGCTGAAGAGGACTCCAAAGAGAGTCGAAACGTTCAAATAAAGAAGACAAAATTATTTGAGTATTAATTGTTCACTATAATATTTGTGCTGTTTATCGTCGCTGACTCTCATTAGCCTACTATATTTTTTGTTTGTTATATTGTTGAATATATGGTTTGACATTTTTGTGTAAAATGGTACTTGCTACAATAATAGATATAATAATTAAGAACTAATAGTAAATTCAAATATATAATAATGTATTTTTTATCTTAATATTACTTCACAACGAAGCTGAATTATTTTTACTCATCAGAATCTTTGTTATCTAAACAATCACTGCATGAGGAGATTCGATAGACCCACCATCTCCAAAGAATTAACATTAAACTGAGAAAAACGAGATACAGTAGATGAAAATATACTTTGGATTTAATCTCATACATTCACTGAACAGAATTAAATTCAAAATACACCAGAAAAACGCTGAAGTACACTGAAAAAAAATTTACTAAATCTTAATAAATATTTTTTTTAATAGTACTAATTGTAAGTGAACATTTACTTATAATAAACAAATATTTACTTAATAAAAAATAATAGTTAAATAAAATTAATGGTTTTTATATCAAATAAATATGTATTAAATTTAGTAAATACTTACTTATAAAACTACTCAAACGGATATTTATTAAAATATAGTATTTTTTCAGCATAAAGAAAAAAGGGGCAAATTATTACTTTTTCTCGAAGCTTAGTAATTGGCGATGGATGACCGTCTTGCCACGCTCGATCTTGACTGATCGTCCTGTCAGGAACGCGAGTCTTTTCTTAACGGAAAAAAGTGTAACTGACAGCCCTAGCGTGCGTTCAACAAACGCGGATAACACACGCGACCTACAAAACGCCGGAAGCCGAGCTTACAATCTTACAATTTGTGGCGAGAACGATACCATACGATCATTGCAACACACAACAAGATTATCTGCGCTTAACATTTAAATTAACATGCTCTATGCGCGCCCGAAGCAGCATATGTCCGAACCGACGATCGTGAATCATCGCAAATTTCAATTGTGCTACATACGGCTTCACGCGAGCACGGCTTTTCGATTTACATCGATAAGTATGATATAGTACGCCGCGGGTAATTTCAGATATGTAAATTACAGTATCGATATTTTCCCGCGACAAGTCGACGGCGAAAAAGTTCTACATGGCTTGTCAGATCATATTTGCTGCATTACATATTTACATCTCGAGTAAGCGAGATATACGATGTACACTATATCGTATATAATATATAGGATCCTCGCTCAAATAAGATATCATTGCAGATTTATTCGATTTACACGGGGAGATAGATCGCTGGAAAATTCTGCTGCATTATGCAAAGACATATTAATTTCAGTTTTTATTTAAATACCCGGTCATATTTTTAATATATTATTTGAAAATTATATTTAATTTCTCGGTATATAATCCCTAACACGTCCAGTGTACGTATCTACTATTCTGTTATTACTGCATAAACTGGAAGTAACGCATAAACGTTTGCGCAATAATTCTCTTTAATTTTGTTCTGATAATTTACGCCGAGATATTAAATTTCTTTTAATTTTTAAATGCAATGCAAAAGCGATTTTTTAAATGCAAATTATACAGTTTTTAAAACAAATAGCTCGTTTGCGTACAAGCATTTAACATTGAATTTTATGGAAATTTCCCTTCGGCGGAGCTTTGACAACTGAAAATTAATTTCAGCAATTTCCCAGTGATTACGTATCGCACGTCCTATATCGCAAATTTGCAGGCTCCGACACGGATTTCGAGTAGCCCCGATCTATAATCGGAGCATAACATGTCGCCGCATGTCATTATCGACGTAATGGCACGACGGTACATCTCTCGCGTGCACGTGCGTATTGTACGTATGCGTTTATGATTGGGACGCGTCCAGGTTCTGAGATTGCAAAGACATATCGTAAGAAAATCCTTCGACCAGTGATCGCTATACATCCTCTTCGGATTTCCGATAAAAGATTTCCGATAATGACACAAAAAATGTTCTTGACGTACGTTATTCTTTGCAACCTTATGCAGTATAAAAATAAAACATATTATAATTAAATCAATAAAGTGCCTATTCTCCTTCTTCGAATTAAACAAGATTGACTCATTGTCTTGAGACAATAGTAGCACATAGGGGAGAATGGTCTAAATCGGGCCTATTTGTAGTTTTTGCTCTCTGTAAGGCGTAAATAAAGTCCGATCGTAAAATCGAAGGTACCATTTGAAAGTTTATTTAATTTCCTTCATTTTTGCTTTAGACTATTTTGACGTATCTCTCACCTGTGTTGAACTATAATGGAAAATGTAAAAACGCTTTTTCCGGTCCGATCCATCCCCTGATTCGAATCTATTTTTATGGATTTTTAGATAGAATTTTAAAATATTTTAATGTATTTTTCTTAGTATTTAGTAAAAACGAGCAATTTGACAGTCAAAGATAAAAATTTTTTCGGAAAAAGAAATTACTGACTGTTTATATTATTAGAATTGAAATCAATAAAACTCAACTAATCTGAGTCTGATTACTCATGATATTTTACTGATTTAATTGCTTGGACCAGATCTGGCCAGCCGATCACCAGTACTACAACCAGGCCTATAAGTTATTCACTGTACTGTCCGATTTGGACACGGGTCCTTTCGAACCTTGGAACAAATTTTACAGTAAACCGCAAAAAGGATCACAAAATACTTGATATTTTTTAATTCTACACTCTTTAATTATCTTAAATCAATTACTTTTCAAATTTTTAACACCTTTTAAATAATGATTTACAAGGATTTTCTATTTTAACAAAATTTTCGCCCGGTGGCTGAAAATACATATTTACGTCTATTTTATGAATGTTATGATAGAGAACTGTGTGTGTGTCAAACTGCTATCACATGTTCGGTGTCTTATAAAGACTTTACATTATAAATAGTACGCAAATCTGCTTAACCATATTCATTTAAATTAAAAAGATCCTATTTGGAACACGGTCCGATTTAGACCACTCTCCCCTATCAATTGAGGGGATGAGCGGAATAAAGATACAATTCTATAATATTTATACCCTTTTTCCAGAGATTAATTTTTTTATATAATATTTGTAAAATATATATATAGAGAAGTAACATACAACTTTTTAAAGACATTACATAAATTCATTTGATACTGTACCCATTTGTGTATAATAAAAAAGTAACAAGTTATTTTAATTTTTATTAAAATCAAGATTTTGTAATTAAGTCTTTATTCCGGCTATCCTCTCAATTGAAGTTTATACATTTTTACGTTTAAAATAGATCTGTATACACAATGTTACAACGATACAATAATATTTGGCGCTATAATATTTGGGACAAAACTGACGTGTGCTAATTATTTTATTCTAGATTTCTAAAAATTTTTCATTTAAAAATAAATTTCCTTTTCGACAATATGATTATCCCTATATCGATCTTATTTTATAATATATCGAAGAATAATAGTATCCGGAAATCTTTTGTGGGTGCACAAATATAACGAGAGAGAAGACATAAATGATTCAAAAAGAGACGAGAAAACTATATCGATCGGTGTTGAGTATAGAGGTAAAATGTATGCGTGAGCCAAAGCGCCGCTGTGCGCCGATATACTCACATAGATTTTAAATCAACGAGCTGTAAATTTTATTCTATCGATCGAGCTCTAAAAAGAAAGGATAGATTTTAAAGGAATTCTCCCTCCCACGCAATCTTACATCGTTGTATGTCTTACGTCGTTTAATAATAGTTGACCTCTTTCTCTTTCACTACGTTATGTTGTCCTAACTGATTCTTGCGTTTCAACGAGTTAAAAAGAGTACCCGGTAATATACAGTTTTCCCGAGGACCATTCCATTTGCGAAAACGTCACTTGTAGTTTGTGAAAGGAAGACCTCTGGCTTTCTTTCGTGACCATTTGCCATTCTTTCAGAATAGATTTCCGGGTATGACTGTGCTTCACATGCAGTCGTATAAGGGATCGTGGGTGTATTATTTATAATAGAAACCATTTAACAATTAGCACGCTTGCAATCCGCATTTAAATCTTCGATAAAAATAACTCTTTCACATTTCTCCTTAATAACTTTCTGCTTCTCTTGCATTTAACATTCAGAGATTCAGTTTGATTTATAGGATTTGATTATATAAATAAGTACCTCGTGCGTATGAATATTCATGTAAATGAATGAAGTAAAACATCACGAGCGTCATTCATTCCGAAAACGGAAATGGTTCTCTCATGGAAGACGTATAAACTGAATATCTTTATAAAGTCGTCGGGAGTCGATTCCAGCCAAAAGATGCACCTCTGAGATGCAAATCTTCCTTCCCGGAAGGAAGAGGCCTCGTAATTGGGAGATGAACGTGTTACCCTTGCCTCGCGAAGATTGATGATCGCGTCGGACGAAGAGCCGAGCGCTCGGTTCGTCCTTAAATGATGAAGACTCCTCTCGCTCCGAAGGGCTACCCTCGGATCCACTGGAGAAGAGAGAAAATTATCTGCCCGATCTAACGGCAATTTCATCGTCACGATGATAAAATTGCTTCGGCCGAGCCGCGACGTCGTCCCTAGTTGTATCGTCCATCTCGACAAAATTCACGCGAGGGTGTAACAGTTTTGTAGCGAGATATTTTTCTATTCGCCGTAAGTGAGAACACATCAATCCATGCAACAGGTTTACGCTGGTTCACAAAGACCGATTGCACGTCTCTCGTACGATTTTTATTAAAATATATGGGCGATTAAAAGTGAAGAGTACGGTCATTTTAAGCTATTGGATCAAACAAATCTTATACAGCTATCGCTCCAAAGTTTTCAAAA
The DNA here is from genome assembly GCF_001594075.2 of Trachymyrmex cornetzi. Lineage (NCBI taxonomy): Eukaryota > Metazoa > Arthropoda > Insecta > Hymenoptera > Formicidae > Trachymyrmex > Trachymyrmex cornetzi. The sequence goes on along the minus strand of NW_017295861.1, from coordinate 3,121,307 downwards.
ATTTTTAACGGCGAGAGACATGAAAATTTGTACTATGCGTTATAGTCGTTTTTGGCCGAAATTTACCACGATTAAGCACAGTAAGCATTACAGATTTCGCGAGTAATTATTTTCTAATCATACACTGAGAATCCTATTTGGTTGAGTCAACTAATCTCTTTTTTTAGACATAGATAAACAAATCCTTGGTTGATGCAATAAAATAATTTAGTTGCAAAAAGTTTAGTTTTTGTAACATTTTAGGCCTGTTCTTTTTAGCTGAACTTCTTGCACGGTTCATCTTTTCTCTTTTTCTCTCCAATGTGGAGAGAAAAGGAAAGAAGATGAACCGTGCAAGAACTTTAGTTAAAAAGAACAGATCTTTTATTTCTCTGATAACACAAGTAAAATGTTATAATAATCAAATTTTTTGCTTGAAATAAATTATTTCATTATATCAACCAAAAATTTGTTTATCCATATCAAAACAAGAAATTAGTTGATTCAATCAAATGGAATTCTCAGTATACTATTATATTATTTAATTTAATTGCTTATAGGAAATAATTCTTTTGCCAAATATTATATAATTTACTTTAAAAAACTGTTAATTCAGTCTTCGCGAGACATTTTTCGAATCAAGCTGTTATTGTAGATTCCATTAATGCTTCACAACTCTTCAAAAATCGTGCGCACGTATATCGGTCGTAATGCAAGCCACGTAAAGAAGCTCAACCCTAAAAGTTTTACAATATCGGCGGGAAGCGTTCGAGCGCTGCGGTTGAATGCGCTAGGTCGTCTAAGATATTTTATTAAACTCCAGTTGTAAAGCGCAACGTATGACCCTTGTGACGTACCGCGGCACGAAAAGCGCATAAAAATCCGTAAGTAGATGTACGAAACATCCCTATATACGTAGTCACGTTTCGTCATGGAATATTAAAACGTCGGCAAATACATTCCGATCGAGCTTCAAGCTGCCCGAGAAGATTTCGACGGTCTATTGAAACTTTTCCAAGTTTGCGCGCTCGGAGTCGTTTTATTACTAACGAGCTCTTCTATCGACAATCTCGGTGATTCTTAAGATTCTTGTAAATATACAAAATGTTCCGGAGCACTCTTCCGCGACAACTTTCGGATTCTTCGTCTAATTTGAAGTTTTTTTTTGTCTAATTTGATTTTTTTCCCAACGAGAATTTTATCAGATGTTATCATACTTCTTCATAACACTTGAAATTCCAACGATAACTGAATTTGAAATTCTGTCAAGTTCTAAAAGTTATCGGACAAGCAAAACATAATTTACCTACTTATAATCCGGAAGCTTAATTCGTTGAAACTTCCTGATAATCAATCACTTCAATCTCAATATTTTTGTTATAAAGAAGTCGACCGTAAATTATTCAGTAATATACTAAAATAAAAAAGAGGCATGGAAAAAATCTCTTCACTCTTCAATATTTATAGAAAAATTTCGTCCCCTTACTTCCTAAAAGTGACACAACTAAAAAAAAAACGAGTTATTACCATCAAAAAGTTGGGTAAACTTACATTAAAAGTGAATAACTTCATAAAAATTCACAACTCAAAAGGGTGATTTTAAAGAAAAATCGGTAAAATTCATAACTCAAACAGAGTACCATAACTTAAAAAGAGTAATATTTTTTTAAGAATTGCGAAACAAAAATGACACAAATAACATATGATTTTGTCAAAAATATAAGGGTAACTCCGGTAAATATGCCGCGCTGGGATTTACGCCGCAGAAGTCAGAAAAAATAGAAGGAGTGGGGGTAATTTTCTCGTAACTATTCTGTTACATACCTTTATGTTATACTAGTATTGTGTTATGATTTCAGTTTCTTACTGTTAATATTAATGAAATTATTGTGAGTTTAATTGATTTGTCACTGTGTTAAGTAACGCCATCATAAATTATAATTTACATAAAATAATTACTGTAGAACGTGCAAAAGACTTAGTGGTTTCGTATACATGAGTGTAGAGGAATAGTAAAGCATGTTGTATAAAACAAAATACAAGCACTTTGCTCTTGTATTCTTTGTTTAGTTTGTTGTCTTGTATATCCCATCTGTTTGCGACATATAACATTTTTAACAGGCGGGATTTATGCCCAAAGCATACAAAGTGCGCAGATTGAATTCAGTGCACTAAATACAATAAACACATTACATGAAATATGTACCTCATGTCATAACACTTGTAATACATCTGGGAAGATTGTAATTATTATTTATTACTTCATATACATATTTATCATTCTTATTCCTTAATAAAACTTTATAAACGCATTTTAAGTTATTGTGTCAGTTTACGTCTTATTTATATGCATTTGTAAATTTTTTATGAGCCATACCCCCCCCCCCTCCCCAGATAGCACATTATATTCTGAAAATATTCTGAGAATATACTAAAAAAGTCACGTCTGATATTCGTATGATATTCCTATGTCCGCAGCAACATTGTTCGCAGTATATCCTTAGAATATCGAGATAAATTTCGAAAATTTTCCTTAAGAGTGTAAGAAATATCTATTAAAAATAATGTTCTTCGCTAATAGAATATTATTTTTAATAGATATTTTTTACACACACTTAAGAAAAATTTTCGAAATTCATCTCGATATTCTGAGGATATACTGCGAACAATGTTGCTGCGGACATAGGAATATCATACAAATATCAGGCGTGACCTTTTTAGTATATTCTCAAAATATTCTCAGAATATAATGTGCTATCTGGGCCCCCCTATGAGTAGCCATATAACCCACCCTTATGGGATATACGGCAAAAATGCAAGGGTTTAAAAAAGTTTATTTTTTAATACGAAATATAAATATTTCGGATTTATAATTTTTTTTTCATAATAGTAGACAGTACAAAGTTTTTACTGATAGTTCGTTTACTTTAAACATAGTAAATAATATTTAATAAATTAAGTTTTTGATAGGTGCGGCGTATATACCGGAGTTATCCTATATTCTTTTGATCAACATTATTTGATTAATCATTAATTTTCTGTAAAGTTAAAACATTATTTTCTTTTATATTTTTGGGAAACTTAATTTTAAACACATATGAGTGAAAAATGCCATATTCGGTCAAGATGATGCTTACCAAATATTTCTTGTGACTTTATACAATTTCCAGTTCAAACAAATACTGTGCACCGATTATTTGTCGGTCTTGAAACCCAGTCCTAAACCGAAGTTGGAGTAGTAATATCATAAATCAAATTGACAAGCAATTTAATACTATTGGTTATGCAAATAAGCATCTTGGGAGTTAATAATTTGATGTTAATAAGCATCTTAATCCCTTCAGATGCCGTGTACATGAAATTTAAAGATATTATTTATTGAAATTATTTAATTCTATCGACATCAACCGAGATTGGATATACATATAACATATATATTAGAAAAATAATCAAAATTTTAAAAAGAATTAGTTATTTTTTTAAATATGAATTACTTATTAAAGTACCTTTAAATTAAATTTAAAAAAATTTAATATGGCTTTAATAAAATCAGGTCTGAAGGAATTAAATACTGTAAATAATTTATTACAAAAAATTTTACTCAATCGGAATTCGAACCCGGATCTTCCGAATTTCACCCGGTCATCCTCCCAATTCGAGGTACGAAACATAATTTTTTTTAAAGTTGTGCGACTTTTGAAGTAAGAAAGCGATATTTAAAGGAAGAATACGCACGTCTAAAAGACTTTAGACATAACAAGTCCTTTAGATATTATATATCTAAGGTCCGGTTGCATCAATGTTACTTTGACTTTAAGCGAGACTTAAAATTCTATCTGTCTCGTTTTAAAGCTGAAATAGAGGGAGAGATAGAGAGAATTTTAAGCCTCGCTTCAAGTCAACGCAACCGGTTGGTGCAACCGGGCCTAAAAGACTTTAAATTATGACATTTTTTAAATACTTTTCAGTCATGTATATTTAAAAGACGTTTAAAAGACATCTTTTGATATGCATGGATAGATGAGCGCTGATTGACCAGACACGACTGCTTCCAGATACCAATTTCAGAATAGCAAAATAAAAATAGGATTCCGGTCGGTCAATCGAGTGTTCGTAGAATCGACCGTGAATACACGAATCGGTCAGGTAGTATTGCCATGACTACGGACGATGAATAAAACAGTGCGCGCGCGGGAAGTCAACGAGCTTTCCGTATCATCTCGCCCTATTTCGCCCTGCACCGTCCTTCCCAGCTGCCGTTCCGCTGATCATCGAGAGGCCCTTGGTTTTCATGCATGGTGCTCCGCTATCGTCCGCCGTGGAACTCACGGGCGACGGAAATATAGGATAAGAACGCACATCGAAAGCATCGCCGTCGCCCCGAGAATACGCTATGAGAAGCGGTCAGAGATGAGAGATGAAGTAAAACAAAAGGGAACTGAATCCACTGGCGGGACGAGCGCGAACGTTACGCGCGCGCACGCTGAATTCGTGATCGAACTGGGTTTCCGGGAGAGCTCATGGCTGAATTGCGTGAGTGTGAGTCAATGTGTGTGTGTGTGTGCCGAGGCTGTAGACTCGTTCTAATTCTACGGTCATGCATCATTTGTTTTATTTGTAAATTATACGAAAAATAATACGGAATGACAAATCTAATAGTTATCTTGATAAAATATACTAGTATCTCCAATATAGATAATTCATCTTTTTCCATAGAAAAAGCTTCATTCGGATTTGCTGTAACTTTTAAATATTCAGGCATAGGCATGTTTTAATATACAGAGTGTCTTAAATTTTGCAACTTAAAATACTAGCAAGAAGTTTTTAAAGGATTAAGTAAAATAGTTATTTGTTAATTTTTATTTATAAGCAATAATTTCTGAGATATAAGAGTTTAAATATGGCCAATTACAAACTACGTTTAGATAGTCACCTATGTGACTATTAGCGAGCACGCACTTCAGCGCTCACTAATATTGGATTGGCAAAAGATCTCCTCGTTTTTTGTTTGTATAATACATGTGATTTTCAGGACTCGATTTAGATATTTTAAGCTCTTCTACGATATCTCATGTAATTTGATGCGGATTATTTTCGGTTAAAATGTTGATCAGAATCCACTATACTTAGCCTATCAGAACATGGCTTGTTTTCAATGGAGAAATTCTCATTACGGAATTTTACAAAATTGGCACATGTGATCATTTGCACTACATTTTTTTCAGATTTCCACGACATTTTTACCTTTATGGTAGTAATGTAGCATAATATAGCAAAAATGTGTTTTGACCTTTTATTTTTAAACCTTTATAACAAATAGTAAACTCTATATCGATCTCAATACTTTTTTGTTATAAATTGATATGTAACCTGTTAGATTATGAATGCATTTGCTAAAACAAAAAAAAGTGTTTACATCTAAAGCAACTTAATATACATTTGCTAACAAAAACGAGAAAACTTTCTGGCCAGTCTAATACTACCGCACGCACAACTCATGGACAGGTAGCTTCTAAATGTAGTCTGTAATTGGCTATGGTTAAATCTTTATCTCAAAAATTACTGCTTAAAATAAATATTCACGAATAACTTTTTTATTTGATTTTTCGAGAACTTTTTTGCTACAGTATTTTAAATCGAGAATTTAGAGACACCCTACATATATCTTCAAATCTGATATAAAAACTCAGCAAAAAAGTATGTAAATGGGAGAAAAATTTTTCTATTTAACTGCCCTTAAAAAACTTTGTTAATTCACAAAAAACCCTTTGTTTCCAAGAACAGATATATCAGAGAGAAAAGTCAATACTTCTCTGTTTTAAAAAAATATTCCAAAATTATATCTATCGTTAATTAAAGGATAAAAGAACGATTTTAAATAAGTAAACTGAGAATTAAGAATGCTCCAAACTACCTTTACAATTATGTTCCTTACATTTCTATCTGAGCAATAAAAAAGAATAGAACTCGAGGGGAAGCTCTGTATACCGGGACTGTATTTTAAATTCTTTGAAATCCGCGTTTGCACCGTGAAAAATTTTCCTTCGATATCTTCCCGGCGTCTAATTCACTCGAAAGAGCCAACGGATTCTCAGTTCCGAGCACGTTCGCATTTGTTGGTTGAAACAAGTTATGCCGTCTGTGATACAACGGAGGTGAAAATCGCCGCTGATATCTTCCGAAGTATTTGCGGAGAGATTTCTGATTTCCGACACACGAACGCCTGAAACGTGCTCCTCAACGCGAGTGAGAGCTGAGATGTTGCGGATAATAATGAGATTACTTTGAGAATCAGTCGCGAAAATTCGCCTTGCTGATCATCCTGAATCTCTGCAAGAAAAATCTCGCAACGTATATGGCTACATTTAACAGAAAAAGCAATTTTGCATCTTGTAAGATTCTTGAATGTGATTGGTTCATATATTTAGAATCAGTGAGGAACTAAAGGCAAGAATGTATTGAGTATGAACTCGACATCACACGTCAGAAAGATATCAGATTTCGCATCTATCTGTAATTATTCGTGTCAATCGCAGAAAAAATTACAGCTTAAAATTTACAATGGATAATTAAAGCTCTAATTAAATAACTTTTCTTAGGCCCGATTGATCTTTTGGTAAATTTTACCTGTTGGGTAAATAGCAATATTACCCAATCATATGCGCGGATTGCCAGATTTACCTAACGGGTCAAATTTACAAAAAGATGGAACAACCGGTCCTTATTCATATAAAAACAATTACAGAGATACCTTTAGCTTTTGTAATTATTATTTACAAATTATTTTAAATTATTCTCTGGCATATTTACAGGTCAGAATATTAGATAAACTCGTTTTTCACATACAACTGTACGCGACAACTACCCAGTAAACAAGAAACGTTTTGAAACATTTAACGTTGCAATAACGTTGTAACATTACTGAAATGTTTCTTACTTAGTGAGTACTATACACTGTAAAAAATAAAATGTTAATTTTAACTTTATGACGTATAGTGGACTTTCTGAGACATACAAAAATGTTAAAATTAACACAAAAATATTAATTTTAATATTTCTGCATGTCTCAGAAAGTTCACTATACGTCTTTAAGTTAAAATTAACATTTTATTTTTTATAGTATATGTAATTCTCTACCGCTCCTTTTTTAATTTTAAATAATATGAAACAATTTAATAAATTATATCTCTGTTAATTTATTAAATGGATGAAAATTACAATTATATATACTTCAAAAATAACGTAGTTAAGAAATAAAAAATTACACGCGTATTAATATCAATTAAGATCGATTTTGGATGGATATCTCATAGAACGATTCGCGAGTTAAATGCAGCACTGACGTCATCTTATAGATACTATATGAGGATTAAGTTCGGATTACAGGAACCTACAAAGTGTCTATATAATCGAGATCATAAAAGGCAATGATTGCCGATATAACGTTGCTAGTATCTATATCTAGTCGATCTACTATCTATAGCTATAATGATGAACAATATATTAGTTTCATATCGGCATCATATGGGTAGCGTCCGATCAAATATTAAACCGAGATAATAACGATATTAATTGAAATCTTGATAATAAAAACGAAAATAGAATAATTATTTTAATTACGAGTTTTTAATCAGCGTTTACAATAAGAGATAAATAATAATGTCATTTTTGTTATAATCAGATAAATGAAATACTACATGATATTATTTAATTAATTTTAAAATATCACGTATTTAACGCGCGCGCGGCACAAGATTCCATCGACATTTAATTGCAGGAGCATTCGTTCGCTGTAAAACGCACAAAATTTTTTTATATTAAATTTCAAAATTTTTTTGTATTAAATTACATTTAAAATTTAAAATTTATTTTAAAAGGTTTTTTTCACTTCAGTTCATGAAAACAAAAATGAAATATTTTGTTTGTGAACAAGCAGAACGGAAACTAAATATTTCGTTTCTATACCAGAGGTTGACACAAGCGTTATATATATATTTTTTTTTTAGTTTCCAAGTCCAACAATATGCCTAGAGATTTCAGTTGTATTTATCCACTCATATTTGCACTGATAAATACGGCGTATTTCTTGGTAAATTATTATATTAAATAAAAAGAGATGTTTTCTTATCAACACATTATCACCTATATATTTATATGTCAGTAATAAAGAAAATACAGGCTATTGGAAGGATATAGGCTATTGCAATATAGGGATTGCATTTTGTATGGCTGTGTTTCCTCTTTGTATGTTGCGTCATTCAGACATCATGCAAGTTTAAATCATACATCGTTGTTTCGTAAGCTAATCGAGCTACATATAACTATTCGAACAGAGGAAAACGGGAGCAGAATAGTTGTTCTAAATATGGCGATCGATCCGGTGCGCCTTTTGCGATTAACATATCCCAAAGCCGCGGCAAAGACATGCCAACGTGTCCCAAATAGACACGTTAGGTCTTTACACGATCTCGCCTATATGCTGCTCTATCGTTGCATCAAAGTTTCACTCGGGCGCGCTTGTATGGCCCTTACACGATAAATTAAGAGGCGCTAATTACGGTCCATGCACAGACACTTCATCCAACTTAGTCCTGCGCATAACCAATATATCCGAGATCTATAATGAGGATGTATCAGCACGAAGACCGCACGAACGTTGTAAGTTTAAATTAGGAAAGTACGTGTCGTTTCCAAAGAGACAAAATTCATTTCACGTAAAAGACGGATGAATTTTCGATAGAAATAGTCCAGATGAACTTCTTGAAATTCATCGCGGATTAGGTATGCAGAATATCCCTTCGATATCATATATATATATATACATGGATTGCTAGACTTCCTACTTTTCCCATATATGCAATGCTTTAAACTGAAATGAAGATGTGGTTTCTCTCTGTTATCCAAAATATAGGAATAAGAATGCATTTGGTTTCAATTGACAGTTAGGCTATATAAATTCGAATCATCTTTAGTAAAATAATAAATGCATATTTTTTTTATGTTTTCCTTTTAAATTACCTTTAGGTACTTTTGGAAATTTATTATTGATTCTCGATTTTTACATTTAGATAATGGGGGCGCGTTCCAGTAATATCAGTATATATTAGAGTTTATTTCTTAGAAAAAGCCTGGAATTTCCAGATGTTTCTTTTTCTTGAAAATTAAAGATTTTCATGTAATCAAGACTCAGGGAAATTTTGGGAATTTTAAATTGTACTTTTAAATTTAAAAATTCTGTCTTTTCTTGAAAAAATTTTTTTCTTGATAATACAAAATGTTGATTGATTGGCAATAAGAATAGCATGCAAATCCGTGTATATTCTCGTGTATCTCACAAGTTTTTATAACATAAATTAGAGTGACAGAGTAGAAGACAATGCTCATCACAATAGAGTATTTCAACACTATTTTGTATATAGTAAGCTTTGCCTGTACTATCCTATATAGGTCTTGTGGTACTAATCGTCGAAAGTATAAATATAGTCTCGTGGAATACCTGTTTTCTATAATAACTTTTAATATATAGTTGGTTTACATTCCAATTTATTTCAAAGATACAGTAAAAACTTCTCTGGAATATTTTGAATAAAAATATCTGAAAAATCCTCCAAGAATCTTTTTATAAGATTTCAGTAAATACTCTGAGCATATGAAGTTAGCATTCCATAAATCCATATGTATATGAAGGAATATCTTCACCGTTGGCTGCGGTCAAAGTCTCATTGCAGACGCTTTAATTGAAGCATTTGATTGACCAGAAAATCAAATGCTTTTAGAAGAAAGAATTGTACAATTAATTAAAAACCGCTTTAAAGCATTTGTAACATCACGTTGACCGTACTCGATATCTGTTGACGTAACAGACCGTCACGTGTCTCAAAAGCAGCTTACGAAATAACCGGCGCTGCGCATTAGCATTCTTAGCGTGTCAAAATTGCAGAGAGGATCGATTCTTCATCCTACTCCTTGCAAACTCATTAGTTTACACAGCAACACACCGTACGCTTCGCCAGACAAGGGGTCAGAGAAGATCAATGAGTGGATCAAGTCTGGCACGTTGATCGAGCATCGCCGTTCCGCGAGTACGAGTATCTAAAAGCTTACGCTACGAGACGACGCTGAAAAAGCGCCCGAAGGGACTAAGATTAAAAGAGCTCGAGTAAATAACGCAAAAAAGTCCCTTCCCCCCTCCACCTTGACTCGTGGATATGCGCGCAAAGTAGGTAAAGAAGAGACCCGGCGGTTTACTTTCGGCAGTTAAGAGAGGATACAGATGGCCCAGAGTTACATCAGTCCGGGTTGTAATGCGGTGCATTAATTCGAGTGGGATGCAGGCGCGAGTCGGGCGCGAATGCGGGCGACGTTCGCGGTTCACGTTCCCACTTGACGAATTGATGCACTCGCGAATACACCTCCCGCACATAAACTTCTCATACGCAATAATTGCACAGGTACGGGTAGGAGATGGGCTAGAGGGGACCCGATGCTCGCAGAAAGAAGGAGAGAGCACAAGGTATAGTTAAATGTGGTGAGGATGGACCCGTGCGAAGAGGGCCGCGCGACAGAGACAAGGCTCGGCGAGGCCGCGGATTCGATCGCGTATCGCGCGCCACGCAGCATTAGGATGCAGTGATCGGGAGAGGGTGGTGGTGGTGTGGTGCGAGGTCAGGCGAGAGGAGGTCCGCGAGAGTGGACGACGACGATGCATCACGCCGGCGGTGGCGGTGGTGGTGGCGGCGGCGGCGGCGGAGGCGGCGGTGGAGGGAGCGGGGGGGGCGGTGTCGGCGGTGTCGGCGGTGTCGGCGGTGGTGGCGGCGGCGCCGGTTACGGAGGCGGGCCGCAGGAGCGCGTTCACCAAGCTCCAAGAGCGGTCCAGCCTGATCAAAAGTGTCCCTACGAGACCTACCAGGCGCAAATCCCGGACTGCTGCGCGGCTGCGGTAGCGGCGCAAGATCCGTACCCACGGCCGCCCAGTGGCTACGACGCCAGGTGCTACGACGAGTGCCATCGCAGGACGCCGTATCAAGAAGAGTCCTATCCTCAGGTATGAATTTTATTAGTTCGACCGTATCAACCCTCCGAACCTGAACTGAAAATTTGGAACACATTTACTGGATCTCTAAAATCCATTTAATTTATATTAATTAATCCGGGAGCGCGGTCACATGGTTTTTCTGCATAAATGATCATCCAGGATATTTTAACACCCCAATTAAAATTACTATCATTAATAACATATTGTATGCTATTGATTATTTTCCAATTTATATTAGCATTTGAGAATATTAATGATACGAATTTAATCACAATTTTCTGAAAAAGCAAGTAGAAACCAAACAAATATTAAATAAAATAAAACACGTTAAGTAGCTTACATTATAATAATATTTCTAAAACAAAGGTTTTAATTAATGTAATGCTTCTTTATTGCGAATTTTCAATGGAATTGCATATTTAAAGATTCAAAAAGAATAATTATTAAAACAGATAGAAAATATGTTAAACAATACAAAGCAATATTTTATAATAATTTAAATTTTTTTCCGCCGGAGTATAAAAACACTTCAGCTGTTGAATTGTCGACGCCAAAATCTGTAACACAGTTCCTGACGTTGAGTCAGTGAAATCCATTTAATTTATGCTAATTAAATTCGTATAAAAAGAATTAATACTAAGTACATTTTAATAAGAATAATCCAATTTTTCCATGTAAAATAAAGAAGATTGAATTGTTCAACATTTTTGATAAAAAGATTTATAATTGAGTAAGTCTAATAAACCCACCGTCAGTTCCGCAGAGTTAACGATATTCAGTGTGTCACGCAAAGTTCATAATCCCTCGTGATTTTATATGAACTTACCGATATTATTTTCTCATTCTTCGCGTATACAAGTTCGAAGCATAAAAATATTTTATTTAAAAAGTACGAAGCAAGTTATGTATATAACGGAAAAATATGCCTTCTCAAATATTGCAAAGAAATTCGGTCGTTAAATAAGAATGCATTAGACACGGTTGCTCTGATTGCGCATGAAAACATACGAATATTGTATAATAAAAAACTTTTCGCCAGCACAACAGACTGATTTGTGTTACTAGTAGTGGAATTACTAGTTTTCGATTGCTTAAAAAATTCGATCAGTATTGCCTTTTCGTTCGGAATTACATTATAGTTATTATTACTACTAGATATGTATTATGGAATTATTCGAAATGAATTCCGATCGGAATTATTCAATTATTCTCTAGATTTCTATTGTGTTTCCTAGGGAAAACGAAATAATTCCAATCGGAATGACGGAATCCTTTCCGATTCCTTCCATGATAGGTGCTTTATTCTCGTGTATCCATCAAATTACATGTGAACAAATGAAAAGTTTTAATAGAATAACTAGATAAAATTTAACTTTGGAAGTAGTTTTGAAATATATTTACGTAGCACAAACGAATAAATTCCATTCATACTTTTTGTCTGTATCTTCATGAATAAATGGCACGTTTTTCGTAAAAATATTTAACGAGTAATATATAAATTTGCTTTTCTGTCGTTATAAGCTAAAATTGATATTGATAATTAAGATAAACTATATAATTTATCTTAATGCGATTAATACCGCGGTTATTCGCATTGAACTTTGGTGGTACAAAGTGCCACTGCGCAAATTGATGTCGATTAAATTTGATATCCCCTCTAGGTATTACACGATAATTATCCAATAGAATCGAACGAGTTCACCGTTTTATAATGTAACCGCTCGAGTCTGGTATTTATGATTATCGAAATGGCGAAAATTGAATTTGCTGCTTCCATGGAAATAGGAGCTTAGTTAACGTGGAAAGGGCAGACTTTAAGATCGCCATGATTCAGCGAACTGAAACGATCGCTATCCGATAATACGAATCGCGAGAAGTTTTCATGCATAATAATGTGCCTCACCTTCTCTGATATTAAAGATGTAAGAAAAATTATTTATGAGATGCAATCTATAATTCATATCGCAACACATAAACAAGACAAAAAGAATTGTCATCGCTCTTTTTCAAGAAAATATAAACTCACCTTACTAAAAATTATTAATGTAATATATAACTTTTTAAAAAAATCGGCATAAAAAAATAAAATAAGATATCGAGCGTTTTCAAATGCTGTTCAATAAAAATGCACTAAGCTCAAAAGAATACGCCTCTAAATCTTCCACCCACCATTTCCGAATACTCCGTATATTTTGTCGCACAACGCAGAAGACAAACAACTACAATTAGAACTATCCGGGCGGTACGTAAAGTAGAAAAAGAATGCAGCCTCGAAATACTCTGAAATCGAAGTTTAATGCAACGTCGTCGCTAAAAGCGTCGCATCGCTAATCGCGCGACGAGGTTATTTTTTTCCACCCGTCAACTCGACGGCGTTTATTAATACGATGCTCGTAGGAAAAGAGGCTCGGTATTTATCTCCGGATAGTCTCGTCAGCGAGAGAGGTTCCTAATAGCCGTACGTCACGAGTTTCGTCTCTTCGCTTGCGCAAATTCAGCTAGAGCCCGCTTTAACTTCTCCGCGGGAATCTTCGAAGAGCTATTACGGGTTTTCGGTATCCGAAAATTGATTCGGCCCGGCGCGCTTCAGCCCTCCAAGTTTCACCATACGAGCATTAGTACGGACTATCGATTCGACGGAGGTCGTTTCCGTCGCGAGATCACGTCCCGTAGAATCGCGAAAATGAGACGGTAAATTGAGAATAAAATCGACGTTATTTGGATTGAATTAATTATCGCGCGAAATAGAATACGAATAGTATCAATATTTTGCTTTCTACATTGAATACTTTTAAAAACGATGTAATCGTGCGTGAAAATAGCTAAAGGATAAGATCGACGTAATATCGAAGCTTCGGATAAAGATGCACCGAGTTGCATTGATTGTTTTCGTTTAAATTCGATTGTTCAGCAGATCTTCGCCTTTATTGTGTATCATGAGCATTAATATCAACATTTACGAACGAGAAATATCGAGTATGTTATAGAAGAAAATGTCGATACTTACGGTATTTAAAATCAAAAAGTAAAAGTATCGATATCCTATTAAATTTCGACATCTCTAGCCGCGAGCGAGCCACACGTAGCCTGCGGACCCAATTTCGCAAATGCATAACGCATACACAAAGCGATCACGTGCCGATCATCTGTCCACCCCTCGATATTTTCTACGGAATGATATCGCCGCAGGTGACTTCTCAAACGTGCACTTTCTCTATTTAATTACACTGCTGTATTATTTTTCTTCTAAAAAGGATTTATTAATACAGAATTAGAATTACAAGAGAATTTTTGAAACTTTAACCCTAATCGACATTCTTTCCAAAACTTGCCTAACTGGTATAGTAAAGTCCATTTTAGAGAGCAAAATCCAAAAAATAATACTAACTTAAAATTATGTAAGGTTGTGAAAAATATTTGTTATGAACAATTTTTCATAATGTATAGTGAAAGCAAAAAGTATTCGTACAAGGAAATTTTTTACAAAAAAAAGTCTTATTTATAGAAAATAAATATTAATTAACAATTTTATACAATGAATACATTCTGTTTTAACATAAACAAATGAGCTTCGCATGTATTCTTGATTTTAAAAGCTAAATTTTTTGACTGTACGAATACTTTTTGAGCATTCAAACAATGTAATTTTTAATTTTTGCTTATTTTGCAAATGAAATGTTTTCTATAATTAATACACATTTTTTTGGTATATGTAATTTTTAAGAAACATACAGTCTATTTTATTCTTTACAAATAAATTGTTAATTACCCAACAAGAAATGATTGTATTAAACGTCGAAACAATGCCAAATTGGTGTTGAAATCATCGTATCGATATTGATTCGATATCAATCCGATGATTCATTTCTTGCTGGATAATATTTACTTTTTAAAAATAAAGTTTTTTTATAAATAAATTTTTAAAAATAAATTTTTTTTAATATTTTCTCTGTATGAATACTTTTTGCACTCACTGTAAATGAAGAAAATATCTGAGTACACTGGAACGCGAATTAGAGTTAACAAGACAGAAAAACAATAGAGGGGTAATTAAAAATATTAATTTTTCAGAATAAAAGATTTTTTCCAAAACAATGTTATATATTTTCTCATTTATCATATGACAGTTTTTCTCAGTTAATTTTTTTTTTATCTGAATAAAGAATATTTCATACTTTTATTTAAATAAAGATACACGCAACTTGTCATACATTATTATTACATTAAGTACGTATCATTTTGCGAGACTGATCGAATTTACAAAGCTTGGGAAGGATACGGCAAATCTTTAAAAATCAGTAAACTATCGATCGAATGCGTTGTTCAAAAGACATTATC